>NC_134545.1:24318928-24657857 GCF_050624435.1 Tenrec ecaudatus | reverse complement strand
AACTGATGACAAACCTCATTCGGGATGTCCATCAACTTCTGGAATGGGCAAACATGTTGACTATTCATTTGGAGTTCACTCTACCAGGTCAGATTGTTAATCAAGCTATTTAGAGGCTCTGAAAGGATTGCATAACACTGCGACAAAGAAACCCTGATTTGTGGCAGACGGGGTCGTTTTTGCCACCATGACAGTGCACCTGCCCACACAGCTATCTTGTGTACCAGTTTCTGGCAAAACTGCATGTCTGTCTTGCCCCATGCACCTTATTCACCTGACCTCACTTTATGCAACTTCTTTTTGTTTCTGCAAATGAAGAGGGACACAAAAGGACAGTGATTTGATGCTGTTGAAGAGGTGACGGATGGTCCCACATGGCTGAGGGAACTTCCTTCCACCTGCTGTAGTGCTAACACTCTCCAGTGATCTACGCTGCTGCGGGAATCTCTGCCTAACCAATGCAGCTAGGTCTACCCAACCTAGCCAACTAGTGCAATTCTGCCTACAATTCATGATGCTATACACCAAAGCGGACACACCCACCTGTCCTCTGCGGCACTCCAGTTGCAGCAGGCACCCTTGAATGCCATGTGAGGTGCCCCAAACCACCATAGGCCACACCACCATGGCTTTCTGTGAGGTCATCCAGTGCAGCACCATCCTCATGGGTCCACAGGCACCCAAACAGAATTCCCTGAGAGGACCATCCAACTTGCCCTCAAAATAATAGAATACTGGTTGGCTAGGGAAAGAGTGAACCCACAGGAGGATAAGTGGTAGCCTGACCTCACAGTGCAATTAGCTGCATGCAGGCAGTTCAAAGAAGCATTCCTATGAGTCTCCCAAAGAGAGAGTCCAGTACTCTATGACTCTCTGGAGAATGGCGCTGGACTCCTCTAAAACAACACAATGCAAGCAGCCCCAACAACCTCAATGAAAAATCAGGAGAACCAAAAGGAAATTTCGGAAGAAGTCCTGAATCGAATGACATGCATAGAAGAAGCAGACCTTGATCTGCCACAGAAAAAAATCTTCAGAATGCTTCTTGGAGTCATACAGGATTTGAGGGAAACAATACAGAAAAAAGGATGAAGTGACAGAGGAGATAAAGACCATTCACCAAAGGGAAATTCAAGACCTAAATGATGAGATAACAAAAGTCAGTAGCAAATTCACTGACTTCTCCAACAGACTTGAGGACACAGAATCATGCCAGTGACCTAAAGCAACGGTTCTCAACCTGTGGGTTGCAACCCTTTGGGGTCAAAAGACCTTTTCACAGGGGTTGTCCAATTCGTAACAGTAGCAAAATTACAGTTATGAAGTACCATATATAACTGAGTATTAGCTGACCCAGATATCAGTGGAGGCACCTAATTTTACTACAAAAACTATTAAAAATGTGCTGACACCTTCCCGGCATGATCGCTGAAGACAAATGGGTGCATAAGCAAATGTGGTGAAGAAAACTGAGGGTGCCCAGCTACCAAAAGATATATTGTCTAGGGTCTTACAGGCTTGCAGGTAAACAAGCAGATCCTGCTCAGAAGCAACAAAGCCCACATGGAAGAAGAACACCAGTCTGTGTGACCATGAGGTGATCAGGCATAAAAGAAAAAAAAAAAATCCTATCAGTAGTGCCCACCCTCCCGGTATGTTCACTGAAGACAAATGTGTACATAAGCAAATGTGGTGAAGAAAGCTGACTATCAAAAGATACAGTGTCTGGGGTCTTAAAGACTTGAAGATAAACATGCGGCCATCTAGCTCAGGAGCAACAAAGCTCACATGGAAGAAGCACGCCAGCCTATGTGACCACAAGGTGTTGAAAGGATCAGGTATCAGGCATCAAAGAACAAAAAAATCATATTGTAAATGAGGGTGAGTACAGAGTGGAGACCCAAAGCCCATCTGTAGGTAATTGTACACATCCTTACAGAAGGGTCATGCGGAGGAGATGAGCCAGTCAGGGTTCAATGTAGCAATGAAGAAACATACAACTTTCCTCTAGTTCCTAAATGCTTCCTCCCTCCCCCACATTATCATGATCTCAATTCTACCTTACAAATCTGGCTAGACCAGAGGATGTACACTGGTACAGATAGGAAATGGAAACACAGGGAATTCAGGACGGATGATCCCTTCAGGACCAGTGCTGAGAGTGGCAATACTAGGAGGGTGGAGGAAAGTGGGGTAGAAAGGAGTAACCAATTACAGGGATCTACATATAACCTCCTCCCTGGGGGATGGACAACAGACAAATTGGTGAAGGGAGACGTTGGACAGTGTAAGATATGACAAAATAATAATAATTTATAAATTATCAAGGGTTCACGGCGTGGGGAGCAGAGAGGGAGGGGGAAAATGAGGAGCTGATATCAAGAGCTCAAGTAGAAAGTAAATGTTTTCAGAATGATGATGGCAACAAATGTGATTGACACAATAGATGGATGTATGGATTATGATAAGAGTTGTACAGCCCCCAATAAAATGATTTAAAAACAAAACAAAAAATGTGATGAAAAAACTCAGCTTATACACAAGTATATATGGTAGCAACGAAAATAAATTTATGGTTGAGTGGTCACCACAACATGAAGAACTGTATTAAAGGGTCGTGGCATTAGGAAGGTTGAGAAGCACTGACCTAGAGGATAACCAGGCAGACTTCAACAAACGGGAAAGACAGTCAAATAAGATAATCCGAGAAGCTGAAGAAATCCTGATATCCATGTCTGATGCTATAAAGAGGAACAATTAGAATAATTGGACTACCTGAACAAAACGAAGAAGTCAACAGCAAAAATAGTAGGGGAATTATTAAAGGAAAACTTCCCCAGGTTTTAATGAATGAAAACCAGGCAACCATTCAGGAGGTCAAAAAAAGACCAGCTAGACTGAATCTCAAGAAGAAGTCACCAAGGTATTTAATAGTTACACTATCCAACTTTGAGGAAAAGGAGAAAATTATGAGAGCAGACAAACAAGCTAGAGAAACACAAGCCATAACCTATAAAGGCTCCCAAAGAAGAATATGCTCAGACCTTTCAGTGGACACTGTGAAGAAGAGGAGAGAGTGGGGTAATATATTCCAAAGATTGAAGGAAAACAACACAAACCCAAGAATACCCAGCAAAATTATCCATCAAGATAGATGGAGAAGTAAGAGTCTTCCCAAACAAGGAAACACTCAAATAACACATGAAAAGAAATCCAGCCCTAAAAAAGATTGTTGCTGACCCAGTATGGGCAGAAGAACAACACTCACCAAGCACAAGTATGAGAATACCACATAGAACAACCCCACCCAGAGGGCAACAAAGAGAAAGCAGCCCCCCCAAATAGCATTGGCTTAAGGGGAGAAAGAAGTCAAGAATGTACCTCCACCCACCCCCCATCCCCATACACACACGCACAGCACAATGATAAGAAAGGGAGGTAGGAAGACACAACACAAAAGGTACAAGACAATCCTACTAATAGCATAAGAAAAGAAATAATACAAACCAGCTAAAAGTTTGTTCTTTGAAAGGATTAACAGAATTGACAGACCATTGGCAAACCTAACCAAAGAAAGAAAGGATGAAGCGGGGACATTACAACAAACCTTAATGAAATCAAAAGAACAATTACACAGTACTATGGTACGAAGGCCTGTACTCCATTGAATTCAACAACATGGACAAATACTTGGAAAAACAATCCCTCCCTACATATCCCAGATGGGTGTCAAGAATCTCAACAGAACCATAGAAATAGATGAAATATATAAGATTATCAAGGGATTAACAACAACAAAAATCCCCTGGGCCAGATGGCTTCACAGGAGAATTCTACCAAACATTCAGAGAAGAACTGACACCAATCCTACACAAACTTTTCCAGAACATAGAAAAAGATGGCAAACTCCCAAACACTTTATGAAGCTAATATAGCTCTGATACTAGCAAGGATCTAAGCAAGGATCCGACAAGAATTGAGAACTACAGACCAATATTCCTAATGAACATTGATGCAAAAATGCTTATGACAATGCTGGCCAATAGAATACAAAAGTATGTAAAACAAATAATTCACCATGACCAAGTGGGATTCATTTCAGGGATGGTTCAACATAAGAAAGACTATTGGTATTATTTACCACATTGACATGAAAATTACAAGAATCACATGATAATATCGATAAATGCAGAAAAAGCATTCGACATCATCCAACACCAATTCCTGTTTAACACACTTAAGAAGATAGGAATGAAAGGGAAATTCCTCAATATAATACAAGCTACATATGAAAAACCAACAGCCAACGTGGTAGTCAATGGAGAAAAGATGAAAATAATCTCACTGAAAAAGAGGACCAGATAAAGATAAAGATGCCCCTTGTTCCCACTCTTATTTAACATCATACCGGAGGTCTTAGTTAACAACATACAGCAAAAAAAAAAAAGAAAAAGAAAAAAGACCTCAAACGTATTCTCCTGGGGAAGGAAGAGGTGAAACTATCATTAGTCACAAATTATATAATTCTAGATATGGAAAATCTCAAAAGCTCCAAAAGGGGAGTACTGGATGCAATAGAGGAGTTTGGCAGAGTGCCAGGATACAATATCAACAAACAGAAGTCTATCAGACTGTAATACATATCCGACAAGACCATGGAAGAAGGGATTAAAAAAGGTAGGATCTTTCACAATAGCCAAGCACAAATTGGAATATCTAAGGATATACCTGATTTTAAAAACAAAAGATTTGTATGAGGAAAATTACAGAACACTATTACAAGAAACCAAGAGTGACCTCAACAAATGGAAGAATATCCCATACTCATAGATTGGAAGACTCAATATAGTAAAAATGTCAGTTCTGCCAAGCCACTATATAAGTTTAATGCTATCCTGATGCAAATACCATCGTCTTGCTTCAACTAATTGGAAAAACTGATTACCAGCTTCACATGGAGAGTAAAGAAGTCCAGAATTAGCAGAGAACTCCTCAAGAAGAAGGACACAGTGGGAGAGCTTGCTTTACCTGACTTTAGCACCAATTATTCAGCCACAGTGGTCAAAACCACATGGTATTGGTATAATGACAGATACTCAGACCAATGGAAAAACTGAAAACCCAGAAATAAAATCATCAGCTTACAGACAACTGATCTTTCATTAGGGCCCAAGAACTATCCAATGGGAAGCAGGTGCCCTCTTCAACAAGTAGTACTAGAAAAAATGGATAGCTACCTGCAGAAAAATGAAGCAAGATCCTTATCTTACTTCATGCACAAGAATAAACTGAAGGTGGATCTTAGACCTTGAGGTAAAACCCCAAACTATTAGGGCCAACAATGAGGGAATTGGGACAAACCTAAGAACTTTGGCACAGGGAATACATAGGCTATTGGAAATACGGTAGAACACAAATACAGATGAGGCACAAACTGACAAGTGGGATATACTCAAGGTAAAACACCTGTGTACATTGAAAGAATTCACCAAGAAAGTAATACGAGAGCTCACAGACTGAGAAAACATCTTTAGCAATGACACATCAGACAAAGGCATTATTACTAAAATCTACAGTACTCTACTAGCTTCCAAAATGAAAAAAAATTGATTGCTCACTGAGGATGTGGACAAAGGACCTGAACAGAAGTTTTACAAGGGCAGAAATCTGAATGGCCAATAAACATATGAGAAAATGTTCCTGATCATTAGCTATATGAGAAATGCAAATTAAAACAATGATGAGATACCACCTAACACCCTCAAAGATAGCCCAATTAAAAAAATCAGAAAGCAACAAGAGTTGGAGGGGTTGTGGGGATATAGGAATGCTTGTCCACTGCTGGAGGACCTGTAGGTATGTACAGCCATTATGAAAATCAATTTGGCGATATTTAAAACAGATGGAGACTGAGCTACCATGTGACCCATCAGTCCCTCTACTGGGCATATACCTAGAAGAGGCAAGAACCAAACCACGACCAGACATCTGTTCTCCAGTGTTCATTGCGGCACAGTTCACAATTGCAAGGAGTTGGAAACAACCCAAGTTTCCATCAATGGATGGATGGATTAAAAAACTGTGGTACATGCATACAATGGAGAAAAAGCAGCAATGAACACATGAAGCACATCGCTACATAGCAAGAACTGGAGGAAATTATGCTAAGGGAAGTAAGCCAAGCACATAAGGGCAAATATAACACGAGTCCACTGAAGTAAGCTTAAAAAAATGCATAGGAGCATAAGGGAAAAGCTACTATATACATACATTCCTGGGGTGAGGTCCAGGTACTATGGCAGGGACCAGACCCAATCCAGGAATATACATGGCATCCAACTAAAAAGGAGGGGAAAAGAAAGAAAGAAGAAAAGAGACCTGAGTAGTGGGGAATAGGGCACTAACCCACTCAAGGGGAAGGTGTTTATATCTCCACAGGAGAGGGAGAGAGTGACTAGACTTCAACCCTGTGCACAAAGATGTGAATGCAATATATTGGCACAAAGCAGGGAACCAATAGAGAGGTCTGTGGGGCCAGCTCCAATCCTAACTACGTGGACACCCCCTACCCCCTCCCAGAAGAATGCACTACAGAGGACAGCACTGAAGCTACAGCTCAGGGACAGGGTGCATCTGATCAGAACACACAAGAGCAAACAAAGAGGGAAGGAGAGAGAGAGTGGAACACATCCTGGTCCATCAAGTCTTGAGGACCATATTCCTGCTCAGAGCAGCCAATGCACAGAGAGGACCATAGGGCAAGCCCCCACCATGAGACAAGATGTCCCTCACTGACCCTTATTTCTTTGTTGTTGTTTGGTTGGTTGGTTTTTGGTTTCATTGTTTTGTTTTGCTCTGCCTTGCTTTTGTGCTTATTATTGTCTCTGCATGTAGATCTAGATAAGATAGGTGGGATAAACAATCCAGAGAAGGAAACAATGGGACCGATGGTTCTGGGAGGCACATGGGAGAGGGGAGGTGGGGGAAGGAGTGGTTTTAGCAACTCCAGGGGCAAGGGAACAAGTGATCTAAAGTCGATGGCGAGGAGGGTGTAGGATGCCTGGTAGGGCTTGATCAAGGGCAGTGTAAGTGAGAGGAATTACTGAAATCCAAATGAAGGCCGAACATGATAGGGCTAAGAGGAAAGTAAAAGGGAACAGAGGAGGCAAGGGGCATTTAAGAGGTCGAAATACAGGCCTGTACACATGTAAATATATTTATATATAAGAATAGGGAAATATCTCTAAGTTCATATACTTATATGTTAAGTATCAAGGCAGCAGATGGAGGTACTCCCTCAATGCAAGAACAATTTGTTATGATGACCTGGCATTCCATGATGCTCACTTTCCCAACACGATCACTGAAGACAAAATGGGTGCATAGCAAAGGTGGTGAAGAAAACTGATGGTGCTTGACTATCAAAAGCTATTGTGTCTGGGGTCTTAAAGGCTTGAAGATAAACAAGGGGTCATATGGCTGAGAAGCAACACAGCCCGCATGGAAAAGCACATCAGCCTGTGTGATCATGAGGTATCGATGGGATCAGATATCAGGCACCAAACACCCAGAATAAAAATCATATTGATGTGAATGAGGGGAAGTGCAGAGTGGAAACCCAACACTCATCTGTAGACAATTAGACATCCCCTTACAGAAGGGTCACAAGGAAGAGACCAGCCAGTCAGGGTGCAGTATAGCACTGATGAAACATACAACTTTTCTCTAGTACTTTTTTTCCCCCCTCTAGTTCTTTAATGCTATCATGATCCCACTGCTACCTTAGAAATCCGGCTAGACCAGAGCATGTACATGGGTACAGATAAGAGCTCCCAACCCAGGGAATCCAGGACAGATAAACCCCTCAGGACCAATAATTACAGTAGCTATACCAGGAGGGGAAAGGGAAGGTGTGGGGGAGAAAGGGGAAACCGATCATAATGATCTACATATAACACCTTCCTTGGGGGATGGACAAGAGAACAGTGAATGAAAGGAGACATCTATCAGAAGACATGAAAATAATAACAATTAATAAATTATTGAGGGTTCATGAGGGAGGGAGGAAAACAAATGTGGAGCTGATACCAAGGGCTCATGTAGAAAGAAAATGTTTTAAAAATGATGATGGCAACAAATGTAGAAATGTGCTTGACACAATGGATGGATAGATTTTGATAAGAGCTGTATAAGCCCCCCAATAAAATGATTTTTTTAAATTCTGAAAATAAAACTTAAAAAAAGAGGTGAAAGAAAAAAAAATGAGGGAGGTGCTGTCAGCCATCCAAACAGATGAATTTGAAAAATGTTTCCAAGAATGGAATTGCAGATCTGACAGAGGTATTAAGTGTGACAGAGAGTACTTAGAAGGTGATAAGGTTGGTTTGTAAAAAATCAAATAAAAATTAAATACCTAGCTTTGGGGTGTGTGGAAATCTGTTTTTGTTGGGGGTACCCCCTCATATGAGCGCACGGTTGAAGCCACTGTGCCAATCAGACTCGTCAAGGGTCTTCCTATTTTACTCTGCCCTTCTACCAAGCATGATGTCCTTTTCCCAGGACTGGCCTCTCCTGATGATGTCCACTGATCACAGGGACACAAGTCCACTGCTGTTCTTCCCTGCTTTGAAGTGTCCTTCTTAGTCAGACACAGGGCTGGGCAGACACAGTCCTCAGGAAAGGAGAAGGCATTCTGGTGAGCAAAGAAACAAATCTCTAGAATATGGGAGGGCAAACCTTTCCGTGAGGGCAAACCTTCTCCCTGTGTAAGAGGGTCAATGTGACCAACCTGCCACCAGGTGGCAGCCTCGTCCCCAGGGATTGGGGCCATGGTGGAGGTTCCCTTGCTGTGTTTATAGCCTTTAGGGAATGAAAAAATGACTTCATCAGACCTCTTTCAACTGCAGCAGGAGGAAAGAGACCATCAACATGAGCCCAAGTCTGATTCCCACAAGGTGAAGGTCAGTCTTCCCTCTCACATCACTCTCTGTTCTGCTGGGTTTGAGAATTCAGTGCATGGTCACCCACAGCTCACAGCTCATGTCTACAGCTGTGGGGCTTACTAGGGAGGTAACAGGTTACCGTTTGGGATCGAGATCACCTGGAAGTGATAGGAACGATTCAGGATGGAGTTCTTCCACCAGGACAGCATCTTTTGGACTATGCCCACAAGCGGACCTCTCTCTTGGCCCTTACCTTTTATCTTGGCTCTTGCTCTCGGCTCTGGGCCCATGGCTCTGAGCCCTTGCTCTGGTCAACCTGGCCTCTGCCCTGTTCAGGCAAGTATTACAAAACTCTTTAAAAAAAAACAAAACTCTTTAGCTCCACTGACGAACACCTGGAGGTCCCCACTTCACCAGAAGCTTCCTGCCTGCAGGCATCCTGCTCTCGTGCGCCCTGGACCCCCAGTTGACAAACAGCCTGCGGGTCTCTTGCCAATGTCATCTTGGGCTGTCTTCAGTTTTACAGCTTTTCCTCGGTCTCCTGGGTCTAGGTGTCCTCTGTCATGGACCTTGGGTCCAAAGAATGAGCTCCATTCCTGGTCCTTCTTCTCCATGGTAGTGAGGTCCCCGTCCAGCCTCTGGAATTGGCTCCCTTTAAGCCTATCAGGAGGGCACAACTGACCAAGAGTTCCAAGCACCTTGTTTGCATCATGTAATTGAAAAACTACAAGGGCTCCTTATATCTTATTTTCATTAGCAAAACTGTCCAGTTCCCTTGGCAAGCCACAAGCCCCTCATTTGTATAGTCCCCTCCGATCATTTGCATAGTCCCCTCCCCTCATTTGCATAGTCCCCTCCCATCATACAAGACCATGGCTAGAAGGGCCACAGGGAAAACAATTCTCTGCCCTTCGGGAACTCACCCCCTGTGAGGGGTCTGGCCCAGTGACACCAAGAAAGAGCTAGTCTAGGGAGGGGGCTATTTTAGACCTTGAGGTCGCTGAGATCCCTTCCCCTTCAGGTATGAGTCCCAGATTCTATGACACATCATTGTCTTCGAGAATCTTAAGACTGGCCTTTGGTGGCCTGGTTCTGTCTCCCAGGACCATTGGAGGTCATGTCTAGGGCCCCGTAAAGGTGATAAGGTGGCAGTGGAGGGTCTGAGGGGTGGCAATTACATAAGTTCAGGGGCAAGACAGCCGGGCCAAGGGGTGGTGTGTAGTTTGAGACCTGAATGATGAGAATTTCCCAGATGGAACAGGAAGTGCAAGTGAAAACAGCTGGGCCTACGCTCCATGCCAAACACTCGCCAAGGCCCCTCCCATGTGCTGTATCCTTCAAGCGTCTCATGGCATTATCAGGTGGTCCTATTATGATTGCCACTTTACAGATGGGAAATGGCAGCATAGACGCCCAGTAACTGGTAGATGATAGAGCCAGTGAAAAGCCCAACAGTCTGGCTGGGCTCCCCTTGAAGCAATAGATACTCAAACCCAAACTCACTGCCACTGAGTCCATGCTGACTCCCAGCAACCCGCTGTGGGTGCCCAAGACTAACTGTTTACCAGAGTAGAGAGCCCAGTCTTTCTCTCTCGGAGTGGCTGGCTATTTCGAACTGCCTAATAGTTGATCGCAGGCCAATGCGTAACCACTAGGCCACCCAGGCACCAGGGCTCCTGCCCACTCCATAGAGCTGCTTTCTAAACCCAGTGACCCAGCCTAGGGGTTCTGAAACGGTAAGTGTGAACTGGGAGAGAGCACCTCATCTTTCTGCTGAGCAGCAGTTGGGGTGGCAGCCTGGGTGGAGGTTTGAACTGTTGACCTTGCCGTTAGCAGCCCCCTGCCCAACCCACAGCTCCACCGGGGTTCTACCAAAGGTCCTGGCGTGGGATCCAACCTGGCGGTCAACTCCGGCCTCCATCTGGTCGCAGAGGGATGCGTTAGTACTGGCAACCCGCCTTCTTCCCAAGAAGGTCTTGGCGCTGTGCCTGTGGGGGAATCCTGAGGTTTCCTGCCCCTGGCCTCCCCATCCCCCCTAACTGGGCCACCTCATTCTAAGGGGATTGGACTGTGGACACCTGGAGACTGGTGAGAAAGGGCTTTGGGATTAGACAGTGATACGGGGGTGGCGAGGAACCCTTAATCAGTGCAGGTGTGGGAGTGGGAGTGGGTGGAGAGGGGATTTGTGTCTTCCCAAAGCTGGGGTGGACTGCGGAAGTGAGAAGGAAGTGGGGCTCTGAGGGAGGAGCCGGGGGTCTCAGTTTCTGGCTTTTCTTCAGAAACAGCACCGTATGTACTAATCATCCCTCACCATCGCGCCCACGTGGCTCTTCCAGCCATTATGTCCCCTGGATTCTCACAGCGGCCCTGGATAATGCTGCTCCTGGGTTACAGGCCCGGGGAGAGGGCAGGTGGCTTTGCCACAGGAGCTGGGCTCTGGGCTCGGCTCAGGCCTCCTTCCTTGTTCCCATGTCCTCCCAGCAGGGAGGGGCGGGCTGGCTGCAGCAGAGGTCATTGCGAAGGTGGGACACCAGCCTCCTAGACTGAAGCTGCTGAAGACCCTGCAGATGGGTGGTCATCCTGTCGTCTGGGCAGCTCCACTCTCATGCCTGAGGGGTCTGTACTCATCTCCAACCCTCCCACCCCCACCCGGGCACTCCATTCTCACCCTCCATAGCCACCTGGTGATATGTGTGACCGTCAACCTTCAGGCTTCAAAGGCCCTGCCCATCCCCCGAGCTGAATTCCTCGGACCCCAAAGGTCTTTCCTGACATCCTCTCACCCTCCTCTAACTTTCTGCTCTCAATGTCCTCTCCAGGGAGATCTGGGCTGGCTTTCTGGGAACGTGTCCCCACCCCCACCCACAAGGTCCTGTAAGATGCAGGGAGGCGGGTGTTCACAGGGAGCACTGTGCTCCTGGCCAAGTGCTTCTCGGGTCGGTAAATGAGTGGACACTGGAGGAACAAGAGCCCATGTGAACCAATGGGCCCCCACACTTCCTGCCCATTCCAGTCTGGCCGCCACACAGGTGGCTACTGCAGCCGGGCAGCCAGTGCTCTGAGGGGCCTGCCTGAATAGCGGGCCCGTCAGGTGCTGTCCTATTCCCCCTTCCTGCCACTGACCATTCCCGTCCCCGATCCGCCATCGGGGCTCTGGGGAACCTTGGACACACCACCTCCTGACTGGACAGGGCCTCCGCCTGCACTGCTTTGGTGGTGCTGGCGGTTGGCTTTGTCCACTGAGGGCCCCCCCCTGCTCAGCACAGGCCTTTCCAGAGTGTCCCTTTCCAACCAGACTGGAGTGTTCCACAAATATTTGTTGGAGGAGTTTAAAAGACCATTCTCCCCAACTCTCAAATAGCTGGCACCGATCTTGGCATCGCCCCTCAAGGACAGAGCACCCCGGGCTTCTGACCTGGAGGGCAACACGCTTCTTGTAGAGGTGGCCCCGGAGGGGAGCCCTCTCAGAGGTCTGTGCTCACCGCTGACAGGAGCGCTGGTGTAGTAACCCAGGAGCAGGGCCGCCCAGAACAATCTGAGCCCAGGCCCTCACCCACATCCTCTCAGATCTCTGTGCCCTCTGCTCTCCACCCCCCCGACCCCAGCAAGGTACACTCAGAGCCACACCAGGCACAGTGCCGGGGATGGCAGAGAAGGGCTGCGTGTGGGCAGGGGGCACGCTGGGAACGTTCTCATGTTCACGTTTTGGTTTTTGGTGGGAGTGGGTGGCCCTGAGAATCAGGTGTTTTCCCTTTTTCTTTCCAGTTTCCCAAGTGATTGTCATGCACAGACAAAGTGGAGAATTTTTGCTTTAATTTGATCAGGGTCTTGAATGCTGGGGAGGCTCGAGAAAACTGGAGAGGGCAGCCACTAGGGCCGGGGCACGGGGACAGGGGCAGGCCAGTGAGTTATGGAATAAGGCCCTTTGAGCCACAGAGCCTTTGTGATTCCCAGCAAAGAAGGAGCCTTTTCCTGATGGATCTGGGGTTGGGGGGAGACACAGATATGATTCAACTGTGAGTAATTATTAACAGGGTTGGTAGCAGTTGCCATCCTGTGAGTATAAAATCAGAAGCAGGGGTGAGGGACACTCAGCAAGTGAGAAGAGTCAGGAGTGGAGCATGTCCTTAGGATGCTGGAGGCCCCTGCACATTGACCCCCATCGGTCCAGGGCACCACAGCGACATCCGAGGGCGGGCAGAAGAGAAGCAGCGGCAGAACCAGGAGCCCGAGCAGGAGAGCAGGGGACTCCCAGCCCACAGAGCAGATAAAGTTGAGTGCTTTGGGGTAGGGGACTGTCTTCTGGAGTGAGGTGCCAGTGGGCACTGAACTTGGGAGAGCTGGGTTTGCTGACTCACAGAGCTGGAGCTGAGTGCCTTCCGGTGGAGACTTACAAAGGAGTGGCATGCCCTTCGGGCATTTATTGGCTGTTTTATCGAAGAACTTTGTAACGGTGCTCAAGCAGGGCTGAGGCCAGGCCAAGAGGCTGAGGGTCAAAGAGAGGCCTGCCTGCAGGAAGGGCAGAGAAGAGATTACTTCTCTGAGCATTTCTCACATGAATCAGTTCCCCATAAACTCTATAATCATGAGCATCTGTCTTTGAGTTATGTGTGGCCATTGTGCTGAATTATCGAATCCAACCAAGAAGCAGAGCATGCCTCTGGAAGGCTGATTGGAGAGTGGAGGTACACCTGACCTTAACCTCAGAAATCAGTGGGTGATGCTGACGGGGTTTGATTTTCCTTGCCCTTCGCATAGCTGGAGGAGCCTTGGTTGGTGCAGTGGTTACTCATTGGGCTGCAATCGGCTAGGTTCGCAGTTCAAAACCCCCATTAGCTCTATGGGAGAAAGACTGGCCTTTCTAATCTCGTAAACAGTTACCGTCTCAGAAACCCTCAGGGGGTTGCTGTGAGTCAGCATGGACTGGATGACATTGACTTTGGCTTGTTTTGGGGGGTAGCTGGAGGTCAGATACCACCCCCATTTGTTCCTACTACAAGCAGACAGGAGGACAGAGGCATGGCTGAAGGACAGGTCCTTGGTTCTCGGGATGAACAGGGAGCTGGGTGGAGGGGTGGAGGGCCGTGAAGCCCTCCACAATGGATGGATTGTGTTAAGAATTGTACGAGTCCCCAATAAAGTCTTCACCAGGGGAACAGCATATAATTGCAAGGAATAAGAAAGGGGTGGGGTGGGGTGGGGAGGAGTCTCTCTCTCTCTCCCTCTTCCCCACTCTCCCCCTCTCCCTCTCCCTCTGCCCCTTTCTCCCTCTCTCACCAGCTTACTTGCCAGATAAGGAATGTAGGATTGACCTGATCAGATTAGCCACACCAGGAGCCCAGCTACAACCACTCAGGGGTTCCGACTGGGACTGCTGTGGTCTGTCTCTGCCTCCTCCCACCTCTGGATGAGAAGAGAGTCTGGAGATATCTGCTTCCCACGGCCCTGGAGACTCGGGTGGTGCCTGCCATGACCTGCACGGCCCAGGTGGTGGTGGGTCCAGCAGTGAGTAAGGATAACGGGCGAGGCTCTTCACTGACAGCTTTGGGCAGGCCATGCCCTCTTTGGGCCCCGTGTTAAGAAGTGGAGCTGCGTGATGTCTTAATGGTCTTTGCTCTCTTCTCCCTCCCAGAGTTCCCCCACACCTGCCCCTGTGTCTCCACAGGAACAATCTTGCATTCATTACATTCATCCATTCAGCACACACACACACACACACACACACACACACACACACACACACACACACACACACACATTGTGTGCTAGTGTCTAGGTCCAGGATGCTCTGCTGGGGGCGGGGGAGAAGGGGGCTTGTGGCCAACGACTTTATCGTCTAGAAGGGCTGATGCTACTAAGAAGGGTACCTGCCAGGTTCTCAGTGTCCCCCTGCCTACTCTGGCTCCTCCACCGCCCTGGCTGCAGCCACACATCCCAGCCACCAAGCCTATGTGCAGGCCTTTCCACTGGCACAGGATGGGAGGACTGATCTTCCCTTTCACACCCTCTTCACCTGTAGTCTAAGGCCCAGCTCCGGCACCACTCCTTCCAGGAAGCCGCCTCTGACTCGTCTCTCCTTGGGGACACCCTAGCGTGTGGTCCTTGGCTTTGGGAGGACAGGTTGGTATCTGCCTCATTTCTGGATTCCTGGAACAAGGGTCCATTGGCTGCCACCAAGGCAGGAGTGCAGTGGGGAGGGGGTGTGTGGTGTGGGGACCCAGGCAGAAGGGGAAGGTGTGAACCTTGAAAGGGGGCAATAGGCGGATGCACATCCCAACCCGTGTGTCCATCCCCCAGGTCAGACCCTGCTCTTGTGCGAGGCCTGGGAGGGTCCGGGAGCAGGTGAGCTGCTTTGTAGAACCCTTGGTGCCAAGGCAACCCAGGCAGGCTGTGGGCAGCTCCGGAGGTGAGGGTGCCCGGCTCAGCACTGAGTGAGTGTGTACAATGGTGTGTGCTCTGCTGGTGCCCCCGTGAAGGAGCCTGGCTTGTCACCTGGTTTAACTGACAGATTGTAGCAGACTGAAGCCTTCCCTGAGCAAGTGGGGGGATTCAGATTCAAACCTGGGTCTTCTCTTCCATGGGGTCCAGGTGTGCACCCAGTAACCCGAAAGGACCGGGGGTGGGAGGGTGGAGACTGTGTCCTCTGTGTCCTCAGCCTGGCACCCTGCTCACCACCCTGCCTGCCCCTGGCTGTCCGCACTGAGGGCCCCAGTGGCCACAACAGTGATGATAAACCCAGGAAATCAATGGCAGGGACAAAAGAAGGGAGTGCAAGAGTCACAGGGAGCAAAAGTCAAGGCCACAGTTGGCCAGAGGTTGGAAGTGGGGTTCGGCCCTTTGGGGCCTAATCTTAGGAAGAGCTCATTAGCATCTAGTCCAATCTCTTCATGGGAGAAACTGAGGCCCACAGAAGCACACAGACCGTTGCTGGGGGGTGGGAGGGACGCGTGTAGAATTCGGACCTAGAACCCAGATTGCCCGCTCTCCGCACCACGCCGCGCTGGCCTCCGCCTGCCTGCCCCCACTTCACCCACCGTGCATTCGGCTCGCGAGGAGGCGGGCGCGCCCGCCCCGCCCCGCCCTCGCCCCGCCCCCGGGTCCTTTAAGGGGCGTGGCTTGGCCGCGGGCCCGGAGGCCGGGGCAAAAGGCTGGGACTGGACTCGGGGCGGCGGAGAACGCGTCCCTGCTCCATCAGCTGTCGCAACCGCCGCGCCCGAGCCGAGCGGGAGCCACGATGAGCGGCAGAGTCGGCGACCTGAGCCCCAAGCAGGAGGAGGCCCTGGCCAAGGTGGGTGCTCCGGTGGGTGCGGAGCCGGCGGGCACCTGCCGGCCTCGCCCCTTCCTCCCCGGTTTCTCCCGCCCGCCCGGGGCAGGGAAGTTTCACCACCTCCTCCCCGGCCCTGGGAGAGAACACTTGGCGGTGCCACCTGGGAAGAAGCGGTTGCTCGGGAGCCTCTGTGGGCACAAAGGCAACATTCATCCTGGCGCTGGCAGCTGGGTCCGGGGGGCAGGGGCACGGCTCCTGGTTTCCTCCCATATCCGGGAGGTTTTCCTCCAGTGGGAGCCTCGGCGACTGCGGGAAGGGCCCGACAGCTCCTAGCCCCTGCACCAGCCCCTAGTCGCCTTGTGACCTTGAGCCTTCAGCGGGTCTGTGTGACCCCATGAGATGCTAGGTGGGACCAGCTGATGCGGAGGGTGCGCTTCCACCTCTGAAGTTTGGAGCGCCGTGACTCACGGGGCTGGGGTGAGGCAGCTCTCTCTCAGAGCTAGCCCTGGCTTTGGGGGTGATGCTCCTTAAGAAGGCACCAAGGAATCCGGGTCCACTGTGTGTGGACACTCTGAGGGCTGGCCCTCCCAGCAGAGGCTCCCAAGCCATGTCGTTTTCCTCACTGGGAAGGAGGGGTGTGTGGCAGCTGACCCCTGGCCTGGCAGAAGGACCCAGGGGCCTACCTCCTGTGTCTCAGTCTGGACCTGTCCCCAGGGGGGCTGGAGAGGAGGCTTGAGTTTAGGGCTGACCTTCGGAGGAGTCGGGCAGCAAAGGGATTAGGGGGTGATTAGACTGCACACAAGGCCAGGCAGGATCCTTGTGAGGGGTGGCCTCATGCCGGGACCACATGAACAGTTTTCCTGGGGTGCTGGGAACTGTTGGGGTGACCTGATCCCTGGCTGACCTAGGCACTAGGCAGTCCTCATCGATCCGTGGGGTCAGTGACCAAGGGAAATGAGTGGCTCTGAGCTGGCGGGGGTGGGAGGAGTGGTGGAGGATGGAGGCACGTGGGGCCTGCTGGCCTCAGAGTAGTGAGTGATGTGGAAATGAGTGGGCCATCCCTGGGGACAAGGTCCTGTCCCTTGTTTGGTCACTCCACCTATGTGGCTGTTCCTTTCACCGGGATCATCCTCCCTGCTGCCCCTGCAGCCAGTTCCTCCTCTTCCTGACTCCAAGCCAAATCCAAGCCTCTCTTCCATCCCCTTCCAAAGTGGACACGGATGGAAAGACTGTGCCCTGGGCGCAGACAGACTTGGCGTTGCGACCCAGTTCTGCCAACTGGGGCCTGTTTGACCTTGGCAAGTTACTCAGCCTCTCTGAGCACATCTGTAAAATGGGAACAGTAGTACTCTAGGGACTGAGTGAGGAGTGACCAAGGCGCTGCACCAGGATCGGTGCTGGCCACACGGTGAATGCCTGAGCAAAAGGTAACCTTTTCTGCGGCATGTTCTAGAGTGCCTGCTGCCACCCTCAGCCCAGGGTGCAGAAGTGCCCTAAGGCCAGGACAGAGTCTCACTCTCTACCCTTCTTCTCCCCTACCACTGGGCACCGGCCGGGTGTCCCCCGCAGCCCCAGTGCTCTGCCAGTGTTTGCCATGTCGAAGAGGGTGGTCAGGGTAGGGCCTGCCATTCACCCAGCTGCCTCTCCTCACAGTTTCGGGAGAATGTCCAGGACGTGCTGCCCACCTTGCCGAATCCTGATGACTACTTCCTCCTGCGTTGGCTCCGAGGTGAGGGAAGAGGGACAGTGGGGCGGGGCGGGGCCGGGCCTTGTTCTGGTAACAGAATGGCACCAGCTGGAAACCCTGTCCTCGGTCATCTGAGACTCGGGAGTGCTCAACCTTTGGACCTGTGGCAGTGACATGACCTCAGTGCCCTGAGGTTCAGAGGGGTGAAGTGTCTCACCGCGAGTACAAAGACTAGACCCCAGGTGCTCCCCGCCTGCCACTCCTTGACAAGCCCCATTCTTCCAATATAGACTTGAAGAGCAGGGAAGCGAGAAAGGCCCGTGTGGGAAGTTGGAGGCACAGCTGAATCCTAAGTCCTCTGTGCCACCAGTGCCAATTTGGGCAGCTTGAAGGAGGGCAGTGTGCACCAGGAGCCAGGGAGCCAGGGAGCTCAGCCTGACCCAGATGGACAAGACATCCCTCCTGCCCCGGCCAGGCACCACAAGCCTAGTTCCAGCTTTGCTCTGGCCTCGCTGGGGCTGCCTGTGCCAGGGCGGAGCTCTGGGAGGACAGGACCAGACAGGGTGGCCATATTGCAAGACGTGTGGCATGACACAGCTCTGCATGTGAAATGAAGCTTACGCCTTTCTCTGAGCATTAGGGTAACTGTCCCCCAGCTTCCTGCGACCTTCCTGGTCCTCTCTTGCCATTCAAGTCCTGTGCCATTCTCTTGGCTTCTTGTGACATATAGTTTAAGGAAAGTCAATGACCATAGAAATAAGAGAGTTCCAGAGAGGATCGTATGGTGCAGAATCATGTCCCAAACATTCAGTATTTACATTTATAAACACACACATCCATACCCAAAGAGCCTTGGGACAGGTCCAGGGACTGGAGGGCGGGGTGAGGGGCAAGGAGAGAAGTCACTTTTTCTCTTCTCCCCCATTCTCTCCTTGGGCCCCCACCCTCATAAGGAGCTGCAGCCCAAACTACAAGCACTGTGAGCAGGTGCAGCCCGGAGAGCTGGGTGGGGCCTAACGTCCTCCTGGAAAAGACCACTTGTTCTCCCCCCCCAAAAAAAAAAATTTCTAACCCCCCACCCCCCAGCCTGCCCACAGAGGGCATCAGTCCAGGGCTGCAGGAAAATGCCCAGCCTTTGCTAAAGGGCAGTAGCTAGAAGGGGTGGGTGGAGAGAATGGGAAGACTGTAGCCTTCTTAAAGGGCCAGCTGCAAGATCAACTCAACTAGAGTCCCTAGGAGTTTGGGGGGTGGGGTCCCAGATAGCTGTGAGCAGCCAGGGAGCGCTCTTCTATCTAGGATAGCGTTTCTCAACCTGCGGGTTGAGACCCCTTTGGGGGTTGAACAACCCTTTCACAGGGGTCGCCTGAGTCATAACAAAATGACAGTGATGAAGTAGCAACAAAAATAGTTTTATGGTTGGGGGGTCACCGCCACATGAGGAACTGTATGATAGGGTCACGGCATGAAGAAGGTTGAGAACCACTGCTCTAGGATGAGGCCAGCCTGGAGCCCTGCGTGCTGGCCCCCCTATGATGGATGACCTCTCACTTTACCTGATGCTGGTAGTTTAGCCGAGGAGCCCTGGTGGCAGAGTGGGTTACATGTGGGGCTGTTCACCGCAAAGCCAGCAGTTTGAAACCGCCAGCAGCTCGGAACCTCCCAGGGACGTTTGTGCCTGTCCTACAGAGTCAGAATCGTCTGTGCGAGGCAGTCTAGGCAGGACACCTGGACACAGCCCACCCTGTCACCAGAATATTGAAAGTGCTTTCATTCTCCTTGGCCAGGGGCCTGGGGGTGGGGGGGGGGTGGGGAGCAGGAGGCTTACCTGAAGCCGCACAGCAAACAGGAGCAGAATGAGGGCAGACACGGAGGGATTCCAGGCTCCCAGGCAGGCACCTGGCCCCCTGAAGCCAAGCTCTGCCTCGGAGAAGGGAGGCCGTCTCATTTGGGCCACACATTTCCTGGGCAGCAACTAAGGCCTGGGCTCGGCCTGCTCAGACCTCACTGTGAATTTCAATTAGGGTTTTCAGCATCTCTCTCTCTCTCTTTTTAAAGAAACCTTTTCTGTTTCCTGCTTTGATTCTAAAGGACATGCTTACAAGCTGCAGGGCAGCAGAGTGCTGTGAGGCCAGGTGCCCATCCCCTCGCCCCCTCCTTTCTCCATGAGAGATGCCAGGCACGGAGCAGTCACAGAAGTGCCCCACCCACTACTTCCCTGGACTGGGGCTGGGCTCTGGTCACCCCAGGAAGGAGGATTCCGATGGCAAGGACTCACCATCAAACCAGCCCTTTGTCCTAAACCTCTTTTTCCTTCCGCCATCATTTCCTGGAGACCTTCCTAGAGAAGAGCAATCCTCATTTCCTAGGACCACAAGTGGTCAACCAGGATGTCTGCAGGCTCCTCTTCTGAGCCCCCCAGCCACCTTGGGGCTGCCTGACTCAGCAGTCTGGGAAGGCACTTGGCGGGGTACTTAATTCTGGAGCAGCTCAGGAGATCCTGGATGTTGGACCCAGGCAGATAAGGATTCACTGAAGAGTCCTCCCCAGATAAAGGGCTCACAGTTCACCACCAATCCTGCTCCCTGGGAAGCTAATGGCCCTCCTCCCCATGGGGTGGCTTTGTGCCTATGCAAGAACTCACATCTCCAGAGCACCCGCTCATGGTCCAGCCCAGCGGCTCTCTTCACATGAGATGTTCCCGGCATTGTCAGAGGGTGTTTTTTTTTAGCATCTTCGATCATCCACACAGAGGTGGCCAGTATCTTGACCAAGGTCAGAGACAAGGTGGAAGAGCTATGAGGCAAACTGCAGTGATGGGGTACTAAAACCTGGCCTACACTGCCATGACGGCTGGTTGAGGGGTGGGTGACATCAGAAGTTCCTAAGAGTGAAGACATTTCGGGCCTGCTCAGTATCTAGGGCTGGTGACATGTGCAGCATCGGATCAGGTCTCCTGGGACGCGAGATGGGACTTCACAAGGGTACAGTTAGGGAATGTTCCTGGAAACGCCCAGAGAGCACTGATTAAGGGACCTGGGACTGTCCAGAGGGCAGCTTAGCTGGCCCAGGTTCCCAGGTGTCAGCAGATCGACATGCCGATCAGTTCTACCGAGGACTCTCGGCCGGGAGGGGCGGCTCATAGGTCACAGGGCAATGCTGGTCAGAATCTGGATCTCAGGAGGTCTTACAAGGTGAGAGGAAGCGGACTTAACAAGATGAAATTTGAGAGGGGTGGATTTAAGGTCCAGAAAAGCACCTCTCCATGTATGGGTTCCTGGAGGCTTAGCAGCAGCACAGGTGAAAAGGATTTGGGGGTTTCAGTTAACTGTAAGCTCTACCTGAGTTAAGGGTGTGACGAGCTGCCAGGAAAGCCAGGCAGAAAACACCTGATGCCGGGCTAGCTCTAAACATCCACCAAGACATGGTTTTGGTGGACTTGGACGCAAGTTGTGGGGACTGGTGAGGGGTGGGCAGCCCGGCACCATGTGCCAGGATTGGAAAGGTGGTCAGATGACCCTCTTGGTGTGTCTCCTAACTCAACATCCCAGTGATAACGCAGGGAAGATGGGCAGCTAGGATTGTTTGGGAGCAGGCAGCCTGGGGGTTGGGGTGGGAGGCAGCCAGGAGGGCTTCTTTTTCAAGTCCATAAAATAGAAGGTTGGCCCGGGTGACCTTTCATTCCCCAACCCTCTGGGGACCCTGGGAGGAGGGGTCTTTGTGTTCCCAAAGTAAGTGAGGCAAGAGAACAATCCAAACGCCTTGCTGCGTTGTGGTTGTGGACGGAGAGCTATTGAGAGTGAGCCTTTAGGGCCGAAGAGAACCCCCCCTGTGGTCTTCATGGGAGCAGAAAGCCGCCTCCCTCTCCCTGAATGACCCACGAGGGCTGCAGAAGCAGATTCCTACACTCTATCTTGGATTATGTTTTTAATTGATGGGTGGTAGAGTGCTGAGTAGTTGTTGTTTGTTTGTTTGTTTTTCTGAAAAGGGGGTAATAGGCCAGATGAATTTGCTAACCTAGCTTTTGGAGTATGCACGGGTTCTCTGAGAGCAGGACAAAGGAGATGGAACGTCATCACAAAGACGATGACAGCAACCCCTCTGTCGCCCTCAGCTGTTTTTCCAGCTCCCCTCAGATGCTGGGGCAGCGAGGCTCATCTTTGAGCTGTGAGTCAAACTCAGGACTGGATGGAGATAAACTTTGCCCATGGAAGGGGAAAGCCCATTGATAAGGGACCAGGATGCGCTTTTCCCTGAAGGAGATAAGCCCTTTCACCTGATTGCGTCCACTGCGCTCAAACTCTTCTGATCTTGAAGTCACAGTGTTGCCTTTCATTGCTCCCAAATGTGACCTGCTGATCCCATAAGCCCAAGAGCCATGGTTCTGTAGATGCCCTTGTTGAAGGGCAAACCCACATTAGCTTCTGCCTGTAGGGGGACTTGAGAATCGGGTGGGAAGATGACTGAGGGGAGCTGGCCCAGCACAGGACAAGGGCTATCTCAATCTTTAGACCCCTAGATAGTCGGCTGGCCTAACCCCAACCGTGTTTCCCTCTTATAGCAAGAAGCTTTGACCTGCAGAAGTCGGAGGCCATGCTCCGGAAGGTGAGGGTCACCTGACTCTGCATCCCCCCATTGCCTCAGTCCCTCCCCTTGCTTGGACTTCTTTTGTTCACCCCAATTTCAGTCTGCAGTTTGTGCAACAGACCCGAGTATTAGCCAACCCCCATGGCCTTGGCCTTTGGTACCGAGTGAAAGCATCTCCCGGAAGCAGCGTGCGGAGCTATGGGCCAGTGAAGGGTTCTAGCATCTTTTTCTGTCCCACGTCCTCTACCCCCGCTGTCTAAGGACCCACCCCGCCTGTGGTGTCACCCGTTGCTCACTACCTGTGAAGGGTCCCCCTCCCACCTCACTTTTTAACTCCCCGACTGCGTGTTTGCAGCATGTGGAGTTCCGGAAGCAAAAGGACATTGACAACATCATCAAGTGGCAGCCCCCAGAGGTGAGCACACACTCATTGTCCTGCCCCAGGCTCATTTGAGGCTAACTAGGCCCCAGGGTGTCACTGGGTCTGTTCACCTGGGTCCTTCGGGGAGGGGGGCGGCGTGGGATCGTGCATGAGCCCTGCTGGGTGCCAGTCTGGGTCTTCATTGCTCCTCTGGGGAGAAGCTGAAGAGCCCAGAGTTCAGCCTTGTGGCACAGGGATGGGTGGGACAGATGCTCTGGGACAGCAGCCCAAGCACCTTCTCTGTGTCACTGCCCAGGTGATCCAACAGTATCTGGCTGGGGGCATGTGCGGCTACGACCTGGATGGCTGCCCTGTCTGGTACGATATCATTGGGCCTCTGGATGCCAAGGGGCTGTTGTTCTCAGCCACCAAACAGGACCTGCTCAGGACAAAGATGCGGGACTGTGAGCTGCTTCTGCAGGAGTGTGTCCGACAGACAGCCAAGGTGAGTGGATGCCCGTTGTTAGAAAGTTGAGTTAGCATCGGTGGAGGCATTCAAGCAGGAACGGGACACCGCACGGGGATTCGAGCACCGCTTTAGAATGGGATAAAGCTGAGCTGTCTGCTCCCGAAAAGATGTACAGCCACGGACATCCTATAGAGCATGGCCGTGAGTTGAAATCAACATGATGGCAGTAGATGGGTGGGTTGGCCGTGAGGCCCAGACATTAGACCTTCATAGACCAGCGACGCTTCAATTTTTAGGCACTGAACTAGTTACTGTTGCTAATTTTTTATTTTGCCAAGTGAGGCCTTTAACCAGAGCACTATCTATGACAGCCACAGGCCACACCCCAAACCATAGGAATGTCAGACTCTCAGAATGAGGACAGTCCTTGAAATGGAAAACACTTGGCTTTATGGTTAGCTCGGTGCATTAGCTTTATTCCCAGCGCTTGTCTGGGGGCTGGTCCAGACCAGCCCTTCTGCACTTGGGTTGGACAGAACTGATCAGTGCCTGCGAGTTAAGCAGCTCACAAGACCCCAGGACTGAGCGCCTGCCTCACGGTGCTGTCCCCAGAAGGCTTGGCACTTCAGAAGCAGATGTCCCCCCGCTCAGACCGCAGAAGAGACCTCAGATGTCATCTAGAACCACCCAGAGCTGACTGAGAACAGGGAGGTTCAGGAAGAGCAACTCGCCAAGCCACAATGCCAGCTTAGGTCGATCATCTCAGGCTGGAAAATCCTAGATCTGGCCCCGCTTAGACCTAGTCCCTCCAGCTCGCGGTGCCGTCGGCATTTGCCCTGGCGTCTTAGGAGCGATGGCGGTACAGTGGTTGAGTGGCTGGCCCTTCCAGCCCACCAGCTGCTCCGCAGGGAACAGATGTGATGGGTGAAGACTGACAGTCTTGAGACCCTGTGTGGCGGCTCTCCCCTGTCCTGTGGAGTCACGGGGGACTCACTGGGGGCGGTGGGGTTTCTGCTGTGGAACGGCCAGACAAGACTGCTCCGCCACCCCCTGCAGGTGGGGAAGAAGGTAGAGACCATCACGATGATTTATGACTGTGAGGGGCTTGGCCTCAAGCATCTCTGGAAGCCAGCTGTGGAAGCCTACGGAGAGGTAAGGTGGCTGGCAGGTGTCCACCAATGGTGAGGGGAGGGCAAGTTGGTGAAGCGGTAGGGACAAGTTCTGCCCTAGAGGAGGCAGGGGTCTGAGGCTGCAGCCATCCATGTTTTGTTTTCCCAGTTTCTCTGCATGTTTGAGGAAAATTATCCTGAAACACTGAAGCGTCTTTTCGTTGTGAAAGGTAAGAGGGCCAAAATGCAGTGGGCCAGATTAAGAAGGGGGAAGCTCAGGGCGCCAGAGGGCATGCTGAGGTGGCTGACCCCGGGCACCTTCCGTCCACTTCCCAACTCACAAAGCTTTGCTAGGTTTCCTGGCTTCTCTGAAGGAGTTTCTGGGTGGCGCAGACAGTTAAGCGTTTGGCTACAGGCAGTTCTACTGTGCACACACTGAGTCGCACGATGGGTTGGCAAATAATAGTCCCCTTTGGGCGCACAGCAGGGAGGTTGGGAAGCCCATCCAGCTGCCCAGGGCCCCCCTGAGGAGGAAGCTGGAACTCAAAGAGGGCTCCCCTCCCCCGATGGTAAGAGTCATGCTGGGCCTCAGAGTCCGGCTGTCCATCCAGGCTCTCCACAGCCCAGGGGGACATGTGGACCGACACTGGAGCCACACCGTAGAGAGGGGGCCATGTTGCTCCTAGTTTTATCTCCTGTTCTCTGTTCCAGCCCCCAAGCTGTTTCCGGTGGCCTATAACCTCATCAAGCCTTTCCTGAGCGAGGACACGCGTAGGAAGATCATGGTCCTGGGAGGTGAGCGCCCTTGAACCCGGGCTGGCTGTAGAGGTGTGGCCATAGCAATCAGGGTGAAGGCCTCTTCTGCTGCTCTGGGACCCGGGACCCGGCACCCGGGATGTCTGGGACAGAGCCAGGGCCTTCCTGTTGTGTTTGCTTGCTCAGGGACTCTCAGCCGCACCAGACCAGCAGGGCGGCAAACTGCAGCTCACCAGCCATACCCGGCTCTTCGGGTACGTCCATGTGGCTCTGAGGCAAAAGTGAACATGCTTAAAGGCTCTTCTTCAGATAAGGGTGATTTCATTGGTTTCCGAAAACATAGTTTTTGGCTCTCGACTAATTTTGAAATTGTGGTGAGGGGGACAGGGCTGGCTCTTCAGGCTCAAAAGCAGTGGCAGACCACCGGGCTAAAAGAAAGCATGGTAGAGTCAAAGATGCACGGAACCCTAGTCTTTGACCTCAGTGAGCTCACATAACAAGGGTCAGAAGGCCTGCCTAGAGGAAGCTCCGATACCAACCAGAAGGGGGCAGGGAGAGACAAGAGAAGCTACCACGGGAGTCCGAGGGCCAGAGCCTGCTTTCCCATGGGGGCAACGAGGATTGGGTCCACTGAACAAGCACCTCTGATGAACCAGGGTCTGCTAAGTGCCAAGGCGGGAAAGATGCGTAAGAGAGTCTCTTGAAGCCTCCAGAGGAAGGGACACAGTCAGATGGGACAGTGTGACCCGGGAAATATGAACGAAGGGACCGCAAAATGCATGGGAGCACCGAGGAGCAGGGCACGCGTAGGGAGGATGTGGTACTTGAGCTGTCAACTGCAGAATGAAGCATCCCACCAGATGAAGCGAGGTAGTACCAACAGTGGTGAGCAAGCATGGCCTAGGCAGGGTTTGGGGGATGTGAGGCAGACTATGTTGAGATGAGCTGGACAAAGACCAAGATCTAGGCCACCAAGAATCCAGGGCACCTGCCCAGAAGCTGAGACATGAGTACGCTTGCCACTGGGGACCGGAGATGTGCTCTGCGCACAGGATTTTTAAATCGAGGGATTGTACTCGCAGGATTGTGAAGAACAGATCCACAGGGCCACGTTGCCTGTTTGCATACGATGGGCATTGCTCACTGAACCAGGACAGTGAGAGTGGGTCAGAGAGTTGAGGGTGGACTGAGGACATCCGGATGAAAGCCAGCAGAACCCCACTGATTGGATGTGGGGAGTAGGGGAGACCGAGGAAGCTAAAGGACTCCTGGTGTCTGACAGGACTGAGTGAATGGTGATCCTTTCGTCCAACACGGATTCCATTCACCCAGAAGCAAAGGCTTCCCAAGTTGTACTTGAGGAGTCCGTGAGATGGGCAGAGGTTGGGAAGACTGGATCCTGATGCTCTGGAGAGAACTCCAGTCTGGAGATCTGACCATCATCAAGTCTAGGCCCTAGGTCAGACCTTGAAGAGGAGGTGAGGCATCTTGCTCACGGAAGAACAGAGCCTAAGGACGGACCCCCGAGGATGACCTGAGCTCATGAGCAGGCCGAGAATTAGGCACCCACCAGGGAGGCTGAGAAGAAGGGCAGAGAAGCAGGCCAACAGCCTGGGTGTGCAGGAAATGGCAAACGGACATCAGGACATGGGGGGAGGGGGTGTAGAGAGGAGTGTGATTGAAAACTCAGTAAGGAGGATGCTCAGGAGTCACGTCAGCAAGGAGTCCAGTGTGCGTGGAGCATGAATGAAGTGTGCTGGGAGGAAGGGCTGGAGAAGGAGACGGGCTCACGGAAGGCTTCACACCATCCGGACTTGAAGTTGGATGTAGTCGCTATTACATCTGACGGTTTCTGAACCCAAACTCACAGCCGGAGAGTTGGTTCTGACTCTTGGTGGCCTGCCAGGACAGGGTCGATCTGCCTCCGCGTGTTTCCAAGACTGCGGCTTTTTCTGGGAGTGGGGAGCCCCGTTTTTCTCTCCTGGTTTCTGAACAGGAAGGCTGAAAAGCTTTCTCTCTTAGCCTGAATACGGGCAGGAAGCCACTGGTGTGGAGGTGGAAAGTCTTAGACTTTGGGGTTCAAGGCCGAGCTCTGACAGCAAGTTCTGCTTCTTGGTGCCTCCATGACTCTTCCTGTAGGATGGGTAGACGCTTGACCGCCCCTCACCTCTCCAGCTGAGTTGGAGGAAGAAAGTCAAAACAAGAGCAAAAGGCTTATGATTTGTGGTTTTTGTGCTGCAACCACCCGTGGGCATGAGCCGGCCTGGTTTCCTGGCAGCAGAACTGTGTAGAAGGTTCCGTCTGTTCTGCCACCCACACCCTTCCCACCGACCCTGGCTTGGCCCGAGAAGGTGCAGAATCTTCAACAGAGGAGGGAGGAAATTCACTTGGAGGTGGCCCCTGGAGCTTCACGGCACAGCTCCCCACACCCCAGACCACAAGACACCGTGTTCCCAGGAGTGCGTTGCCTGGTCACGACCATCTGAAGGCATGACGACCCCACATTGACACTCTTGGTTCCCAGCCAGCATGAGGGACAGGGAACACTGGGCTGTGCCTTGAGGCCTGGAGCCGGCTGCTCATTACAGACTCTCAATAGTCCCCGTATCAAAAGACTGCACTCGGCTGGGGTTTGCTTCATCACTTGGATTGGCGGGAAAGCGGTTCTCAGCCCTGGCTACCCTGGAGTCACTTTCCTGGCTAGGAAGGAGCTTGCTTGGAAAAATAACAAGTGAAATCTCTGGCCACTGACTGCCCAGACCAACAGAAGCGGAAGTGAAGGAGGCTGGGGGGAAAGCCAGGGGCAGCCACATGAGAGGGTATGCCACAGCGATGGCTACAGGGATAGCCACAGGGATGGCCAAGAGAGCCCAGTGTAGCCTCACATGGAAAGCAAGACACAGGACCTGTCAGCCCGCTGCCAGGCCGTCTGGGCGGAATGCCCGTCTGTCTCCTGCCTGTACCTCAAGTGCGCATGTATCACCACCTTCCTGGGCGTGACACTCCACTCCCATACCCATGGGCCACTCCACTGTTTACAAAGCCTCTCAAGAACCTGGTTTCCTTCATTCCTATACCCCTGCAGGGCAGGAGGGACCGGGCTCTCTTCTTAGCTAGGTTCAGAAGGAAAGGAGTTCCAGACCAAAGAAATTCACACCCGTGGGTCACACCGCTGGTCAGAGGCAGGGAGGACAGTGATGTGGGAGCAAGGGTTCCCCCTACAGTACTATGCTATGTGTGCAACCCATCCCTCCTGCAGAGAGAGAGAGAGAGAGAGAGAGAGAGAGAGAGAGAGAGAGAGAGAGAGAGAGAGAGATTGTAGTCTTGCCTGGTGGCGACATATCTTTCTCCCTCTTTCCCTCTCCGGCCAGCAAACTGGAAAGAGGTTATACTGAAACACATCAGTCCGGACCAGCTGCCGGTGGAGTATGGGGGCACCATGACTGACCCCGACGGGAACCCCAAGTGCAAATCCAAGGTATGGGCCTGCCAGGGGCTGGAGGTGAACAGGAAGCGAGGCTCAGCCCCACGTTCCAGCTCGCTCCTCGCTCTGCTTCTAGATCAACTACGGGGGTGACATCCCCAAGAAGTACTACGTGAGAGACCAGGTGAAGCAGCAATACGAGCACAGTGTGCAGATCGCCCGCGGCTCCTCCCACCAAGTGGAGTATGAGATCCTCTTCCCCGGCTGTGTCCTCAGGTAGGCCGCGCCTTCCAGGACACCCGAGCCTCGCATCTGTGGGCGCCCAGGGCGGACCGGGGTGGGAGAAGGCCTGCTGCCAGGGCGCACGCAGAAGGACTGTGTCTCAGTGACTGCTGGACAAACCCTGCAGGTGGCAGTTTGCGTCGGATGGGGCCGACATCGGCTTCGGGATCTTCCTGAAGACCAAGATGGGGGAGCGGCAGCGGGCGGGCGAGATGACAGAGGTGCTGGCCAACCAGCGCTGCAACGCTCACATGGTGCCGGAGGACGGGAGCCTCACCTGCAGTGACCCGGGCATCTGTGAGTATCTGTCTTGGCAGTACCTTGGGCTCCCTGCCCTTACCCTGCCTCAGAGGCCCCTCCTTCTCCAAGGTTTGAGGATCTCGGGCTGGGAGAGCCCCAAGTCCTGCTCTCCTGGAACACACGCGGGGAGAGGACATGGACTTTGATGTGCGACTGGTTCTCGGCAGGGCAGGGCTCTGATCCGGGGCTCCCAGGTCTGGGCCCATCCCAGGCACCCACAACGCCTGCCCTCTGCCCCAGGTCAGACAGGGTCTGTGACTATGACTAGACATGTCTTGAGGATGTAACTTTCCCAGAAGCCAAAGAGGCAAGACTGGTTGGGTGGTGTTGGTGAGCCAAGTGGCCCAAAGCTCAGCTTGAGTGTGTCTCAGCCCCGCAGAGGCCACAAAATAAACATATAGGACATGAACGAACAGGAAGTTTATACCAGAGAAGGAAGAATGGCAAAACAAAACAAAACAAACCCCCAAAACCCCCAAACAACCCAAACTCAATGCCATCAAGTTGATTTTGGTTCATAGCGACAGAGGACAGAAAGAGTTGAACTTCTGCAGGTTTCTGAGGATATATATATATATATATATATATATATATATATATATATATATATATATATATATATATTTATTTTAATGGGAGGAGAAAGCCTCATCTTTCTCTCAGAGCGGCTGGTGGGTTTGAGCAGTTTACCTTTTAGCTAGCAGCCCAATGAATAACCCACTACCTATGTGAAAAGATGTGCAGTCTAATGACTCTGAAATGTCTTTTGTAATTCCCTTTGGCTCAGCCGTCTACAGGAACATTTGTACAAGCGCCCCCCCCACACATGGGGACGAGGTGTTTCTAGCAGCTTGGGAAACTGTAGAAACCTAAAACCCCAACCAAACTTGCTGCCATTGATTCACAGAGATTCTCCACCCCCTCGACCCCCCCGCGGGTTTCCGAGACTCTGTGTTCAGGAGTAGAAAGCCCAATCTTTCTCCCGAGCAACTGCTGGTGGTTTCGAACTGCTGACCTTGCGGTCACAGCCCAATGTGTAACCACTACACCACCCAGACTCCTATGGTAAAAACCAAAGGACCACAATAAAGGTCTTGTCAAATATATGATGGTCCACACAGTGGACCACCTCAGGCCTGTCAATGCGAGTCATTGGCATGTAAGATGTGCAAGAACCAGTAAACAAGGCATGACTCATAGACTGTATGGCTGTATTCACTTTGGTAACAAACAAACGACAACAATCAGCAAGCATAGAGTCATGGGAAAGAATTCTGGGAGAGCTCTGCTAACTCCACCAGTGGTTAACTCTGGGGTAGGAGAAAGCTTATTGGGAGGGACGTCTTCATCTTTTCACTCTATTTCCATAAATAGAAAACATTTCACAACCGCCATTGACAAGCAGAGACCACTCACAAACACCCGCTCATCCCTGCCCATGTGGTTGTTCCGTTTGCCCTCTGTCAGGGTCCAGGAAGTGGTTCAAGTGGCTGGGGCCGGCCAGCCACTCTGCTGGGCAAGGACGTGGCCATCTCCTCTTGTAAAGATGAAACCCCAAACCAAACGCACCCCATCTGACTCACAGAGACCCCACAGGCCACGGCAGAACCGCCCTCCACTGGGGTTCCAAGATTGGGAATCTTTGTGGGAGCAGCTGGCAGGTTCGAACGGCTGAGCTTGTGATGCGCACCCAACAAGTAGTCCCCCAGAGCACCTGCAGGCGTAGATGGCAGTCCTGGAGATCCTGGGGGGGCAGCTCTACTCTGCTCTCTAATGTCACTGTTACAAGGGGGCATCAAAAAGTTCTCGCAAGAGTGGAATGAAAAGATAGTGCCATTCTTTTATGGGACCAACTTTTGGAAGCTCCCTTGGGTTTCAGAAGGACTCGATGGCAGTGAGTTTGGGTTGGATCAGAGCCAAGGGGCCATGTGCCGAAAATCACTGCGCCCGTGGGCTTATCAGACTGGCTTTTAGGCAAGTGCCCCCCCCTGCCCCCCAGCTTCAGGCTCCTGATCACTAACCTGCAGATGGAGTGCAATGAGGACATGTGATCAGGTGTGTAGCACCTAGCACGAGACAGACGTAGCATGTAGGAAGTACTCAATATACTGTAATCACCATTATCAGCATGGCAAAGTGGGGAGGGGGAGGGGCGGGAAACAGGAGTGGGGTGGGGACCTGTCCCTCCCTGAGACAGTGCTGGGCGGTGGAGAAGCCAGGGCCCCATTTCCATGGCGGCAGCACCAAGAGATGTGAACTAGCCCCATAGATGGCTCGGCTCAGTCTGTCTACACCTCACCCACCTCAGCTCCTGCCCCCTCGCCTACATCCCTGGCAACTTCAGTCTCTCCTGCCCCCTCCTGCCAGCTGCTCGCTGCTAGAGCGTGACTCCCCAGGGAGGGAGAATGCTCCTGTTAGTGAGTGGCTGGCTCTGCTGGGAGATGTGCGCCTGGGGGGCATACTGTGTGCTTCCAACAGAAAAGGCTCGCACCAGCCCCGACCCTGCCACCCCCGGAGCACAGTGCACTTGCTAATAGAAGCCTGGATTTTGTCTTTCATGGGAGGGGAGCTGGAGTCTAGACAGAGAAGGGGTGTCACAAAGGAGACACTGGAGAATGCTAGAAGCCAGACCTGGAGATGGTCAGGTTCATCTCGATTTGTGGAGGAGAGATTTTGTCCTTCATCACAGCGCCTCCTCCCTATCAGCGGGCACTGCCCCTCACTCTCACTGAACCAGGTGGCTTTCGTTCGCAAATCCCCAGTTCCGTTCAGCTCCTCTTGGCTACACTCTCAGCAGGAACCTTGGTCTGCCTGCAGGGCCCTAATCAGCTTGCTTCTTGGCCCCTGGAGGAGGCCCAGCAGCCACTCACCCTTCCCAGGTGGAAAGACGATGAGTCTGGCTTAGTTAACCCAAGCCCAGGGCGAACTCCGCGTTAACACCGGTCTCGCCTGGCAGAGGGCAGCGCCGTGGAGAACGTCTGCCCCATAGAGTAGAACATAAACAGCCCAGTGGGGAAATTACATTCCCAATTGTCAGAGCACATTAGCACCCAGCCCCAGGCCTCTGGTCCTGAACTAAAAGCAAACCCCAACCCACTGCCATCCAGGCGATTCAGACTCACTGACCCTCTGGAACTGGGCAGCACTGCCCCTATGGGTTTCCCAGGCTGTAAATCTTCATGGGAGCAGAAAGCCTCCTCTTCTTCCTGAGGAGCAGCTCGTGGGTTAGAACTGCTGACCTTAGGGGCTCCACACATAACCTTCTACGCCACCAGAGCTCCTTGGGAGGGAAAAAAAACGAAGTATCAATTGTTTTCTCTCAATTTATTGAGGACTACTAAGTGTGGACCACCCTTGGAATGGAAAGAGGCTCTTTGAAAAGGCATCTTTAACTATTAGAGTTTGCTTTCATCCTCCTGAAAGTGGACGAGAGCAGAGGCTCTGAGTCTGAGGTCTGTGGGACCCAGACACACCCTCCCCCCTCTACTTCCCTTTTCAGCAGTGGCTCCACAGACCACACACTCCTCTTTCATAACAAGTCCTTTCTGATGTCACCTTAACTATTCGAAACGAGATCCACAATCATGTGACCAACCAACCTAATATGCAAATAATCAATATACTATCTTATCTGTAATATTTTTTTAAAAAAACAACCCATACACTTAGAAGGGAATGGTTTTCTTTTATCTCCAATGCACTTCTTCAGATTGGGTCCATGGTGGGCCCCAGGGATCTGCCGTTGTTTGACCCGCTATTCAAGCAGGTCACTCACTGGCATCGAGTCGATGCTGACTCATAAGAACTGCCCTTTGTCCGTGTCGGAGACTGTGACTGTTTGTGGGGGCAGAAGTCATGTCTTTCTCCCTCCAAGTGGCTGGGAGTGTCGAACTGATCTTTGGGACAGCAGCCCAATGCATAACCATCAGGTCTCAGTTACCCCCCCAAAACACTAAGAAGCCTGCGAAGGAAGGATCTGTAGGGCCTCTGAAGTCCGGGAGGACGTGACCAGTGTCCACGTGCAATTGGGGCAAACTTGAGCCGGAGTGATAGTGCTGCCTTCAGCCTGTGCCTGGGCGGAAGTATGCGCCTTCTTTTGAAGGGTGACATATCCAAGACAGAGCCAACTCCAGCTTGGTGCTTGGCCCAAGAAGCTCAGAGACCTCGTCTCCAGCGAGGCCAACTCTTTGCTTGCTGAGTCTCTGATATCTGGGGCAGACGAAGCCTCCCTCTCTAGAGGACCCTGCCTTGGACCCATTGGTCCTGCAGAGATGACTAATAGGGACCCACTTCGCACCACGAAGAAAGGGCGGGTGGAATGTCTGCCCATTCTCTAAAATTCTGTTTTATTCAGGGACCAGGAAGAGGGAGGGCTACCTCTCAGGATTAACCAGTTTGGTTTGTTTTGCTGGGAAAGGGAAATGACGGAGATGGAGGAAGGGTGGAGCTTGTGCTTGGTTGTCACACTCCATTCTCTTGAAGAGGCGTTTGAACTTCAAGCCAAGGTTTGGCTTTCCCTCCGGGGAAGACGCCACTGCTAACAGGTGCTGCCTGTGACCCCATCGAAGCTCTCCCCGGCCTTTAAACGTGCTTGTCCCGAGTCTAGACGGCTTACCCATGCACGGGAATTGCCTGTCACATAGTGCATGTTTGGAGACATTTCTAAATTGTCCAATGTATCAGGAACGAAGGAGAACTTTCCCTTTAAGACAAACACCTGATTGTATCAGGGGAGTACTTGGGGTGGAGTTAGGCAGGGCAGCCAGTTTGGGCTCGATGCATAGATAAGTGTGTTACAGCTGTTCTGCTTCCTGCTTCAGCTGTCACCAGTTGGCCTGTACTGAGCATCCTTGGCCACTTCTCTCTCTGGGGGATGAAGTGCTGGTCCAAACAGCCTCGCACCTTTTACCTTTTATCAGAGACTGCCCGGGACTGGGTTTTTCAGGGCTTATATCAAACTTCCTGCCACGGAGTCAATTCTGACTCACAGCAACACAGTCGGACAGGGTAGAACTAACTGCCCCTGTGAGTTTCTGAGACTGTTGCTCTTTTTTAAATTTAATCATTTTATTGGGAGCTCTTACTGATAGCATAACATTCCATAGCTCAATCACATCAAGCAGTATTAGATAACTGCGACCACAGCCAGTTTCTAAACATTTTCTTTCTTCTTGAACTCCTTGGTGTCAGCTCCCCTTTATCCCCTCCTCCCCCCCAGGAACCCTTAATTTTTTGCCCTATCTTACACCATCCAATATATCGATTTACGTACAATTCTGTTGTTTGCTCACCTGGAGTGGGGTGATCCAGTCATCAGTGCAATGAGCTGCTTTCCCCGCCCCCCCTCCCCCATTCCTGTATCTGCAGGGACCGTTTACTCCTGTTGCTGCTTTTGAAGGGTTATCTAGCTTGGCTTTCATGTATCAAATGATCTTAATTATACAAATGAACATACGAAAGTCTAACGTGATTAATGAGGTAAAAAACAAAAACCATAATAGTAAGGGGAGGAAATATTAAAGAACTAGAGGATAGTTGTGTTTGATTAGTGCTAATATTACACCCTGGATTTATCATCCCTTCTGTGTGGTCCTTCTGAAAGGGACTGTCCAATTATCTCAAAGGTAGGTTTGGGGTCTCCACTATGTCCACGCCCCTCCACATTGACTTGGTTTGTGAGATTATAACTCTTCACGGGAGTAGACAGCCTTGTCTTTCTCCCGAGGAGCGGATGGTGGTTTTGAATGGCTGACCTTGCAGTTAGCAGCCCAATGCTTAACCACTACACTACCAAGGTTTGAGGACAGAAAAGGTACCTGGTGGTACAGTAGGGAAAGCACTCTGCTGCTAATTGAAATGATTGACCCTTTGCCAAGGGAGAAAGGTGAGGCCGTCTAAAGTGCAAAGACTTACAGCCTCAACAATTCTGCCCTGCCTGGTAGGGCTGTCAGGACTTGTTGGTGTTGGCTTTGAGTGGGAGGCTGCAGGACAAAGGAAGTAATGGGGGCCGGAGGGAGAGCAGAATATGAAATTCTAGGCCATCATACTTCCTTACTGTGTGACACAGGGCTACATAGCCTCCTTTTAAAAGTGTATGTAACCCATCATTCATGGGGTGATTGTGAGTTGTTGTTAGATGCGAGGGAGCCTCTTCCTGCTCATAGCGGCCTCCTGCACAACAGATCCAAACATTGCCGGTGCTGCACCATCCACACAATTTGACGTTGGAGTTCATCGTTGCAGCCGCGGTTGTCAATCCACCTCAAGGGTCTTCCTGTTTTACTGCCCCTCTACATCACTACGCACGATGTCTTCCTTGAAGGCCTGGACATAACATGTCCAAAATACAGGAGATGAAGTCTTCCCATCCTTGCTCTGCACTTCTTCCAAGACTGGTTGGTTGGTTGTGGATTGGAGTAAGCTAACAGATTCCCCGAGCTGAGGCACATAAACAGCTATTGTAACTATTTTGGTTCCTGCTGCTGTTGCTAATTCTGCTCCCTCTTTTCAAGGCCTAGTTCCAGTGCCCCTCGGAAGCTTTTCATAGGATTTCAGTGTACAGGATCTGGAAAATGGCTATAGAAATCATTGTCTCTCTCGCAAGTGTCAGTATGGCACTTGACAGGTTTTGGTTTTCGTCTTCTTTTTCCTACATGGGCCCAGCTAGGGCCACAGCTTAGGCTTCCTTTATGCACAGTAGTATCGCACTGCCCTGCTCAGTCAACATGAACAACAATCACTGCCCCCAAGCCCTTCCTGAGAACCCTCTGATGGTCTGCTCTTCTACCTCCCCTCAGATGTCCTGCGCTTTGACAACACCTACAGCTTCATTCATGCCAAGAAGGTCAGTTTCACGGTGGAGGTCCTGCTTCCAGACAAGGCCTCAGAAGAGAAGATGCAACAGCTGGGGGCAATCACCCCAATGTAACACCTCCATCTCACCGCAGGCTTGACCCCCTCCCACTGTATCTCCCAGTCGATTTCCACCCCTGGCAGCAGTCATTTTTTCCTAGCACCCTGCAGCTCAAAGACAGTGGGCTGGAGGAAAGGCTTTAGGCTGGACTGGGGAGCTTTCATGTTAGAGTCAGGGAGAGGGACAGTGTCTGCAGTAGCTCTCCTTGCTGCCCAAATGGTTCAGCAATCCCAGGGGTTGGGCACCATGACGACAGGACCTAATGATCTCCTAAGTTGTGCCAACTTCACCCACCCCATGACAGCTACCGCAGGGGGTGGGGGACCTTGGGGTGACAGCAGGGAAACAAATATAGGGGAGAAACTGCAACCTAACATTTCAGGGGAGCCAGCTACAGGGAGGAGCTTGCTCCTACATGAACGTGTAATCCTACATCTTAATGAGTAGCTTGTTAGCCAGTTGCTAGAATTATGGTTGGGCTCAGAGCCTTCCCAGCACCGAGGCCAGGATAGCTCTGGTTTTTCTCAGGTTGGGGGAGGTGGCCCGGGTCCACATTGATCTTCCCACTCAGGCGGATGAACAAGCCACCTTCTTCACCCCAAGGATACCGGTCACCCCGACTATCTCCTTCATTGCTAGTGATTGCTGCTCACTCAGGACTTCCCAGGGCAGTGAGCCACTACAACTCCATGCAAACAGGGGTCAGGGGAAATTAACAGGGTACAGGAGTCCCAGCCTAGGGAGAAGCCAGGGAGGCTGGGGTGCCAGTGTACCCCTGAACCTTCCATTCTCCTCTCCTCTAGAAGCCCTTCTTCTGAGCACCCTAGACAGAAATGACACACGGGAACAAGACGATAGCACACACACAGGGCACTCACTTCCCAGTTCTGGGGCTCCCCTGCGTGGCTTGCCCTATTGCATGGGATAGGCAGGCTTGAGTGCAGGGGACCCCTTGATGTACCACGTAGGGAGGCTGGTCCAGCAAGAGGCCAATGGATGGGCCTGCATCTCACAGGGTTGGGAGTGGGGGGGCAGGCAGCTTCGCAGGCACCCCAGCCCCTCGATCTGCTGGGCTCCAAGCAGGGATGGACCGTGGGGGCACTCGGCGCCCCCTCCCTGTGGGCAACCAGGGCACTTCGTGTCCGGCATACGGACGCCAGGTCCGGGTGCGGGGTGGGGTGGCGCCTAGTGCCGGAGCGCGCCTGCCTCTCCTAAACCCAGGCCCCGGCCAGCGTGGGGGCAAAGCTGAGGGCACGTTGGTCAGGGCTGCTGCAGAACAGAGGGGTTGAGGCCTCAGGAGGGCATCCCGACCTCGGTTTACAATGTTATGTTAGCAACATTAACCAATGAATAAAGCAACCTTCAGTGCACAAAGAATGGACTTCAATGCCGGCACCTCCCTCTTCCCTCCCGCAGCAGTTGACGCGGGAGCCCAGCAACAGCTTCCTGCCAACACAAGGAACACACGTGCAAACCCTCTCCGCCGCTCTCCTAAAGCGCGCGCTTTCCCCCGCCCCCCAACAGCCGGCGTGACTCTTGATTGGTCCGGCTGGCGGGCCTGGCTCTAACGGCCCACTTGCCTGATTGGTCCAGCCGGTGGGCTGGCTCTAACGGCCAGCTTGCCTCCTGGTTGGCCCGGCCGGTGGGCTGGCCCTAACGGCCAACGTGCCTTCTGATTGGTCAGATCGGTGGGCTGTCTTCCGCCATCTTTTCTAAGGGCACTGAAGGTGCTCCCGGTCTTCATGGTGAGGGCAGAGGCCACACCCTCTTCTAGAATAGTCAGTGCGAGCGGGCTGCTGGTGCGCGCCGACTAGTAAGGGTCCCGGCGAAAGCGCGCCGCGCCGGTGGGAGGTGGTGGAGTGGTGGTCACGTGGTATTAGGGACCGTCTCCTAATTCCGCGCCGGCACTGCTAGTGTCTTCACGGGCTGGGGACAACTTGGAGCCGCAGGACCTAAAGCTTCGCCGTGGGGAATCGATCATTTTCACTTTCCCCACCTTTATTTGAGCACATTAAATGCTAACGCTCAGTGGGCGCCTAAGCTTTTAACAAACGCGTACTGCGTACCTCGCAACGGCGCTCTTTGCTGCCTGGGGGTCTGGCAAACACTCGGGGAAATGATGTGCGCAAAGGGCTCCAATAGCGAGCAAGAGCGAGAAAGCGCCCAGGAAGTTACCGGCCACCATGTTTCACCCGCGGCACAGTGGGGATTCGAACCCGCGAGTTGCCTGTTTCTAATGACGCGCGTTTTGCCTCTGGGACATTTTCGCGTTTGTAGCCACACCCATTGCGCAGGTGGGTAAACTGAATTCCAACACGGAAGGGGCGCCCCTCCTCTTGCAAACGCCCCCCAAGGAGGTCCCGGAGTGCAGTCGTGTCCCCTATGCATCCCTCCCTCTCTCCATCCCTCCGTTCATCCATCCATCCATCCATCCATAGTACTGTCCCTATTCATTCATTCATTCATTCATTCATTCATTCATTCATTCATTCATAGCACTGTCCCCAAGCGGCTCGGTTTAGGGCCGGACCAGCCCAGCCCCAGTTGGACCCGAGGGCGTGGTGGATGCCGGAATGGGCTCCAGAGTCCGGGCACCCACCTGGCCAGAGAGGCCCGTTCCCGGCGCGCTTAGTGGACAGCCGGGAACCGCGGGGACAGCGTTCACCTCCAGGCTCCGCCCTTGGCGGTGGCGTGATCCCGCCAAGTGCACCGCCTTCCTTCCACGGAGGCAATGCAGTTTAGCGAGCGGCCAGGGGGCGGGGGGTCACGCATTACACTCAGTGAGTACCATTCATAATGAACCCCCGCAGTCATCCCAAGGAGCGGAAGCGACCGCGACCCCACTGCACAGATGAACAAAGCGAGGCTCCGTGAAGCGGGCACGTTTGCCCCCGGTCAAGCCGGGAGGAGGGCGACGACGTCCTTCTCCAATTCCCCAAACCACAGTGCGTCCTGGGAGGGCCTGAGGGATCGCACCGCCCCCTGAGCGCCGAGCAAACCGAAAACCCCGTTCCGAAGCGTGGAACGCTGCGGAGGGTCTCCGGCGAGCGGGGGAATTTGCAGACGCTCCCTGCGCGCGGGCACCGCACGACCTGCCCTTCACTCCGGGACTTCCAGTTGGGACCGACGGGCGCACCGGAGTAGCCCGGGTGGCCTGCCCCGCGGCGGGAACTGGGTGCCATGCCGGAGCCGCCGCCGCCGCCGCGGGCCGCTGAGCGTGACCTCTACCGGGACACCTGGGTGCGGTACCTGGGTGAGCGCGGGACCCCGGAGTCCAGGGGGGCTGTAGACACTGGCCCGTAGGCTGGAGTGCGCGGGAGGCTCGTCGTCCTCGTTCGGCCCGGGGGCCGGCGCCTGGGCTCGGGCAGCGACTTGCCCGAGGTCACCCGTGGGCTCAGCCTTGCGCTCGGGCTCCCTGCAGGTCAGTCCTCCCCCGCCGGAGGCTCGAACCGGGGACCCTCGAGGAAAGGGGTGAGCGCGCTGACCCCTGGCGCGGGACCCAGAGTCCCACCTGGGCGCCGCACACCTCGTAAACGCCGGCTGAAGGTGGGCAGTTCCAGCGCACGTGGAGACGGACTTCCCGGAGGTCACAGCCCGCGCAGCAGTTCGGCTCTGCTCGCCTGGGTGGCCAGCGTGCAGCCGATAACAGCGCCGCTGCCTGGCTGTATCTGAGCCTCAGTTTCCTCCTCGGCAGAATGGGGCTAAGAGGACTCGGGGCATGTAAGGGCAGCGTGAGTGCCCCACCTGTGCCCTTGGGCAGGCGCCCTGCCGCCCTTTCTCCTTCAGTACAGATAACTTCTAAAACCCAGGCCAGGGAGGCGAGGGCATCTAGCCAGTGAGCGATGATAATGGCGAATCGATGCTTGGGCCGCCCCTCCCCACCCCGCCAAGGGGCATGTTACAAGTCCAGAGATCAAGACGGCGCCTAAGGTCACCCTCCTGCTCAGCAGGCCAGATGGGATCCAGCGCCCGTCCAGCGCCCCCGTGTGGAGCACCCCACGGGCCTGGGAATGAAGGGCTTCTCTCCCCACCTACCAGGCTATGCCAACGAAGTGGGGGAGGCTTTCCGCTCTCTGGTGCCTGCAGCTGTGGTGTGGCTGAGCTACGGGGTGTCCAGCTCTTATGTGCTGGCTGATGCTGTGGACAAGGGCAAGAAGGCGGGAGAGGTGAGTGTTGGCCTCCTGCCCCACCTGGGGGATGGTCTACTGCCCATCTGTTTCATCCCAAGCTGTACGGGTGGTAAGGTCCACCGGCACTTGTGGGATTGTTTGTGCCCCCTAACCTTGCCTCTGGTGTGGTCTGTACCCCAGTCTTGCACATGGCAAGAGACAACCCCACCGCCACACTGCATGTGGTCTGGTCCATCACCCCAGTCTTGTTTGTGGTAAGAATCTCTACCCCACCCTGAATGTAGTCTGGTTCGTGCCCCAATTCTGGTTGTGCTGAGTTCCCCCCACCCCCGCCAGCTCTACATGTGGTCTAGTCCATATCCCAATCCTGCTTGTGCTAACAGTCCCCCACCCCCAGCTGTATATGTGGTCTAGTCCATACCCCAATTCTGCTTGTACTAACGGCCCTCTCACCAGCCCTGCATATGGTCCTCAGGCCTGGCTCCACCAGAGTTTATTCTCAGCCTTGTGTCTAGTGCGGGCCTCCCCCTTCCCTGCACAGAGTACAGTCCAGAGCCCCACACGAGTGCACTTGCTTTCCCTTCCCCGGCCCAGCCACATGCTTCTTGCTCCAGAGTTCTCGGCCTCCAACCTAGCTGTGTTCAATGCCATGTCTGCAGGTGCCAAGCCCTGAAGCAGGCCGCAGCACCAGGGTGACCGTGGCTGTGGTGGACACCTTTGTGTGGCAGGCTCTGGCTTCTGTGGCCATCCCCGGCTTCACTGTCAACCGCGTGTGTGCAGCCTCCCTCTATGTCCTGCGTGCCACAACCCGCTGGCCTCTGGCCGTCCGCAAGTGGACCACCACCGCACTGGGGCTGCTGATTATCCCGGTCATCGTCCACCCCATCGACAGGTGAAAGCTGCTGCTAGCATGGGATCATTCACTGGATGAGGGTGGAGAATAGGCCCGCAGAGGAGTGGGGCCTACCTGCCTTGCACAGAACGATAGCAAGAGAGGCAAGGTGGGCCCTCAAGGGGTGGGGGTGGGGGCAGAGGTTACAAAGGAGAGCCGTACCCTTGGCAGCGTCTATGGCGATAAAGGAAGGAGGTGCCTTGAGGGTAGGGGACACAGGACAAGAAAAGTTCCAGAAGCACCGTGGGTGTTACAAAGGTTGGCAGGAGCAGGTGGTGGGCATGCGTTTTGGGGGTATTGGTGACAGAAGCCCAGCTCCAGTGAGGTTAGGTAAAATAGGAATGAATTGTTTTGTGAAACTGAAAAATCAAGTTCAGCTTGCTTTCAGGCCTGGCTGAATCGAGACCCTCAAGTGATGTCATTGGGGTCTGGCTATCCCCACCCTGTGGCCCTTCTCCCTACTCCACCCAGCCCACCCCATGTTGGTTTCAATCACTTTCCTCCTCCCAGTTTTCATCCCACCAGATTAACAAGCCACATGGGAAGCTTCCAAACAGAGACAGACAGGAGAAAAAAAATCCCAAGGAAACCTGCTATTGGTCTATCCTGGACCAAGTGTCTGCCTCTGAGCCAGTTCCTCTTTTCTGATTGGCCAGGGTTGGGTCACATGCCTCCTCTCAGAACCAGAGATGATGGGAGCAACCCAACACACCAGCTGTAGGATGATGGTGTTGTCTGTCTTCCTCTTGGCTTCCCCTGAGCTACTGGGCACAGGAACCATTCTCCAGGGTAACATGACTGGCCCTGAGGGCCTGAGCAAGTCCTCTGTGTGCCTCAGTTCCTCTCACTAAGGAAAGAGGAGGAAGTTTTGAGATTGGTTACTGCAGGGGGTGGGGTGAAGAGGACAGGTCTTTGCACCTGGATGGCGTTTGGATCAGGCATCCAGGACTCCTTTGCCCTAGCCCTAGCCCCCTGCCTCTGGTCCTCAGTTTGCACCCCTGGCTCCCTGCTCACCATCCCCAATCTCTGCTCAGGTCTGTGGATTTCCTCCTGGACTCCAGCCTGCGTAAGCTGTACCCTTCAATGGAGAAGCCCAGCTCCTCTTGACGCCCACCACTGCCTGGTCTCTTCCTGGCAATGCCCTCCTGTGGCCCAGGGATGCAGGGATGGCTTGGGGTGCTAGGTCATGCCACCCTAGGGAGCTGAAGCTGGATGGAAGCTCAGAGACGGGCCTGGAGCGCTGTGGCTGCAGCTGGACCCCGCCTGCTTCTCTAGAGTCCCTGATCCTAAGGGGAGTGGACCTCACGTGGGCAGGACCTTGTCTTCCACATGAAAATCACACTCTTCCAATGAATGGAGGGAGACTGGAGGCCTAGAGAAGCAAGGAGTTGCCCACGCTCACTCCGTTGGGCTCCAGGCCTCGAAGCCTCTCAGCTGAGGACCCCCATGGCACATGGAGAAGTGGGGCGGGTGCAGTGGCGGGCAGCCCTGAGGAATGAGCCTCCAACCTCCCTGTCCCTGGTGCAGTGGCTACGGGGACCTGGGTCAGGCCCTCCAAGAGCCCAATAAATGCTCAAGCGATTGAGTTTTAGTCTTTTTTTCTGTTGGGGATGAGCAGGGGGTGGTGGGGGCAGGAGGAGCAGGGCTGGGGCCCCAGGTGGAGGCTGACTTCTGTGAGCATGTGTCCCTCATGGCTGGACGCTGGGCTTGGCTGGGGCCTCCCAGGCCACCAGCACTGATCTGCAGGGGCCCAGGGTTCTGGGGCTGGCACTCCAGTGCCCTCTGGGCTGGGCACTGCTCTCTTTCTGCAAACCCCTTACAAGCAATGAGGCGCTGGGAGGGGAGACACTACCTGGGGAAACCAGCCAAACTCACTGCCATCAAGTTCCTTTCGGCTCACAGGGACCCTGCTGAACAGGACAGGGCTATCCCTGTGGGTTTCAAGACGGTGACCCTATGGGAGTGGAAAGCCTCCTCCTCCTCCTTGGGGTAAAGACCCTCATCTGAGCACCCCCTGAGGCCCCTATGAGGGGGCTGTGCCCTTCCATTTACCTGTCTTCCTGTGGCTTCCCCTGAGCTGCTGGGCTGGGTATGTGTGTGAAGGGGACCCCCTGCCATTTTGTCAGAAAGGTGACAGGTGAGAGGGAGGTAAGGGGCTCAGCTGGGCTGAGAGAGGGGGCCGGTGTGGAGTACAGGCAGAAGCAACTCAGGGACCTGTCACTCCCCACATGTCAGCCCTCACCAGGACCCTGCCTCTGCCCCTGCCCCTCGCTGTCCAGGTGCAGCCAGCTGACCTACCCCTAGCCAGGTGGGACCACCTACACCTGAGCAAGACTTTATAGGGGTCAGTGGGGCTGTTGGTGAGTCAGGATGGGGGCACTGAGGTGGTGGCTCCTGCTCTGGGGGTGTCTGCAGTGGCAGGGGATGACTAATGCCCTTCCCTGGGAATGGGGGTCCCTGAGGGAGGGGGTGGGGTGGACTTTTCCTAGCTACCTTTCTACTCCACGCTGGCTGGTTCCCTTCCCAAGCGCCCCTGCTGCTCTCTTTGGCTCTTAAATTCTTGGAATCTTCCTCAGCCCTAGCACTTCCACCCCAGGTTCCAGACCCCTGCTGGCTGAAGCCCCCTCTCTCCCACCCTTGATGCACACCTGTTTCCACCCTAACATGGGCAGACTGGGCGGCGGGCCCCCTGCTCCAGCCTTGTTCTCTCCCCATCACCTGCCCTTCTGGACCCAGAGTCACCCACTGGGCTGGACATCCTTTCTCTTGGCCAGCTCTGAGCGTCTTCCCGGATGGTTGCCCCTTCACTGAGCCCTCTATGAGCCCCCTCTGGCCCTTGGCTTCCCTGGAGAAGGCTCCTGCCCTGGAATGAGCTGCCGGTGGCCACAGGCCCTGGCTCTTCATCTCAGGTGCTAGGGGCTGGCACAGAGCCGGTGCTCACATGCAGGGCTGGCAGGCAGAGAAGGTCTGAAAGCCCGACACTGCCCCAGCTCCATTGTGGATTGAATAGCCAGGCGGCATCATGGGGGAGGGTCCTGAGCAGACTCCACCCCCTCACCAAAACTTTCTCTTGCTGTCAGCCTGGGGCACCTGTGGGAGTGTAGCAGACAGGGCTTCCTGGCCATGAGGAGGGACTCTGGACACCTGTGCCTTGGCTCCTGCTGCCCTCCCTGGTCCCCATGACCCCCACTAGGTGGTCTTTGCTCCGTTCAAAGCTTGCAGCTTCACCTGGCTGCTGAGGCTCATGGGGACCAGGCTGTCAGAAACCCAGGTGCCAGGGGAGACTGAGGGGAGGGGCAGCATGTGGGCTGGCGAAAGGAGTAGACTCAGATCTTACTGACCTGCTGTGTGACCTTGGGCACGTCGCAGCCCCTCTTAGGCCCTGTTTTTTTTTTTTCTTTCTGGTACAACGTGGGTGAAGGTTGAAGAACAGTTTCGTTTTCCATGCAAATGATCACCCATAGCTCGCTGCCATCAAGTCGATTCCAACTCTAAACCGACCCTGGATAAGTTAGAAGGGACGCGATGGCAGCGAGTCTTTTTATCCCGCACACGCCCACGCATCTTCACTTCCTTGGTCTGCAAGAAGCAGAGCCCTGATGGGATGGAGTTGGGTGGCCCAGGACATGGTGGTGACATTTGTCCTCTGCATGTTTACCGTAGGCCCTTGCTTGCATTTGTCCCTGGCCCTTGACCGCCCGGACTCAGAGCAATCCTATCGGACAGAGGAGAACTGCTCCCTTCAAGTTTCTGAGACTTTAAATCATTGCAGGAGCAGACAGCATAGTATCCTCGTTCTCCTTCAGAACCACGGGTGGGTTCAAACCACTGACCTTGTGGTTGGTAGTTCTATGGTAACCCTTAGAGTCCCATTCAAAAACAAACAAACAACCCCAAACTCCGCCTCTGAGTTGATTCCGATACACAGTGACTCTATAGGGCAGAGTAACATGGCCCGGTGTGTTTCCCAGGCTGTCCGTTTCGACAGGAGCAGAAAGCCCCGTCTTCCGAAGAGCAGTTGGTGGTTTCGAACTGCTGACCTCGTGGTTAGCAGTCCCACATGTCACCCAGAACACCACAAAGGCTCCCCCTGGGGAGGCAGAATTCTCATTCCGCTGTCCAGATGAGGGACAGGCTCACAAAGGAAAAGGCCCCCTGGGCGACCAGGTGCAAGACGTTTGAGAGGGAAGGGGCCTTGAGCACGTGCCAGAAAGAAAACAGGCCCACAGGAGTGAGCAACTTTAAAGCCGTGCAGCCAGGTGGGGCCGAGCTGGGGAGGTCCTCGGCCTGGCTACGTAACGTCCCAACATCCCTTCAGATCTCGGGGCAGACAGTGGAATTCTGTGCCGACCTGGTCTCCATGCCCCCAGCTGGTGGCTTGGGCATCCCTCCGTTCCTGCCTTCCACCATGGAGTCAGCTGTACAACCAAGCAGCAAACTGTGCCTGCCACCCCTGAGCTTGTCTTGGGCCCAGAACCCCAGGAAGCCCTGCAGGATGGCGGAAGGGAGGCTGAGGAGCTACCCCTCCTGTTGTCATGGGGCCCCTGGTCCGAGCCTGGTGCAGGCTGGCTTCATGGCCATTGAGCTGCTTCTATAGAGAGGGAGGAACTGCCCCTGTAGGTTTCCAAGACTGTGAAAGCCTGCCGTCCTCCTTGTTTGGAACCGTTGACCAGTGTGCAGCCTCCCAGGGTCCCCTCGGGCTGGCCTGGGAGGCTGTATTTGAACTTCTGGATTTTCCCTTCTGCCCCTTCTCTGGTGGGGCTGCCCTGGAAACTTGTGAGGGGCCTTCAGTGTTTGCTTTCTGGGCTCCCTGACAGGCCAAATTGTTAACCCCTCTTGTTCCCCTGCCAGTCCAGAAGCCACCACCGCATCCCCTGCCTCCTTAGCCACAGGATCCCTGGCTTGGCTTGGCCGTCTGGACTTCAGCGTGAGGCTTTGGCCTGGGTCATCCCTTCCCGCAGTGGGGGGCATCGGTTGGGTTGAGACCTTGCTATGGGGTTCCTGATTCTCCGGTTCCCTGGTGAGACGAGGGCAGGGAAGGAGATGGGGGAGACAGCCTGGGTGTCATGTGGCTTGCTCCCAGCTTTGCCTGTTTTTCCCTTGCTGGGTGGCCTGGGGCAAGCCTCTCAATGTTACTGGGCCTCATGTCCTCCTCTTTGGGTTTTCCTGCTAGCCCAGGCAGCAGCCAGCCCCAGTTGTTTTCCTGGGCTCTGAGCGCCACAGAGAATTTGCGGTGGCTGGTGGTTCCGATCTACCCGTACAGCTGTGTGTGGATGCGTGTGTGGCAGCCCCAACCAGGACCTGGCAGTGCCCCCTGTGAATTACAGCTTCATCGAGCACCATGGGTACTGGACTTGGGAAAGAGGGCAGGGGAGGGTGTGGACGATTCAGTGGGCAGAGTTTCTAGGAAGGCCGGTAGAAGCAGAGAATCTGCCCAGAGCTAGAATCGATAGATACCCAGACGGTGACCTCTGAGAATTCTTGGTTCCATCTGATGCTACCAATGGCTTGTTCCTTCCACAAGGACACCAACGGGTGAGTCATGGACACTGGAGGTGTACGGCAGGCCTTGTCCTCGACCACATCTTTGTTGTGGGGAGGTGTCATTGAGTTGGATCTGACTCATTGAGCCTCCGGTGTCCCTGCACAACCGAGGGACACTGCCTAGGCCTGCACCATCCACACCATTGTTCTGTGGGAGCCCCTCGTGGCAGCCGCTGTCAATCCGCCACTATCATGATCCCAATTCTACCTCACAAATCTGGCTAGACCAGAGGATGTACACTGGTACAGATAGGAACTGGAAACACAGGGAATCCAGGATGGATGATCCCTTCAGGACCAGTGGTGATACTAGGAGGGTGGCGTGGAAAGGGGGAACCGATTACAAGGTTCTACACATAACTTTCCTCAGGGACAGACAACAGAAAAGTGGGTAAAGGGAGACGTCAGACAATGTATGATATGACAAAATAATAATTTATAAATTATCAAGGGTTCATGAGGGAGGAGGAAGCGGGGAGGGAGGGGGAAATGAGCTGATACCAGGGGCTTAAGTGGAGAGCAAATGTTTTGAGAATGATGAGGGCAATGAATGTACCAATGTGCTGTACACGATTTATGTATGTATGGATTGTGGTAAGAGTTGTATGAGCCCCTAATAAAACGATTTCAAAAAACAAGCATGATGTCTTTCTCCAGGGACACAGTCTCTCCTGAGAGCCTGTCCAAAGTCTGTGAGATGAAGTGTCTCCATCCTCACTCCTAAGGAGCGTATTCCGGCTGCACTTTTTCCAAGATAGTTTTGTCTGTTCTCTGGCAGTCTGTGGTCTGTTCCATTGTCAAATGTATCGACTGTCCAGCAGTCAGTCCTATGCCTTAACTTTCACGCGCACATGAGATTATGGGAAACCACGCGGCTGGCTCAGGCACGCACCTTAGTCCTCACAGTGACTGCCTTGCTCTGCAGTATTTGAAAGAGGTCTTGTGCAGATGTGTCCCGTGCAGTATGTCCTTCGATTCCCTGACTGCTGCTCCCATGAGCATCGACTACAGATCTAAGCAAAATGAAATCCGTGACAATCTTTTCTGTTGATCATGATGTTGTCTCTTGGCCCAGTTGTGAGGATTTTGAGCTGTGTCCATCCTGAAGAAGGCTGCCGTCCTTGACCTTCATCAGCAACTTTTTCAAGTCTTCCTTGATTTCAGCAAGCAAGGTTGTGCCATGGGCACATCACAGGTGGCTAATAAGCCTTCCTCCAATCCTGATGCCCAGTTCATGTTGTCTAGCATCTCTGCTTATTTGCTCAGCACACAGACTGAATTGAATAAGTACAGTGAGAGGATACTACCCTGATGTACACCTTCACTGACTTTCAATCATGCAATCTTCCCTTGTTCTGGTTGGATGACTGCTTCTCGGCCCAGGTCCAGGTTCCACACGAGCACAATGAAATGTTCTAGAACCCCCCTGCCCCCCAGTTTTTTTGTTTTTAATTTATTTAAACATTTTATTAGGGGCTCATACAACTCTTATCACAATCCACACATATACATACATCAATTGTATAAAGCACATCCTCACATTCTTTGCCCTAATCATTTTCAAAGCATTTGCTCTCCACTTAAGCCCTCTGCATCAGGTCCTCTTTTTTTCCCCCTCCCTCCCTGCTCCCCCTCCCTCATGAGCCCTCGATAATTTATAGATTGTTATTTTGTCATATCTTGCCCTATCCGGAGTCTCCCTTCCCCCAACTTCTCTGCCGTCCATCTCCCAGGGAGGAGGTCACATGCGGATACTTGTAATCAGTTCCCCCTTTCCGACCCACTCGCCCTCCGCTCTCCCAGCATCTCCCCTCGCACCCCTGGTCGCCCCCAGTTTAGTTTTCAATGCTATCCATAGATTTTTGTTTTCTGATCCACATAGTCGGATGCCTTTGCATAGTCAATAGGACACAGCATCTTTCTGCTTTTACGTGCATTCAGCCAAGATCTGGCTGACTGGCATTGTACCCCTCCCTGTGCCACATCTTCTTAGTCCACTCTGAATTTTTGGTAGCTCCTGCTAACCATTTTTGAATGATGTTCGGCAAAAATTTACCTGTATCTAATATTAATGAGCCTGCTAATTAATATTCATGATCCCGCTATACATTTCATCGGGTCGCCTTTCTTTGGAGAGGGCAAAACTATGGATCTCTTCCAGTCAGTTGGCCAGGTAGCCGTCTTCCGAATAGCCTGGCATAGGTGAGCGCGTGCTTCCCGGGCTGCAGCAGCGGTTGAAACACTTGAGTCCCCATTCCAGCAGTTCTGGATCCTCGCTGCTTGCTGCTGCCTTCCGTGCCTCTTCTCCGGTCTTGATCCATAATCTGCGTCACACTCAGCCCCCGACCGCATTGGGTTCGCTGATGCTGAGTGCCTCCATCCGCATCCTCATCCTTTCCCGCCTTTGTAGTCAATTTGATTCCCGACCATCCCATCCGAGGAGGTCTGTGTGTACAGTTGCCGTCTGTCTTGTTGAAAGCAGGTATTTGCAGCGGAGTTGTGGGTCCTGCGGAATTCTCTCAGGTGGTCTCCAACTCCTCTTCCTCCTCCCTCACTTAGAACCTTGGCTTTCCAGTTACCAGTCATCCTCAAAGCATCTCGATTGCAGCGCTCGATCCATTGCAGACGGGAGAAGTCAGATTCTTGTTTCTTTCACGACTTGTTTTGGCGCATTCAGGCGGTTACATGTTAGGCCTTGACCTTCACGGTTGGCATTCGCAATGGCTAGCGGCTCTGCAGGAGAAAGCCTGGGCTTTCTTTTTTTTTTTTTTAATCTTTTTATTGGGGCTCATAAGGCTCTTATCACAATCTGTACATACATCAATTGAGCAAAGCACCCTTATACATTCATTGCCCTCGTCATTCTCATAATTCATCTTCCACTTGGGTTCCTGGAATCAGCTCGGTTTCCTTTTTCCCTGTCCCCCTCCCTCCCCGATCCCACCCCTGGTCCCTTGATAGTTTATAAATAATTATATCTTATCTTACACTCCCCGCCGTCTCCCCTCACCCGCCTCCCCATTGCCCATCTCCCAGAGAGGAGGTTACACATAGATCTCTGAGATCGGTTCTCCCTTTCTACACCCCCTTCCCTCCTGGTGTCGCCACTCCCACCACTTGTGTTGAGGGGTTCGTCTTTCCTAGATTTCCAAAAGCCTGGGCTTTCTGTTCTCGCAAACAACGACCATCTTGGAAACCCACATGATAGTGGCTGTGGAGCAGCTCTGACTCGATGGCAGTGAGTCTGCTCTGTTTGGTAGCTTTAGTACATATGTTTGAGTAGCAACTGTATTAACGGGGTTTCCCTGGAGATGGATAGAGACGGTCTTATCACAGGCAGCAAAGATAGATCTTGCTGTCGTCTTTGAGGATGGACTGCCGTTCCTCTTGGATCTGCCATCCCAGGAGGAGTAAACTATACGGTTTTCTGATTCAACACAGCCAATACCAGTCCAGCTCAGCTCTCTCATGCCTAGGGTATCGATCTTTGTGGGTTCCATTAATTTTTGACAACTTTCAATTTTCCTGGGTTCGTTCCCTGTTCAGATTAGTAATGGATGTTTGCAGCAGCATCCCTCAGAGCGCGGGGTCCCCGGAGCTGTGCTGCATCCTCCGCAGCACCATGGCCACATCCGGCTCGAGAAGGCAGCGGCATCCTGAGTGCTTGAGTCGGGGGGGCTCGTCTTCTGACCCCACCTCTGACCACGTTCTGCTGCGATTCATTGGCTTTTGAGTGGCTCACCCCTCAGACGTGAGCAGCCTGTTCCTTCCTCGTAGTCTGGAAGCTCTGCCGAAACCCGTTCGCCGTGGGCGACCCTGGTGACATAGCCTCCAGCGTCACGGCAGCCCACACGGCACCGCAGAGTGACAGCAAGGCGGAGAAGCGGTGGAGCTGACCAACAGGTGAGTGTGTAGAGCCCGACTTAATTACAGTGCTTGACAGCTGGCCCAAAGGTTGGGAGTTTGAGTCCACCCAGAGGTATCTCAGAAGGCAGGCCCGGCACCCCTTAAAAACCAAACCAAACCCAGTCTCTCAAAACACGGTGGGACTCGGTTCCAGCCAGACACACGTGGGATCACTATGAGGGGGACTCTTTGTTTTGTGATTTTAATCTCCAGGGAAGGGTGGGCTTCGGCAGAAGAGGAAACTGAGGCTCAACGTGGCTCCCACTAGCTTTCCACAAAGCGTGTTCCCTTTGTGAAGGTCCCCGTGGCAGCCGGAACAGCCCAGGTGCCTTGGCCTAGCATGGGTAGTGTGAAGTATATTGGGAAAGGAGACTTCGGGCTCTGGCTGAGACCCAGGTTCAAATCTCCACTCCACTTCTTGTGGCCTCTGACATCATGGGCAAGCCCTGCACTTGTATGCACCTTGGTTTCTTCCCCGTGACGTGCAGGTCTGGCCCACGGGGGCCCAGTTTCTGGAGCACTGACTCAGACAGACCCTGCTCTACCCCATCCTGACCCCCTACAGGTGGGAACTGCCAGATGAAGTCTCCCCTCAGCGGTGTGACTGTTGTGAGGTTACCTGCCCATCCACCCCATTCAAGGGCCCTGGTAGGCAGGAGCCTCTGGTTTGGGGGAGGGGAGGCTGGGAGGCAATTGGCCCCAGAAACCACTCACAATCTAGGGTGGATGGTCTAGAAAGGCACTGTCTTGCTGCGAAAGACCTTTGAGAGGAAGCTGACACTGGGCAAAGGGGAGGTAAAGTAACACATTGTTGACCAGTAGAACTGGGGAGGGAGCTGGTTCCTGGGCCTTGTCTAGAGAGCCTCCTACTGCGTGCGTGCGTGCGTGTGTGTGTGTGTGTGTGTTAGAGAGAGAGAGAGACAGACAAACAGACAGACAGACCTGGGGCAAATCCTTTCCCACGCCAGGCCTGATTCCCCAAATGGGATGGGTTAGTTTGCACTCTTGAACTTCTGCTGCTGTCAGTTTTGTGGAGCGGATTCTGGCTCATGGTGGCAGTGTGCCCAGGGTAGAACTGCTCTGCGGGGCGCTCAGGGGCACCTTTCTGGAACAGAGTGCCATGCCTTTCTTGCAAAGCATTCTCGGGTGGGTTCGAACCACGTTCCTTTTGGCTAATAGCACGTAACGTGCACCATTCAGGGTATCCTTCTGAGCTTCCAGTATAGCCTTTGTTTACATACACCCAGCGGAGCCCTGGTGGTACAGAGGTTATGAGCTGAGCTGTGATCCACACGGTTAGCAGTTCAAAACCACCAGCAGCAACTCCCCTGGAGAAAGGCTGGCCTTTCTACTCCCGTAAGCAGTTGCAGTCTCGGAAACCCACAGGGCGTCACTGAGTCAGCACTGGCCTGATGGCAGTGAGCTGAAAGACCGCTTAGGAGCCCTGGTGGTGCAGTGGCTCCACATTGGACTGTTCATGGTAAGGTCGACAGTTCCAACCCACCAGCCGCCCCACAGGAGAAAGAGGAGCGTGTTTCCGTGCAGAGTCCCAGTCTCGGAAACCCGCAGAGGCAGTTCCACCCTGCCCTGGAGGGTTGCCGCGGTCTGAATGGACTTGGCAGCAGTGAGCTTAGGTTTCGGACAGACCCTTTACGGAGCCCTGGTGGTGCAGTGGGTTCATGTTTTGCTGCTAACCTCAAGGTTGGTGCTTCAAACTCACCAGGTGCTCCACAGGAGAATGCTGAGGCAATCACTCCTGGCAGGCCTTCCCAAGGCCCAGGCTCGCGGCCATCGAGTGCATTCTGACTCACAGCGACCCAGTGGGGTAGACCCGCTGCTCCTTTGGGTTTCCAGGGCTGCAGAGCTTTGCGGAGCAGAGAGCCTCATCCCTTGGAAATGCTGGTGAGGTCAATCGGCTGACTTCACCATTAGCAGCCTAGCGTGTACCCCACGCCACCGCCAGGGCTCCTGGTAAGACTCCAGTCTCAGAAACACCATGGAGCAGGTCTGTCTGTCACTCTGCGTTAGAAGAGACTCCAGGGCAGTGAGGTTGGCTTTATTTGCTGATCCCCCTTCATTTGCCTCCATGCAATCCCTGACGTGTGTCCTTCTGGGATCTGTAGGAGAGAAGGCTCTCACTCACTCATTCCCTCTCCCTGGGATGACTAGCTCGTCATTTCTTTCCACTCGAGCCATTGCTGATGTGATGCAAGAAGGCTGGCGGGTTGGGGGGTGGGTATGACTGGCGGGTTGGGGCTGGGGGTGCCTTGGTCCTCTAGGCTCCGAGCATGTCCCTGCAGAGGCCTCTGACCAGGTGACGGGAAGTTAGCCTGTTTTCTGAGTTGAGTCAGGTTTCGGGGGGTGCAGAGGTAAATGAGGGAGGTTTCCCTCAGAGCCTGAGCCCTTCTGGGGGTCTCCTTCCAGTGAGAGGCCCTGGGCCCCAAGCGCAGTGGTCCTTGGCCACTCCCAGAAGAACCTGGCTTTGTGGGCTCCCCCGGCCCCTCTGGAGCAGAGCCTGACTCCTCAGACCCACTGACTGGAAGCCACTGACTCCCTAGACAAAAGAAACTGCCCCCCGTTACCACCTTACCCCAACACGCCACTGTCATCTAGTTGACTACAACTCAGAGAAACAGAATGGCTCCTTGGGGCTTCCCAGACGCAACAGGAGCACACAGCCACGCACGGCTCCTTCAAGTGGCTTGTCGTGCTTTGCCTGAGCTGCCGACTAAATACAGGCCAGGACTTCCACTTGTCAATCAACAACAGACACCACTGCCCCGCTTTCTGGGTGAGCCAACTGAGGCTGAGGTCACGAGTTGAGCCCTGCAGCCCTGAACCGTCTGTCTCCTGTGGCGGGGCTCCTCAGCTCACCCGCTCCCATGGTCTGGACAATGCTCCTGGAGGCAGCGCGGATGTTCTCCCTGGGGGCCCTGCGCAGGCCCAGGACCTCGCCCTCAGCTCCAGGCTGGGCGCCTGGGTCTGTGGAAGCCGCCACACCCACCAGACTCGCCCAATAAAGTGATGCTCACCACCTGTTTCCGCTTCCCTGGTTATTCTGTGCCAAGGCCGGGAAACAGGCCTGCAGAACAGGGCTGCAGCTGGGCGGAGGGAGGGATGGTGCTCAGGTATGGGCTAGAGTGGATGGGGAGTGAGGGGCAGGTCCGGAGAGGCTGGGCAGGGGCCTACCCAGGATGGCGGGGACCTGGCCCCTCTCCAGGTTTACCTTGACGCTTCTTCAGATGCGGCCCTTGACTGTGAATGGATCATGCGGGTTGACACTGGTGTCAGACGCCTCTCAGTCACGTGGGAGGACACAGCTTGGGGGTTGTGGGGAGAGGAAGGGGCCCCCCAGTAACTGTCAACCATGATTGAAATGAGTATCTGTCGATGTTTCTGTCGATATTCCTCCCTCCAAAGTGGCGGCCGATCCCATCTCTGTTGTCTGTTCTTGGTCTGGAATCTCCGCTGACACCGGTTCACGTGGGGCGCCCCTGCCAGCTTTTGAAATACCAGTGACCTAGCTTCCAGCACCTCCGCAACACACGAGCCACCACACAGGACACACTGACGGACAGGTGGGAGACCAACCTAGTGCTCTCCGCTTAGACTTTGGGGAGACTGAAGGCTGGAGAGGGAAACGAGGTGCCCACGGTCACGCACTCCCGGCACTGAATGGGGACGGTGCCCTCCCCCACCACCCGCCAAGTGCTTGCACCCCCACCATCCACAACTCCCACCCCAAAGCGGTGTTTGGGAGCTTCCTCATTGCACCATTTCCAATGAGACCCCTCTCCCACGTCTTTCCTGTGGGCCCACCTCATCCCACAGATGGACTCCTCAGGGAGCCTCACCCTGACGCCCTGGAGGCTCCCTCTCTCAGGGAGCTAACAGCTTGCAGGAGTGTCCACCCCGCCTCCTCTCTGGGTGCCCGAGGCCAGAGCAGGGGCCGGTTCACTGGGAGGCTGCAGTCAGGACCCGGCTCCACGAACAGCCTCAGCCTCCGGCGAAGGGGTCAGGGGTCAGGTGAAGAATGACAGAACCTTGCCCACAGGCTTGTGGGCATTGAAATGAGCAACTGGAAGCCCTTGGCCCAGAATGGGCTGTGCTCTCTCCCACGCTGCCCAACCTCCCTTGGCATCAAATCCTTGGGAGGAGGCCCTAGGTTCCCCAGCTTGGCTGACACTGGAATCCCCTGGGGGCTGCTGAGAGGACAGCTTCCTGGCTTCCACTTGCAATCTCATGGATCAGAATCTCTTGGGGGAAGAGCCCACAGATCTGTCATGGCACCAGAGCCCCAGTGATTCTGTGGTCGAGTGAGCCACCAGGAGGGCCTGCACTGCCCGGCCACCATTTCCAGATTACAGAACCAGGTGGATTAGGAAGATGCCAAGTTTTATTTTCTCATGCATGGGAAAGGAGGATGGGGCATCCTTCCTGTCCCTTTGTCCCTCACGGGATGTCGATGCAAGTTGAGTGAAATAGTTCTTTCAGACACACACAGATCTTGGAATGACAGGTACAAGCTAGGAAAACAAAGTCTTGTTTGAACAAAGATCCTGTGTTACAGAGCTTCCATTACTGAGGGATCCTAAATCTCACGGAGACAGGCTGGCTGTGCAAGTCCTGGCCCTTAGTGAGGAGCGGGGGGAGGCCGGGACACTCACAGGGTACTCTGCCAGGCCAGAGGGGAGGGGTCAAGCTCTGGGTTACTGCTACGGAGGATTTCTACCTAAGTTACATCTAAACAAAGGATGGAATTATATAAAGCATATATTATCACAAAACAGTAGCCGTGGGACTCTCCAAGTCACCCCCTTTGTTTTATTGGCACATCATTACATATCATACAAATCATATCCAGGAGAATTATGCTATCATTACCATATTCATTTTAGAACCATCCCCCCACGGTTAAATCACCTTTAAAACAAGTGGTTCAATCACAGTCAGTTCTCATGCTCCCTCCCCCTTCCCACCTTCATTTTTTATTCCTGAAACCCCCGTTCCCTCCCTGTCACCCCCCTCCCTCCCCCTGCGTATCATCGCTTGTATCAGTCATCGTCATGATGGGTGCACTCCTCTGTGCTTCACACACTGGGGAACCCAAAAGAAACAATAAAAAACATAATCGAAATAAGGTGTAAAGGACGAAATAATCATATAAAGACCAAAATGCAAATAATGAGTAAGAAAGGAAGACCCCCATCAATACTCAAAACGCCAGGGAGGAGATTTCCGTCATGGAACAAGTAAGAGACACTTGCACCCAGAACCGGCTCAGGCCGGCTCTACAGGGAGGTCATCTGGCCAAGTATCGAGTTCGACTCAGCATGGTCAAGATGACAGTGGTCCCTGCCTGACAGTCAGGCTGTTCGAGACTCTTGCTTGTGGCTAGCGTGGATCTGCCAGCGGCTCCGTCTGACCAGATTCTCTGCAGATGGGTTTGGGGCGCCTGCTGTCCTCCGTAGCCTTCTACAAATTGGGTGTTCATAATTTTAGCTCTGATACTTCTCCCTTTGCCATGTTCCAATTTTGTAATTGTCATCTTTGGATCACACAAGCTGGTGTGCTTCCTCCGTGTGGACTTAGTTGACTCCTTGCCTAGATGGCTGCTTGTTTGAATACAAGCCTTTAAGACCCCAGACACTATTCCAATGGACAGCCGGGCACCATCTGCTTTCCTCACCCCACTGTGCTGTAGCACCCTGATCTCCAGTGACCCTCTCATGAAGGCGAGCATGGAGCAGGACTATGTTATCAGAACTAAGTGTCCTTGCATTGGGACTAGAGTTACGTAGGAGCCCAGACACCATATGCTTGTCCGTGGGGTTTGCATGTCTCAGGTTTACTTTGGCGGTCATAATATGGCAAAACCACAGCCCTATAACACCCACTGCATCAATAGCAGCTATAAGTCAACCAGCAACCAAACGAAGCAGAACACACACACACCCCAAGAAGAGAAAAAATAATAACAAAAAAAAGCAGTCTACAAGCAGGGAAGCAAAACCCCATATAACCTAAGAAGTACAGCATGGTCAAGCACCCCCTGGGGTATAATGGATCCCACTATGATCGTCACCAGTTTTCCCAGTGACCCAGCACTCCAGACGCTGTCGGTGTGAGGAGCCAATGAGAGCACACTTCCACCTTGGGCCTTGGCCCACCAGCTTTTGGTCACCCCCTTTCAATCCCAACAGTCAGCCAAGCGGGGGAGCTGAGGGAGGCGGCAGTGTCAGATTCCCCAAGAAGCACGGTAAGCACAGGGTGTCTTGTGCATTTTCACCGATCCACAGTGAACATCGTCACATCTTTTGCACCACATCATGTGAGACTCATGTGAAACTATTCACTATGGGTTAGTGAGCAAGCACAAGTGCCTGCCGAGTAATCCACCCCTGGGAGTAGGGGTGTCAGGTTTAATGAGTAAAAATGCACGAGACCCGGTGATGTCAGTCCATCAGAGAAATGATGAGTCCTTGGTTAGGATAAGTGTGTCCCTAATGTAGCATCTCAGCACTGGCAGGGGTCTCCACACGGGCTGCACCCAGGGCTGCACCCAGGGCTGCACCGGGGTAGGTCATTGTGGCTTCTCCTTGGGGATGTCTTGCAGGAAGTCAGCCTTGCAGGCTGAAGCAGGGAACTGCTAAGGCAGTTGCACCCTGGTGCAACCATCAGAAAGCAAGAGACCCGAGAACTAGAAAGGCGAGGCTCACCGAGCCATTAATCCCTCCGCCTTTCAATTAACCCCACCTGTGTTTATCGGCCAGGTTGACACCATAAACTCACTACCTCAGCAGGGAAAACAGTCTGACGGCCTTGTGCTAAGCACTTCGTATGACGTGGCCACATGATGAGATAGTACTTTTCGGTCCCTGTTTTCTGGAAGACACCCCAGGCTCTGAGAACAGGAGGCCCACACATTCCCAGGGACAGCTGGGGTGGAATCCCAGCCTTGGGCAGCTTCCACGCCCATCACCTTTCTGCCCGCCGCCCTTTCCAGTCACCAGGCGGAGCTGACCCACAGCGCTAGGGCCTCGAGTGCCTCTCCGAGTCTTGGTTTCCTTGCGGTCACGTTAGCGGGTTCTTGATCACCACCTCCTGAAGGCCCTTCAGGGACTACAAGAGAAATTGTTCACCAAGCATTCAGGAAGGGCAGGGCTCATGGTCAGAGCCCCACACACGCATGGACCGTGACTGTGAAAAATGACATCCGATGTGAGGTGGAAGCGTTTAAATGGTCCCGTCTGATGACTTAGAGGAGCCCTGGGGGTGTAGTGGGGGACAAGTTGGGCTGCTAACCCCAAGGTCAGCCAGTCAAAACCACCAGCCACCGTATAGGAGAAAGATGAGGCTTCCCACTCCTGTAAAGACTGACAGTCTCAGAAACGCGCAGGGGCCATTCTCAGCCTTATAGGGTTGGTAGGAGCCGACACGGGGTGCGGTGGGGTTGTGTGTGGGTGTGTTTTCCCTAATGTCTAACCCAGATATTAAATACACTAACAGAATTCAAGAATTGCACGCCTTAGAGTTTATTCTGAAGAAAGAATTGGACAGAGGTTGTGTGCAAGGCTAATTATTACTGTCTTCCGTACATCTGGGTCATGACCCAGAGTCATTGCCCAAAGGTTTCTCTAGGTCAGATCTGTCAGTGAATCACAACAGTTCCGCGAAACTCTTATTTAGCATGACGGAGAAGAAGTGATGGGCTGCTAGGTCAGCAGTTCGGACTCGTCGGCTGCTCCAAGGGGGAAAGAGGAGGCTGGCTGTCCCCCCAAAATGAGCCAAATCTCAGAATCTTGCATAGACTTGCTGTGAGTCAGGATCGACTCAAGAGGTCGACTCAACGACCTCTGCTGATGCAGTGATTCAGTGCTTGGCCGCCAATCCAAAGGTCAGCAGTTCAAACTCACCAGCTGCTCCCAGGGGAGCACGATGCAGCCATCGGCTCAGATTTTTTTATTTTGGAGGCTCTGAGCAACTCTGAAGTTCTAATCTGCCCTAGGCTCGCTATGAATTAGAAGATTTTTGTCTTCATGAGTTTTCAAATTGTGAACTAGGGAGAGGGATTACATTTTAGACTCTCAGTTATGCATTCAACAGTTCAAACCACTCATCAACTCTTCCAGAATTCTAAATACCCCACATCCCCGATCTCCCTCCTCCCTGGAAGGAGGACCTCCATCCCCACCCCTTTCACCCAAGCCAACACCTGCCAACCTGCCAGTCTGTTACTTCATCTGCCCTGCTTGGCCCTCCCCCTACCTCCAAAGTCTGTTCCCTTTGGAATGCCCATCGCCGACTTGGTTTATATCCTCCTGGGAGTGGTCTCCTGCAATATCTGCCCTTTTGTGTGAGGGATGAACTTCATGTGAGTTGCAATTGAATGGAAGACGGTGGACTTTTCGGTTTTTGTACGAGACAAGGTTTGCCGCCTTTTCAATGCTATCCAAGCTACACCTGCAGCCGGTGAAGGTGATGATGCAGAAGAATCTGCTGCACAGGGGTGGCTCACCTGTTTCCAAGTGTAGGCACATTTGCATATTAGAAAAGGGCAAGGTGAGGAGGGAGGGAGGGTGGAGATGGGGGGTAGTGCCTGTGTGAACTGAAAGCCGGGGAAACCTCTTGAATGTCCAGAGCAGACAGAACTATCCTTCCGATCTGATTACCCCTCGCCCAGGTCCTTCCTTCTCTGCTCCAAACAGTGCTAATGGTACCTTCTAGGCTCTGCCCCACCTCCACCCCTGATCCAATCACCTTCCACCTCCACCCTTCAAGGGACAAGCTAGAGCCCTACCTCTGGGCTGGGCTAGCCTGGTGTTACGTGAGCCCCTTAACAACCTATGCGGTCCCGCCCTAAGGGCCTCTGGTAGATGAGATCATCATGTGCGGAAAGGCTCCGGCAATGTGGGCATTTACTGTTCTACTAGCTCCCTCTTAGACGTGAGTGAAGAGGACCCTGGAGCTTCTGGAAGGTGGGGAGGCTGCAGGTGGGGGAAGGTGGAGGCCTCTGGCCAGAGCTCAGCTCAGCTTGCCTTCGCACTCCAGGTGCAGCTTGTTCCTCCCCTAGCTCCTCTGGGCCAATTTAAAGAGGTTTGTCCCAGCGGCCGAGCAATGATTTCTCATCACCATGCCCCTCTCCAAGGTGCTTCTGCTGGCGAGTCTCTTCCTGATGTTTGGTAAGCTCTGAGGAATAAGCTCAGCTGGGGAGCATCTCCTGCCCTCCTGGTTTTGAGCTAAACCTCCCCTGCCAGCCGTGGATCTGGGCCTTCCCCTGCAGGGTAACTCGGGGACTGCGCTGCAACAAGAGCGGGACTTGGGAGGAGCCAGCTCTCTTACTGGCCAAGAGCCCTCTACTGGGTACCACTCTACACTCTGTCCAGCCTCATAGGGTCCCACACCCCTGGGCCTTCCTTGCTTTTGCCCCACTAAGGGTTGAGGACACGAGGGCCCCCGGGCATTGGTTTCCCTGCTCACCTTTGCACATGCCTCTGGGGAGACTTCTAGGAGCCCAGGGCAGTCAGGCCAGCCAGGTGGAGTCCGGGGACACCCCCATCCTATTCCTCTGGCCTCTGGGGCAGGGTCTGTCATTCAGACACCAGCCTGTGCCTTAGATTCTATTGCTGCTATCCAGTGGCACCCCACTCCTCGGGACCCTGTGCGACAGAGTGGAACTGCCCCCAAACAGCTCTCAAGTCCTCTCGAGCCTGCCCCACCAGTGTGGGAGGGGACTCGGAACACCAACCACGCTACTACCGGGCTTCCTTCAATCCCACTCCCCTCTCTGCTTGCCGATGAGCCCACAGGGTAAAATGAATTAAGTGGGTGAAACGGACAAGCGTAGACAGGAGAGTGAAGCAGAGGAGACCAGTGATGGGGAGAAATGGGAGTGGGTCTTTGTGGAGCTAGCAGCCAGGGTTTGGTGATGGGGATGGGAGATAGGGCAGATGGATGCTGGGGATGCCCTGACATGATGGGTGGAATTGGCAGCATTATACAAGTGATTAATGCTGAATTGGTAAATCTTGTGTTAACCCGTTTTGTACCATCATTAAAAACAAAATTGAAGGCCATGCTGGGGTGAGTGCATTTATGTACACCTGCTCATAAGGCCAGATGCTCACCCCAACAAAAATTTATTACTCTGGGCAGAGGGGGTGGGTGTGTCGCCCTGGCCTTCACTGAATACCAGTTGGCACTGTCTGCATCTTGTCATTAAAGAGCACTAGCCCTGATTGGGTGCTTCCTTCTCAGCTCTGCGGCTCACAGCTACCTGCACCTGTGGGTGGGCAGTGAGAGTGTCGTGGGATTTGCTGGTTTCACTTTCCACATTTGCAAAGTGGTGGGGGTGGTGGCGAGGTCCCCAGAGGGTGTGTGGGATGGCCAGGGCCATCGTGCAGGCCCCTGCAAAGGCGACTCTGATGATGCCGATTGGCACGTTCCCTCCAGTCTGGCTATTGAGCAGGTTTACCCTCGCCGCCTCCTGCTCCTCTCCGTTGGTGGCCAGGCAGTCCCGGCTGCTGCTCTGGCAGGAGAGCCACGGCTCGGCTGCAGTGGGCCCAACACACATGCCACCCAGCCTGCTCAGGGACTCCTTCATGGAGCCTTCACAGCCCGTCATGCAGGTGGTGCTCCAGGTGCCGAAAGGTGAGTCCCGTGGGAGTGGGCGATGGACCCCATTAGGGCTGGCCCGTGGAGGAGGGGTTGAGAGGGGGTGAGGATACATCACCTTGTTACTGTTCTTGGCCTGGCCTCTTATTTGACACATGAGTAACCTGGGGCAAGAGGACCAACAAGCAATCACCTCTCTGAGCCTCTGTGCCCCCATCTATGAAATGGGCACGAAGCTCCTTGAGGACCATTGAGGATCCGCTGTACAACCGCGGTGACCTGCGAGGCCCACAGTGGGAGTCCGCCGGATGGGGGGGGGGTCACGTGTACTTGCTAGAAATAGCCCTCCTCCTCCTCCTCCTTGTTTAGCTGCTGAGTCGACCTCCTATGTGGAAGGCTCCGTAATGACCTTGGAGGCCAGCATCCAGCCGGCGCTCAACTGGACCCGGAAACTCTATGTGGACGAGTGTGTGGGCAGCCAGGGCCAGCAACTGAACCATTCCCAGAGGCTGTCCACCCTCATCTTCAACCACGGGTACGAGGGGCTGCCTGGGGCCGGGGGGAGGCTGGCACAGACTCTTGCTCCCCTGGGTCTTGACTGGGTCCTTGGGAGCTTGAGTGCTGAGGTCTGTCTGGAGTGCATGCGTGCGAGCAAACCCACGGCCATCCAGCTGATGCAAACTTTTAACTCTATGGGGCAGATGAACTTGCTCTGCAGGATTTCTAAGCCTGCCAATGTCTTACAGAAGCAGACTGCCACACCGCTCTCCTGTACCGCCACGCTGGCAGGCTTGACTGTTGGCCTTTTGGTGCGCAGTTGAGCGCTTAACCGCGGTGCCAGCAGGGTTTCTATGGTATACAAATATTAAGGAAACCTGGCTAGGAAGTTGGCCCTTGGCAAGGAATCTTTGAGTTTGGCCTGCGACTCCTTCCCTTGCCTGGGACGGGACCTGCCCACTGGGGTGTGTGTGTGAGTGGATGGGAGCTTGCGTGACTGTGCAGACTGGAGGGCTGTCCTTCTCGGCAAAGGTGCAGGCCGTTGAGTGGCCGCCATCACCTTGGGATCTTATTCCTCATGACGGATATTGAAACCAGTGGCCTTTGCTTGGGCTAACCATGTCTACGTGTCTGCCTCTGCTCAACCACGGCGGTGGGTGCTCTTGTCTTGACTGTAGCAGTGAGATCCACGCAGGTTCCACAGTGTAAGCCTCTCCTGTTTCCCCAGCACCCCACTGGTGCCTCAGCTGACCCGCTTGGCTTCCCCCCACCCTGTACCCCCCAGGTGCCTCTCAATAGGCTCCAACCCCAGCCATTGGTTCCGGAAAGACAATGGGACTCTGCAGTTCAGCGTGGGGGCCTTCATGCTCCGAGATGATGTGGATGAGAGTGAGGTGAGCAGCTCTGGGGAGGGGGGCCCAGGCCCAGCCTGCTTGGAGTCTGGGCTTCTCCGATCTCCCCCCCCAACCCCCACTATTTCCCCTCTAAGGGCTGTGGGGGTCCCAAGTGGAGTGACCAGATTGAACAAATGACAATGCAGGCTGCCTCCAGAGACGTGAACTTGGGCTTGGCAAGGAGCACTTTATTTTTTAGGCTCAGGCTCGTGTCAGGTAGGATTAGGCTGGGCATTTTAGAAACTGTTTTGCCCTCCACTTGTAATACCATTTCTATGACTAGGAAATCATGTTGCCATGGTTACTTATGAACATTAACCGCTACCTGGAACCCAGCTGTCTGGCCCCGCCATGGTAACGTGATCAGTTACTTACTGTAGGAGTTACCCAAACAGTTAAGTCCACCCCCCACATTTCGGAGAGTAAAATCATGGGCCAGGCACACTGGAGATCTCTGTCCCTCCTGGGCCCTGCGGAAGGGGGTGGCAGCAGGGGTTCAGTGGGAGGAGTCTTGCCTTCATCTGGGAGACCCAGGTTTGATCCACCAACACACCTCCCGCAAGCCACTGCTTAGCTGTTTGCTAGTAGAGGCTTTTGCGCTGCTGCAAAGTTAAGAAGATTTCAGCAAAGCTTCCAGGCTATGGACTGAGGAAGCAAGGCCTGGTGACCTCCTTCTGGAAACCGGCCCTCTGGATCACAGTGGGCTGATCTGTCCCCAGTCCTGCAGAGGGTGCCGGACTGGCAGCGTTTCGTCCCATGACCTGATCTGAGGGCTGTGAACACCCACCCCCTGACCCCTTCGCTGTGAATTCTATTCTCTCATTGTTTAAAAGTCCTCCCTAGGACTTACTTATCTTTGCATGACCCCTGGTGGTGTCGTGGTTAGGTGTTGGGCTGCCATCTGCATGGTCAGCGGTTCAAAGCCACCAGCAGCTCCGCCTGGGGAGAAAGATGGGGCTTTTTCTCTGCCACAAATGGTCTTGGAAGCACACAGGTGGCCACTGTGGAAGCACACTGGGGGCAGTGACTCGGTGGCCATGAGGATGGTCTTTGTAGAAGCAGGCCCCCCCAACCTTCCTTCCTGTGCTGCTGCTCAGTGCTGGAGCACCAACCATTGTCCCACTGGGTGCCACTAGCAACAACTGGAGCTTCTTAGGGGCTGGGCTGGCCCCAGGCCAGACTTTCTGGTGGTGCTGGGTACGGAGGATAAACTGGGAACCCAGGGGTGGTGGTGGTGGGGGGAGCCCCTTGCCCTGGGGGCAGTGAAATCTCAAGTTCTTGCCTGCTCTTTCCTTCAGGTCTTTGTCACCTGCTGGGTAAGCATCTGGAGCTGGAAGAGACACTATGGCCAGGTCAGGAAGTCCTGTGTCTACAACACCACCTCACATAGGTGACCTGCCCCAGCCCCACCTCTTCAAGCTTCCCCTTTCTGAGCCTCAGGGCCACCTGAGTTTGGAGAGAGGGGAGAGGCTCTGTTGGGATCCTGTACCTGATCATGGCCAATCTTTGCCCTGGAAATGGAGGTGGTCTTCCTAGAGACACGAACCCCCCCACCCCCTGAGAAGGAAGGTGCAGAGAGGCCAAGAGATTGCCTGCGGTCACGCAGGTCACGTGCCCAGTCTAGACGGGGACCCGGAGGGTAGCCGCTCTTCCAGGCTGAGTGTCCCTTTGCCCTCCACTGACTGGGCATGTCTTTCTGCTTTGACCCCTGGCAGCTGGCAATTTGCAAACAATGAGGGGGACAGTTCATTCTGTGACTGCTGTGACTTTGGCTGTCCCCTCCCAAAGAAAGGGCATCACAAAGGTACCATTTGGAGTGGGTGGGGTGAGGCCAGGGAGGCTGTTGGGGGTGTGGCTGTCCTACTCTGGGCTCTGCCGGGCACTGGGAATGGCTGATGTCATCCCTTGGGTCTCTCTCCCTACCCTCTGGGACCCTGTCTTGCTCCCCTAGAGAAGAATGAGCCAGTGCTAATGGTCCCCCTTCCACAGAGTTCCCGGAAGAAGGGGAGTCCCAAATGGTGGTTATTGGGCCACTGAAGGTCAGGAAGCCACCAGCGGTGTCGTGGTTTAGAGGTAGGCCCCTGCTGTCCAGACTCATGGGCAGTTCTTGGTCCAACCACTGCCTGCCTGTTGCTCCCAAGCAACCCAGCCCCCCACCTGCTCCTGGCGTATCTTAGTTCCCTGATGTCTGACTGGACTCTTGGACAGCTCTGGCTGGGTGTTTTACCGGTGCTACTGCCCACTTCCTCCCAGCCTCCTGCAGGACACTGAAGGAGCTGCTGCTGGTGGCTCTGGCCTTCACATGTGTGGCCCTGCTGTTCCTACTTATCCTGAGGACCATGTTGCGGGACCAGCTGCCCTGTCTTCCTTTCCACAGGCGGGTCAGGCTGAGGAGGTCGAGCCTCACAAGTCTAGAGTCTCCGGGGATAGACTTGGTAGCAAGGGCCACATGCTCACCTGGGGAGGGGAATGAGGAGGCTTCTTCTACCATAGAGGAAAACCTGTAGCTGATGGCCTTGTAGCCAGGAGATAACAAAGCGCAGTGCCTTTTATATGCCCAATAAAGCTTTCTGCTTCCCCGGTGCTCCGCCTGGCCTGAGCTCATCTCTGCACTCGTTGCGATTGGTGCTATTATGTGAGGACATGCTGGCCTTGCTTGCATGGCAAGAATGCAGATTCTTAGAGAAGCCCAGTGCTGTGGGATTCTGGGACAGGCAAGCTCTAGAGCTGGGGTCTAACTTGTACCTCATTCTTTAGCCGGCCACCACCACCACGGGAACCTCTTACCAGACAGGCCAGGCTGAGCGGCCCTGTCTCTCTGCTGCACCCTAGTGGCGAGTGGAGTCATCCTCTCCTAAGACATGCCTGTTCCAAACTGGGGGTGCTTGGCCAAGAGGGTCTTCCTTTGTCCCCTAGCCCCGCTTACAGGGTGACCAGATGAAATGCAGGCCACCCAGTTAAATTTGAGTTTCTAATCATTTCGGTGCAAAGACCAGATATTGCCTGAGTGTTGATTCCCACCCCCTGAATTTGGCAATGTCCCCTTCCCTGCCCCCCCTTCCTGAGCTCAGGAAAGAAGGTGTGGCTTGCCCTGGCAGGTTCCCACAGGAAGGGATGAGGAGTTGGCCTTGTCTCCTACCCCCGGGCACAGATGGAAAGTGCTCACAGGGTCGCCCCATCATGTCCTTTTCTTGGAGCTGGGCCTCAGAGTCCCCCTGTACCTCACACCAGGGGGTGAGGGTGGAGCGTGGATGGGTGGTTGGTTCCCATTCACTTCTTGGATGTCATTTGCCTCTCATGGCAAGTGTTGTCAGGAGCTGGGGTTCCAGCCAGGGTCCCTGCATCCCTGTCTTGGAGTGGGGAGCTTGCTGAAGCCACCTCTGCCCACAGACAGGCTGGAGAGGTGTCGCTCTTGGAAGATCTTGGACAAACCAGGTGCTTCTGAAAAGTAGGATCTTAGGTATGGAAACCGATGTTGCTGGACTCAGGAGCAGGAGAGACCCTGGACTTTAGATATTCCCCTGAGAGCCGTGTGACGCTGGGCGAGTGGTTTCACCTCTCTTGAGTCTCTGTATCCTTATGAGTGGTCTTAGGGCCAGAGTAAGGGAGCGGGGCCTGGCTACCATTCCGGAACATCTCAATGAAAGAAAGCCTTAGAAGAATCCTGATCAAAAGTGGCGGGGGTGGGGGAAGAAAGAGAGGACAGATTTTCAAATTCTCATGGAACCCCGATTCCATAGAGGCTGGATGAACCCCTGAAACGATGGCTCTGGCATCTCTAAGCTGGAAACCTAAACGGTCTTCTGAAGTGATCTTAAAATTAAACAATAGCTTAGCTTAACGCTAACAAGAATATCGACCCTGAGCCTTGGACTGTTTGAAGCTCGATCTCCATGATGAGATGGGAGCTGCAGGGACCGTGAGTTTATGCTAACGATGGGGGGCAACACAGAAGAGGGGGTGCGAATGGCTGGCGACTTGCAGACTGTACGCAGTGTCCCTGAGAGGCACCTGGGGAAGCGCAAACGGGGGTCTTGGCTGTGTGTGGATTAACAAAGGAGATGGCAACATGACCGAGCGGTTTCGGGCTGGGTGAGGGTGACACGAACCCGCCAGCACCGGGTAGAGAGCACTCACAAGGACAGCTGTGGCTTTATTGTCAAGTGGGATTTTGAGCTCCTTTGCTTCCCAGAAAGCCGTTGGATTACGGGAAACACAAACCGTGAGCTCCAGGGGGAGTGGGGGAGAATGGCGGGTGAAGAAAGCGGTGCGATCCCTGTCAGACTGAGCCTGGCGGACGGAGCACCTCCTGTCAAAGGGTCATGGCCCTGTGGCTGTCCCCCCACCGCACCCCCCCCCCAAATATTCATTCACTGACAGAAACAAGCTAGGGCTGGGTCACCTGGTGCCTTCAGGAGACAGTGCAGCTCCACCTTGCCTCGGCGGCCCCTGTCCAAGGTGCTGAAACCGGCCTCCACCTAGGCTCCGCCCCATCCTGCACACCCATGCGTCACCAGATCCCACTGCCCAGCGCTCCTTTCAAAGCTGCACATGTGCACTGGGCGTGGGTTGAACCCGCCCAGAGAAAGGCCTGAGCACTGAGCGGGTGGGGGGGGGGTGCGCAATTGTTGCTCGGGGTTGCTGTGTATTGGAATCTACTCAACAGAACAGCGGGTGGGGGGGGGGTTGCGCAATTGTTGCTCGGGGTTGCTGTGTATTGGAATCTACTCAACAGCACAGCGACCGACAACAAATGGGCCGGGGTGGGGGTGGGGTGCAAATGAATTTAGACCCCTCTCCAAGTCAAGGGAGCTCACAGCCTAGAGGGAAGGTAATTGGGGCACTTACAAAGTCTTACGAGAGCTGAGGACAAAGGCGAGGGGCTTCATTTTCCGATTTCTTGAGGGGTTCAGGGACATCTACCTTCACCCTTTTCCCTCTTCTAAAGCATTGATATCCTCCACGGCTGTGCCGCTCATATCTTTCCTAATCTGACCACAGCATGTGGCTCTTCCACAAGGCAGCCCTTCTGACGGAGTCTGGGGGACTAGCGATCAGTTGGTGGGGGGTGGGAAGGATGGATAGATAGACAGACGGTAGAAAGCAGGGGGATCTGGGAGGTGCGCCGTCTAGACAGGGGTCAGCTCCTTGTCGTACTTCTGCATGCCTTCGTCCGGGAGCAGCACCTCCACTGTAAAGCTGACCTTCTTGGTGTGAACAAAGCTGTAGGTGTTGTCGAAGCGCAGGACATCTGGAGGACAGGTGGGCAGATGGGCCACTGGGCCAGGAACCCTGCTCCCTGCATGTCTTCCCCTGCTACAGGGGAGGCAGGTTTGCGTTCCCACCGGCTTTGTTTGCCAAGTTGGGTCAAGTTGGCACTGCCACCACCCCTTCCCTCCCCTGGGGACTGCTTGACACCTGAGCGGGGCCTGTAAACACACTGACCTCCCCCTGGCATCATGCCCAGGCTGGCCGTTGTTGCACCAGGTGACAATGGGAGCAGCAGTGATTGTGTACCAATTGTCTCCATACCTGGATGCTCACATGATGGGGCTGGAGGGGGTGGCCAGCCCCCACCCGCCAGAGGCCTCTTGGCTCCCTTGGGCAAAGTGGGGTGCTAAGCCAGGCTACCACATGCCCTCTGCCTCACAACCACCCCAAGAGACAGGTTATAAACCCTATTCCCAGATGAGCAACTAACTCAGGGTTCCAGGCTGGTAAGACATTGGTGCAAAGGGTTAACAGGTTTGGCTGCTGACTGAGAGGGACGGGGTGGGTCCACCCAGAGGTGCCTCAGAGGAAAAGCCTGGCAGGCGGCTCCCCAAAAGCTGGCCATTGCAAACTCTGACTGGGGTTGGAGCACCAACCACTGGGTTGTTACGCTGTTACCTTGAGTGGAAGTGGACCTGGCCGCACCCCCGGCTGCCCAGCGGGGTCATTCTGCAGTTCTGGATACACTTTTATGCTTCTCAGAACCCCAGTTTGCTCGTGGGGAAACTTGGTAGAGGAGTGATCACAGGGGCTCTGGGGTGGCAGAGGGTGTACCTCCTCCTCCTCGGGACTTTCAAAGATGGGACCTTTTGGAAGCAGATTTCCAGTCCTAGTCGCCGGTGCCACCCCCGAGGAGAAGGTGACACCTGCACCGTGGTCCCCTGCCTGTGTCTTGTGGTCATCAAACCCTCCAGGGCCCGGGTAGCCGTGTCCTCCTGCCTCTTGGCACATAGGAGGAGTTCACCGACGTGAAATGAATGACTAGCCCTGCAAACGGATGGCACTGCCCTAGGTGTGTGTCCTGGGCAGGTGCAGGATGGGTATGGTAGGGCATTGCCCTGCTGTTTCTCCTCTCAGCAGGCTAGCCATTTGCACCAAAGGCCAGGGTCCAGCAGGACAGACTTACAGACTCCGGCTTCCGAGCAGGTGAGGCTCCCGTCCTCAGGCACCATGTGAGCGTTGTAGCGCTGGCTGGTCAGCACCTCAGTCATCTCGCCCGCCCGCTGCCGCTCCCCCATCTTGGTCTTCAGGAAGACCCCGAAGCCGATGTCGGCCCCATCTGATGAGAACTGCCACCTGTGTGGTTGGGTTTAGTTTCTGCTCAGCCTGGTGGGTCCCCCAGGGGCTGGGGACTCAGGCAGCATTGGGATGGTGGCCTGCCCCTACCTGAGGACACATCCAGGGAACAGGATCTCGTACTCCACCTGGTGCGAGGAGCCACGGCTGATCTGCACCGAGTGCTCATACTGAGTCTTCACTTGGTCCCGCACGTACATGGACTTGGGGATCTCCCCACCATAGTTGATCTGTGAACACAGGTGGACGTGTCCCTCTCTGGTCATTGCTCATCGTCCATCTCCTGCCTGAGCCACCTTCACCCTCTGCAAGAAGTAGCCTGCCCATCCTGCCCCTCTCTCTCTGGGAAGCCAGCCCTAACCTCTAGGCTGAGCTAAGATCTCCTCTGGACCCTCAGAGATCCCCAGCCTGCTCTTCCCCCATCCTTACGGGTCCATAGTCCCTCATTTCTTCCTTGCCTGCAGTGCAGCCGAGAGCCACACGAGGCAGTATCAGAAATCTTGCTCAATATCTGGCTCATAGGGTCCCCTCCACAGACGCGAATAGGAAGGGGCTCCAGCTCTGTTTCCCTCCCCTGTCTTGGGGTTCCTGATACCTTGGTTAAACATTTGGGGTTTCCATCTGGGTCAGTCAGGGTTCCCCCAAACTGGGCGGGCAATTCCTCGGGACTGATGAGCTTCAGCAAACCTTCCTTCCAGTTGTCTGGGAGCAAGGAGAATGAGGGTGGTTATGGTTATCAGACACAGAGGGGACGCATCAGGCCCCTACATGTACCAGGAGAAGCCATGAGAGGCAAGGAGGCCAGGACCAATTTATCCAAATCCTGGGCCCTGAACAGAAAGTGTCTTCCAGCCTAGAACAACATGTTGCTGTAGAAACACGCTTCCCACTGATTGAAGGTTTGCACAAACCCCACACCCGCTGCCATAGAGTTGATTCTGATTCATAGCCACTCTACATAGGGTTTCCAGGCTCTGTAAATCTTTATAGGAGCAAACAGCCTCATCTTTCTCCCTCAGAGCAGCCGGTGGGTTTGAACCGACAACCTTGAGTTTAGCAGTCCTTGCTTAGTTGAGGCTCTCTGAGCCTGTAAAGATTTATAGCCATGGAAACCTGAAGGGGCGGTGCCACTGTGCCCCAGGTGGCAGTGAATCATAATCAACTCGATGGCGGAGAGTTTGTTGTTTGGAGGAAGGTCCGCACGTCTTTTATTTTTACGTCTTTTTTTTTAAGAAAACATGTTTTTTTCTAAATGGTGGCAAATTACATGTGGACACAATTGTACACGCATACACATATATAACAAAATAGTTTCCGTTTCAACATTGTTATCTGTTCCGTGATATAAATTATGCTCATCATACTGTACACCTTGCCCCTACCTGCTTCGAATCTCTTTAAGATCAGACACTCTGTCCCCCTTTCAAGACATGCACATTCTTGAAGGTCACCCAGTCATGCATACAACAGATAAGGGTTTGTCTAATTGTCTCAAGGAGACTGAAGGCCCAGTGGGGATCAAAGGCCCTGTTGGGGTCGCATAGTGAATGAGTGGCCCACCCCAGTCAGACCTCTTGGTGGAAGATGGAAACTCCGGGTCTTTGGGTGGTTGCTTCTTCAGCCATAATGGACACCACTGTGCTTCCCACCACATGCAAAGTTCAGGGTTTGGGATCCTGGAATTTTTCCCCATGTCCTGAGGCCCACATCCAATCTAGGCTACCCACTCTATCCCCTAGCCACAGGAGACTTCTCACCTCCAGGATAGGTGAAGACCACAGATCCTGGCACCCCGAGGTCAAATGCACAGATCCCCCTGGGACACGGAATGGGGTAGAGGGCCTGCACTTGGGTCTTGGAGTGTGGCAGCTAACCCACACTAACAGCCAAGGCACATCTAACCAGGCTGCTCTGTGGTACATTAAGCTCCCTGTCCCAGTGGAACTAGACAGCAGGAGAGGCCCAGGTATCAGGAAAAGAATGAAAGCAGACACCTAACACCCCGCCCATCCTCACATCCCCTGATTCTAGGATCTGACCATTCTGCTTAGAAGTTACCGTCCCAGCAAAAGTTCATTGCTTTGGGTTTAAAAACGATTTCCCTTCTCTTGCTCTATCACTTTTCTTTTTTTTTGGGTGGGGGGGAGGAAAACATTTCATTTATCAGGTCAGTAAAATCATCTCTTTGTTTCAATTTGCATTTTCCAAAATGAAATTATTTGAATAATATTCCCATGTATTTATTTGTAGTTAAATTCTTCTTGGATTATATATTCGATCAGATATTCTGCATATTTTATTTTAAAATCTTATTTACATAAGAATAATTTGCCATATTAAATTAAAGTTAATTGACACAGATTCTGCAAACCTTCCAAGCATGTTGCATGTTTTTCTTTTCTTTTTTTTTTTTAAAAACATTAGGGGCTCATACAACTCTTATCACAATCCATACATACATCAATTGTGTAAAGCACATCTGTACATTCATTGCCCTCATCATTCTCAAAACATTTGCTCTCCACCTAAGCCCTTTGCATCAGGTCCTCTTTCCCTCCCCCCTCCCTCCCCACGCTCTATCACTTTTCAACATAATGTTCCCACTTGTAAACTTAATACATGCTCATTGTCCAAAATTTAGAACAATAGAAAAGTGATATATGTAAGAGCGCCCAATAAAATATATTTTTTTAAAAGGAGGAAAAGTTTAAAAAAGCGTGCAAAGAATAAAATCTAAAGCCACATAATTTCTCACCATTCACAAATCATCTTGTGTTTCCTTATTGAGAGATATTTGGGCACACAGAAGCCTGTGGCATCCATACCACTTTATAGTCAACTATTTTTATTTAATGACATTTCCCATCACAGTAAATATCCACCCCCAGCACGATTTTCCACCACTGCCCACAAATCCGTCAAACGGATGCACCAGGATTTCGGTATCCAGTCCCTTCTTATTGGGCCTTCCTCGTCTTCATAAGCTCACCCTTCTTCCCCATCCTCCTCATCCTAGATTGTCATTACTTAGATAATAGCTGCTGAAAGGAAACTGAGGCCCGTAGCCCAGAGGTTGCTTAGCAACCAAATGGAAACTAATAAGGATGTTGGTGTAGGGACCTTAGTCATCTCGGGCATGGTGGGGAATAAAACATGGGGAGCTGAGTAAACTATTCTGTTAAGACCAACCCCTCTTTTGGAAAGGAGGGGCCTCTGAATCTAAGTGAGAGGTGGAGTTACAGTTGATGTGATGGGTCAACCTCCCTCCAAAGCCAATGCCCAGACCCCAGCACAAGGTGCTGGAATGACTTACTTCCCAGGACAATGATTTTCCTGCGCGTGTCTTCACTCAAGAAGGGCTTCATGAGGTTGTAGCCCACGGGGAAGAGTTTGGTGGCTGGAGAGACACAAGCAAAGATAAGGAGATAAAGGAGAGAAGCATTCCACTGAGCCTATGAACCACTCTCCACATGCCATAGCCAGCGATATGGAGTAGTCATGAGTGATGATGACCAGTCCTAATGCCCTGCACTCACCCACCCAATTAACCAGCCAATTGGCCAGATCAGTTAACAGTCAGCTAACCAACCATTCAATGAAAGATCCAACCTATCAACTTACCAGCACATAACCCGATCAACCAAACTGCAAATAAGCCACGCAATCGTCTAACTAACAATGAGTTCATCTACCAACCAACTAGCTATCCATCTGGCAAGCCAACCAACTCACTTCCTTTGTTTTTTCTTTTTAACATCATTTTATTGGGGGCTCTTATCACATTCCATCCATCCATCCATTGTGTCAAGCACATTCGCACATAGGTTGTCGTCATCATTTTCAAAACATTTTCTTTCTACTTGAGCCCTTGGTATCAGCTCCTCATTGTTCCCCTCCCTCATGAACCCTTGATGATTTATAAAAAGTTTTTTCATGTCTTACAACGACCCCTGTCTCCCTTCACCCACTTCTCTGTTGTCCATCCCCATGGGAGGGGGTTATATGTCAATCATTGTGATCGGTTCCCCCTTTCTGTCTCCACCTTCCCCTTCCGCTCCTGGTATAGCTACTCTCATTGTTGGTCCTGAGAGGTTTATCTTTCCTGGATTCCATGTGTTTCAAGCTCTTCTCTGTACCAGTGTACCTGCTCTCATCTAGCCGGATTTGGATTTGTAAGGTAGAATTGGGGTCATGTTGGGGGGAGGGGAGGAAGCATTAAAGAACTAGAGGAAAGTTGTGTGTTTCATCAGTGCTACACTGCATCCTGACTGGCTCGTCTCTTCCTTGTGACCCTTCTGTAAGGGGATGTCCAATTGTCTACACATGGGATTTGGGTTTCCACTCCACTTCCCCCTCATTCACCTTGATATGATTTTTTGTTCTGAGTATTTGATGCCTGAAACCTGATCCCATTAACACCTCATGATTACAAAGGTTGGTGTTCTTCCATGTGGGCTTTGTTGCTTCTCAACTAGATGCCGCTTGTTTATCTTCAATCCTTTAAGACCCCAGACGCCATATCTTTTTTTTAAATGCTATATCTTTTGATAGTCGAGCACCATCAGCTTTCTTTACCACATTTGTTTATGCACCCATTTTGTCTTCAGTGATCCTGTTGTGAAAGTGAGCATCACGGAATGCCGGGTTATTAGAACAAAGTGTCCTCGTGTTGAGGGAGTAGTTGAGTAGAGGCACAATGTCCATCTGCTTCCTTAATACTTAACATATAAATATATGAACATAGATCTATTTCCCTATCGCTATATATTTACATATGTACATGCCTGTATTTAGAGCTCTATAAATGTCCCTTGCCTCCTAGTTCTTTCCTCTATTTCCTTTTACTTTCTTCTTGTCCCACTATCATGTTCAACCTTCATTCTGGTTTCCGTAATTCCTCTCAGTTACATTGCCCTTGGTCAAGCTCCACCAGGCATCCTATGCCCTCCTCACCATTGATTTTAGATCCCTTGTTGTTCGTTCCTTTGACCTTGGGTTTGTTTACAACTCCCTTCCTTCCCCCCGCCCCCCTTCTCCCTCTCCTATGTCCCCCTGGAACCATTAGTCCCATTGTTTTCTCCTTTGGATTGTTATCCCGCCTAGCTTATACAGGTAGACATGCAGAGACAATAATAAGTGCAAAAACAAGACAGAGCAAAACAAAACAAAACAAGAAAACAACAACAACAAACCAATGACAAAAAAGAAATGCCTATAAATAGTTTCAGGTCTGTTTGTTGACCTTTAGGAGTGTTTTTCAGTGGAGTCTGATTGGGTGCCACGCCCTGCCCCCAAAGTCTATTTTTTGTATTCTCTGGGGAACACCATGGGTTTGCTCCCCTCGCTGTTTTGTTGCACGCCCTTAGCATTTTGCCCTGGTGTGGTGGGCTCAGATTGGGCACAATTCCTGCACTGTGTCTCCAGTGTTGTCCCCCGTAGTCAATGGGTCAGTGAGGGATGTCATATCTGGTGGGGTCGGCCCTGTGGTTCTCTGGACATTGGCTGCTCTGCCAACTCACTTTCTATCCAGTTAATCAATCATCTAACCAACCAATCATCCAACTCACTTAATAGCTAAACCCCACTACACATCCAATGATCCAACCACGACACCTGTCAACTAAACAATCAGCTAATCAACCAGCAAGCCTCCTTCTCTAGCCAGTCAACCATTCAAACAATCAGATGGCCAATCATCCAAGAGTCAGTCCCCAAACAAATCAGCTGCTCAAGTAAATAATCTGTCAGCCAGTCAGGCAACCAATCATATAGCCAACCAATCAATCCACCAGCCAACCAACCAACCAATTCCCTAGTGCACTATCCAACCAACTGAGCATCCTGTTGACCAACTAACAAGCAGTTAATCAACTGCCACACAATACTCAAATATATAGTGACCATTCCCCATGACCCCAGGCCCATGAGGGATACCATGGAGGTGGAAAATCAGAGCCCCTGCCTTCAAAGAGAAGACAATCCAGCTAGGACAACTCTAGGGATACAGAGAAGAGAACTGGAGGACCTCACAAGGCAGTAAGCAGGAAAGGCAAACTTGAACTGCCCTCTGACAGTGCCTGCGAAGTCTGAGGAAGGAACGATCAACATGGGCAAGAGAAGTGAGGGGGGATTATTCCTAGAAGAGCTGCAGGGGGCGCGGGCTTCCTTGGAGCAAGACCAACCATGGCAGTCACCGCTTATCAAGTGGGTCCTCTGTGCGTGGCTCTGAGTGAGTTGCATGTGGCCAACCTCCAACCAGCCAACAACTTTGGCGAGAAGGCACTATGGTGATCCTATTGCACAGATGAGGACACAGGCACAGAAGAACAATGTCACTTGTCACACACCTTTCACGATGAGCATGAACTTCAGAGTCTCTGGATAATTCTCTTCAAGAAGTCCAAAGAACTGTGGAACCAAGAGAGACCCATCAGAGCCCACACCTCACTTTCTCCTGTTCCCATTTCCTCTGCAAAGGAGGGCTGGGTGTGTTCGTGTGTGTTTGTGTGTAGGGGTGGGTGGGGTGAGTGGGGGGTGTTCTCGCCATCACCCCAGCTGGCCTCTGGAGGTCTTTAGGCCAGCGGTTTTCAACCTGTGGGTCGCAACCCCTTTGGAAGTCAAATGACCTTTTCACAGGAGTCTCCCGATTCATAGCAGTAGCAAAATGACAGTGATGAAGTAGCAACAAAAATAATGTTATGATTAGGGGGTCACCACCACATGAGGAACTGTATGAAAGGGTCACGGCATGAGGAAGGTTCAGAGGCACGGCTTTAGACTATTACAATCGCAACATGATATTCCATAATATTCCATTGTTCAAGTAAATGCTGTCGTCGTGATAATGAAACAGTAACACAAATGCCTACTGCTTATGAAACGTTCCCTATTTGTTGAGCATTGTGTATCTACTTTCCATATCGCCTCACTGAAGCATTCCTCTGAGATGCAAACGAATGCTGTCCCCTTTTTGTAGACGAGGAAACCGAAGCAGGGAAGCGATTTGCTCAAGTGACAGAGTCGGGGCTGGCAGGGCTGGGCTGGGGCTGGCAGAGGCAGCCCTGTGGGCTCAGTAGTGTCGTCCTGAAGTCTGTTCTGTGGGATCTTCTAGGAAGCATACTGAAACACTTTCTGTCCTGAGCTGCCATGATGGGGGCTCAGGAGGGTCCCCATCTTTTACTAAATCCTGGCTCTGAATAGGCTGCAAAATCCTAGTTGACCAAGCTGGCCACCCGAGTGAGTGGGGAGGATCCCCACAGGCCTTTGCTCACCTCTTGATACACTTCCACGAGAGGTTTCCAGAAATGCTTCAAACCCAGCCCCTCACAGTCAAATATCATCACAATGGTCTCAATCTTCTTCCCCAGCTGTGAGGAGGAGAGCAAGACATGGGTCCAGGATATGGGATGCAGGCTCAGAGCTTGGGAGGCGGTGACCCAAGCACGTCACCCCTCTTAGCTTCCCCCAGCCCCCAACTATGCCTTCATGGGATTGGACAAAGCAGAGAGTGCATTTCATTATCCCTCCACCCCTCTATCCATCTATCCATCCATCCATCTACCCATCCACCCACCCATCCATCTATCCATCCATCCATCCCTCCCTCCCTCCCTCCCTCCATCCATCCCTCCATCTATCCATCCATCCATCCATGCATCCATCCATCCATCATCCATCCATTTATATGGGCAGCTATCCTTTTATCTGTCAACGTTTATAAATAATATTTATCAATGGAGAGTATAATATGTGATGCTCACCACCCCACAGTTCTTATCCTTATAGGGTTGGAGAGATCACAAAGTGACAGGCCCTCCCAGCCCAGTGCTAGTTCCTGCGACCGGACAGCACAAGGGCTGTAACAACACAGGGGAGGGTACTTAATGCAGATGGAGGGCCAGAGAGGGTGAATCCAAGTTTGGAGCCTGAAGAATAAACAGGCAAGAGTGAAGTGGTAGCGGGTAGGGTGATCCAGGCAGAAGCAATGGCAGGTACAAAAACTCGCAGGCAGTAGCAATAATTGCCCACATGGAGAAACTTGGGTGAAGTCCTCTATGCCAAGCCATTTACTAACATTATCTTATTGAGTCTCCGCACTCATTTTCACTATTAGCCCTGATTGGAGGGGAGGACCCCGAGGCTCCGAGAGGGGAGGTGGCTTTGCCAGGCAGAGGAGGGTCAGGCAGAACTCCCCCTGTGGCGGGCCTCACCCTCTCGGTCTGCAGGTCGCATTCATGCAGGATGCGCTCACAGTCCCGCATCTTGGTCTTGAGCAGGTCCTGCTTGGTGGCAGAGAAGAGCAGCCCCTTGGGGTCGAGAGGACCGATGATGTCGTACCATACAGGACATCCATCTCGGTCATAGCCACATAGACCTCCGGGCATGAACTTCTGGATCACCTGGGCATGGAAAGATACCCTAAACTTGGCATGACATACCTCCCTGGGGATCCCCAAACCAGACTGACTGCGTGTGTGGGCCTGTTGGGACTTATGCACGTATGAACACACTGTCCTTCCACGGAGGCTGGTGCTCTTGTCTCAAGGACCCTGCTCACAGTGGGCAAATACCAGGGCCAAACCTCAGCTTGGACCAGCTTCCCTGCCTCTGGGTTCCTTAGTTCAGCTCCATCCCCCATGTCTCTAGCCACCTGTCCAGCTGCAGAGGGCTGGGCTTAGTCGGGGAAAGCATGAAATCGGAAGGTCCGTAGACCTGGTTCCAGTAACAATTCTGCTGCTGGTGTACCTGAGCACGCGAGGCCAGCCCTGGGCGCTCCATCCTCCCTCCTCTTAAGAAACAAAACACTAAAACCAGTTCGGATGATTCCTGTCTTGAAGGGCTTTTGGGGACAGCCCCCTGGGGTGCTGTTGGCAAGCACAGTGCCATCCCAGTGCGGGCGCCCCACAGATGATGCTGCGCCCTTTGCTTGACTGAGATACCAGGAGGTGGAATGAAGCTCTTCTCCACCCAGCCAGGATGCTCTCAGCAAGGCTCTGAGCGAGCTAGCGAGCAGTGCAGAGGTGCAGCCCGGCTGTAGGCTCGGGCTGGGCGTCCCACAACTTCACCCACCTTCTACCCCCTTGAGACTGAGACTTCAGACACTTTGCTCAACCTTTGCTTGACCTCAGTTTTCTCATCTGTAAAACCAGAGCGATTGAACCCACTTCCCGGGTGGCAAGGATTACATGAGCTCGCTTAGGGCAAGTTGTATGCCAGGCTCGGGCCTTACATGCATCCAGGGACTTTTCATTATTGCTATTGTCATGGGAGGGGTGCCCACAGGCCCTTCTCTGGAAGACCCCAGTGCCATGGAAGACTAGGGGGTGACGTGGGGCCTTTAGTCGCACCTCTGGGGGCTGCCAGTCAAGGATGTGGTCAATGTCCATGGTTTTCCGGAACTCCATGTACTGCAAGGGAAAGGGGTGGTCAGGCCCCTGTGGGCTCCTAGCAGCCCTGCGGACGGGAGGGAGGGGCTCGGGGGATGGATTGGTCCCCAGGAAGCCTCCCCTGAGATCTCCAGGGTGGGGGAGTCTCACCTTGCGGAGCATGGCCTCGGACTTCTGGAGGTCAAAGCTCCGAGCTATGGGAAGACGGAAGGCAGAAGTGAGGGGAAAGAGACCATATTGTAGCCGCCGTGTCTGACTCCTGGGCCGTGGGACCACTGGACCATGGGGGCAGGGAATGAGGGAGCAGGGGGCTCTGGGGGGTCTCCCTCTTCTGCACCCCCTCTCATGGACCTGGACAAGTACATCAAGGTGCTGTGGCCAGATCCAAGGACCGTGAGCCACCCAGGACCCACTAGCACCAGTCCCCTCTCCCCTCGCACCCCTGCTGACAGCTTCTGTCTTTCTCCTTACCTCGGAGCCAGCGCAGAAGAAAGTAGTCGTCAGGGTTGGGAAGGGCCGGCAGCACGTCCTGGACATTTTCTCGGAACTGGGAAGATACTAAGCCTGAGCCTCCAGACTCAGGGACATTCTGCATCCTCCCTCCTTTCTTCCCACCCAGGTCTGTCCGTGCCGATGGAAAGGCGGGCGAGGGAATGGATGGAAAGCATGGTGGATGATGGGATACAGAGACAAGACGTGCAAGCGGCGTAAGGCAGGAAGGAGAGCTGAGCGGGTGGACGGATGAGTACGTGGGGGTGATGGAGAGGCAGGTGAGTGAAAGGTGGGTGGGTACGGGAAGGGGTAGCTAGCTGGAAGGGTGGATAGGTGGATCAGAGTAAGGATGCATCCTTTGTGCTCTCCATGGTTACCCCAGTGAGGTTTCTGCGTTTTTCCAACCCATTTCCTACAAACACAGAGTCGGGGGCGGGGTGCTCTTCCTCAGTTACCATGGGGATGAAAACACACCCAGCCCTGCCTCTCTGGCTCATACAGACGGAGCAGTCACCCTGCGAGGTTGGGCAGGAGGGAGAATGGCAGACCATGAGCACCCTCCAGCTGACACCCGTAGGGGCCTAGGAGGGAGGGAGAAGAGGGCTTAGCTGCCAGACACGGCTCTCTCAGCCTGTCTCGCCAGGTAAGGAGAAAGCGGGCTGCCTCCTGAGTGGGCATCATCCCCACTCTTGCCTGGAAACTCTGTCCCGGACAGGGCTGATGTAAGCAGGCACCGTGGGATGTAACCCGGGAGCAGGTGACAACAAAGAGAGGACCTGTCAGGGGACGCTTTACGTTGGCAGAATAGACTAGGACCTGCTGAACTGACAGAATGGGGCAGGGCTCGGCCACCTGCCTGCCCCTCATCTCTTTCCCCAGGGCCCCTGGGGCAGGGCCTCTCACCTTGGCCAGGGTCTCCGCCTGCTTGGGGCTCAGGTCTCCGACGCGGCCGCTCATGGTGCCAGGTGAGGCTCAGAGGGTGAGGCCCCGCAGGTGGAGGTCAGGTCTAGTCGCTCAGACCTGACTCAGTTGGGGCTTTTTGCCTGACTCCTGGGTGTGGCTGCAAGCACCTCCCCCTTGGCCAACTGTTTGGATTGCACGTTACATAATTGGGATTAAGTGAGGTCCCGTGTTTGGCTCCGGGACAGGTTTGGGGGCATGTGGGTGATGGAGGGAGTGTCAGAGGACCCCTGCCAGGAGGAGGCAGCTGGGAGGGCCTGGGCTCGCCCGCCATGGCTTGGGTGCCCGGAAGGAGCACTTGTAGGATCCTCATCCCCACTCCCAGGCCTCTGGAGGTGGCTGGTTTGGAGAAGGGAGGCCTCACGGGGAAAGGCTGGCTCCCTTGTGGCGCTCGTTCTCTCTGGGTCTCAGTTTCCCCATCTCATCAGTGAAGAGACTCCATACCTGGGCGTGTCCAAACCAACCCCATGAATAATAATTACTTGACATGCTGTGTGTGTGTGTGTGTGTGTGTGTGTATGTGTGTGTGTGTGTGTGTGTCGGGGGCCCCAGAAGGGTGCTGTGAAGTACAATAGGAGGCCATGGGCTTGGAGCCATCGTGACGGCCTCCGCATTGCCGGCCACATCATCCTGACCTTGAGGGCGTCTGCGTGGACTGGAAGCACTAGTGTGCATGGGTCCTGACGGCTAAGTTGGCCCCAGCCGCTTTGCCCTCCCTTCGGGCTCCCCCCACCCCCGGAGCCTCTTGGGACCCCTCTTTGGCTCTGGGATCCTGGGTAGCGTTGGGCCAGGAAGAGAAGGAGGGTCTCAGGTCACTTCATGAGTTTAGGGTGCTGCCCAGAGTTAGATAACTGTACTGCCAGCCCCGCCCCACTTCACATTCCAGCTGGGCTCTGCAGACCCGCTTCCTGCCAGGCTGGCAGCGGGGCGGGCAGGGATCAGGTTCCCCACCCTCTCTCAGGAGCCCTAATCCGGCTCCTTTCCCACCAGTCTCTGTTCTCACCCTAATTCCTTTAATGGAGCAGTTCTCAACCTATGGGTCTTGACCCCTTCGGAGGTCAAAAGACCCTTTCACGAGGGTTGCCCAATTCATAGCAGTAGCAAAATGACAGTGATGAAGTAGCAACAAAAATAATGTTATGGTTGGGGGGTCACCACACATGAGGAGCTGAGTTAAAGGGTGGCGGCATGAGGAAGGCTGAGAACCACTGCCTTAATGGGAGCCCTCCCAGAGCGGGGGAGCTGGGGGCCCAGCCAGCAGCTGTAGGCCTCCAGGAACACTGCTCCTCCGTTCGTGCCCAGGTCTGGACGACAGGGACACAGCCCCTACTGCGGCAGCAGCTTCCTGCAACCACGGAGATGCTCCACTGCACCTGGCTCTCGGCACGTGGCTGCCAGGGCCTCGCCTGAAGTTGCACAGAGTGACGGAGGAACTGCATGTTAGCTGACAGTCCCATGTGACCTATCAGGGCCCGGGCACCTTAATGGTCAGGCACGTGCAGCTAGCAGAAAGGTTAGCTGCTGAATCCACGCCGTTGCGACTCGGCGGGAAGGCCTGGCACCTGGTGCCTGTAAAGACGACCGTCCAGAACGCCCATGTGGCAGCTCTGCTCTGTCCCAGGGGCTGGACAGTGCCAAGGGCAACTAACACGATGTATGGGTCCTTACGGAAGAGTGAGGATCTGCCAACCTTCAAGCCAAACTCACCGCCACCGAGGCCACGCCGACTCCTATGGGGGACAGGGCAGACTGCCCCGGTGAGGGTCGGAGACTGCTGGGCTTCATGGAAATAAGAAGCCTTGTCTCTCCCTCGGAGCTGCTAGTGGTTTTGAACATCCCACCCTGAGGTTAGCAGGGCAACATTTAACCATTACACCTCCAGGGCTCCCTACCCAACCTACTGAGGGCTTATTATGTCCCAGGCCCTGCCCAGAGCACTCATTTCACAAATGGGGAGACTGGGGCACTGGGAAGTGAGGTTACACCCGTGTCAATCATCCCTCTGCTGGGGTACTGTCGTCTGGCCAGCACCCCGGCCCTGCTCCAGGCCCCTCCCTGCACATCAGGAGAAAGGCCCAGATCCAGGTCATTCTAACGCCATGGGGTTGCCATTTAAGCCAGCCCCTGGAGAAAGCGGGATGCTGACCAGTGAAGAGGAGAGTGGAGAGAAGGGCATCCCAAGCCAGGGATGGAACGGACAGAGGTCGGGGGACACTGTAAAGGAGAGTGTGGCCCTCAGGCCTCAGGGACAGAGCGAGGAGGGCTGAGGGACACTGGAGCCACGCAGAACTGAAAGCAAGGCTCAGCCCCTCACTGGGTGACTGTGCAAGCTAGCAGCTTGGTCTCCCTGAGCCTCAGTCTCCCTCACTGTGAAATGGGACTATTGGAGACTCGGCCAGAATCTTTCATGCTTGTCTTGCCCTGGACTCTAGCTCGATGTGTGCTATGCGGCAGGCCCTGTGCTGAGTGTACGGAGATGGCAGCTTCCTGCCCGCACTGGGGCTCAGTCTCCCCTTTCTTGAGCTGGTTCTCCAGGCTGGCGGCTGTACATACATTGCGAGGCCATGCTGAAGCAGATGCGGGGGTCCTCCGTGCGCAGATGAAGAAATGGAACATCAGAGAGGTTAAGACACTTTTCTGGGGCCTCACAGCCCATAGATGGAAAGGTAGGCTTGAACCCAAGCCTGACTTGGGAATTTACAATAGAACTGTAGCCCTGCCATGCCTCCCCAGTGGAGTATTCCTGGGTTAAGAGGCCTGCAGGGCAGGTTGAGGCCAGAAGGGCTTTCCCTCCCTTCCGACAGAGGCCTTGGGGGAGGAGAGCCACCGCCTTCCCCAAGTCCGCTCTGGAAGTTGTGTTTCGCTCTTCAGTTTGCTTAGCTCTCCGGGACCATAGTGACAACCAGGACTTAAGCAAACAATGGCCGCGAGCTGCCCGCCCCACCTCTTAACCCCCTCCTTCCATGTGGTTACTAGGAAATGTGAAAGAGTACCCTCCCGCCTGGGCACATTCCTACCCGCCTTCCCCATGACCGACTGCGCCAGAACCTGCCCGTTGTACGCGTCGAGAGAGGAGCCTGGGGATGGTCTCGGCTGTCTGCCTTGGTGCCAGCACATCACACCATTTTGCTTACAGTTGCTTTGCACTCATTTTTGGAATCAGGAAGCATGCGAGCCCTCCAACTTCATCCTGCCTTTCCCAAGATTGGGCGATTCCGAGTCCACACACATTGTGAGACCAGCTTGCTCATTCCATCTCCCCACCACCCGGCCCCGGGGGAGGGGTTGGACTTTTGATGGCGCTCACACTGGGTTTGGAGATATTTTAGGTAGCGTTGCCACCTCGACAATATTGTCTTGCAGTCGAACATTTGGTGTCTCCCATGTATTGTGCCCACCACCGCCAGCGTCAATTTCAACTCGGTGCCCCCAGAGGACAGAGTGGAGCTGCCTAGCTGTCATCTTCGTGGAGGTAGACTGCCATTCTTCCTCCTGCGGAGTGGCTGGTGGGTTTGAACTGCCAGTCCACGGAGCACTTAACCACTGTGCCAGGAGGGCTCGCTTCCATTTATTGAGGTCTTGTTTCATTTTCCCCAGCAATGCTTTGTACATCCATGTGGTAGTTACATAACCTGGTGTCAATTTGGGACTTGAGAGGATTAAGAGTGAAGGGGTGGAGTCTAGTCTGTCAATCGGGCCAATGTGGCCTCTGTGGGGGCATGACCTTCTCCTGAGAATTCTGAGAATTCTTCCCCTCCTGTTATGGACCTCTCGTTCTTGGTCCTGAGGGGTTTATCTATCCTGGATTCCCTGTGTTTTCAGCTCTTAATTGTACGCATGTACATGCTCTGGTCTAGCCAGATTTGGAAGATAGAATTGGGGTCATGATAGTGGGTGGGGGAGCACTAAAGAACTAGAGGAAAGTTTTTGTTTTATTGTTGCTAAACTGCACCCTGACTGGCTCATTTCCTCCCCGCGACCCTTCTGTAAGGGGATGTCCAGTTGCCTATAGATGGGCTTTGGGTCTCCACTCTACACTCCTCTTCATTCAAAATGATAGATTTTTTTGTTCTTTGATGCCCGATACCTGATCCCTTCAACACCTCATGATCACACAGGCTGGTGTGCTTCTTCCATGTGGGCTTTGTTGCCTTTCAGCCAGATGGCTACTTGTTTATCTTCAAGCCTTTAAGATTCCAGACTAAAGCTCTTTCTTATACACATGAGTGTCTATGAAATTGTTTCTCTAGCTAACCCGGACTAACACAGCCATCTTGGGGAGCTTGGTGTGCCAAAACTAATGGGGAGCTGGGCCTGTGGGAGACCGCAAGCAATGCTTTCTGGGAAGCTCTAACCCCTTTCCCAAGACTGAACATGATAATTGCCTGATTGTTCAGAAACATGTGGGGCTGAAGCATAGGCCAGGCTGCCCGGGTTTGACGCGTCGCTCACTGCTAATGTGCCGTGTGATTTTGAGCCTCAGTTTTCTGGGCTCTAATCTGGGGCTACCAGGAAGTTACTGAGGTGGTCGGAAAATACCAGTACGGTGCCTCACCCCCCTGCTTGACACACAGCGAGTGATTCGTTGCTTGCGATTGTTTTGTACCATTTGCAACTGGTCGCAACCCTGTATGACAAAGTAGAACTGCCCTGGAGGGTCTCCAAAGGCATCGACCTTCAGGAGCAGAAGGTCAGGGTGGGCTCAACCACGGCTCTTTCAGTTCGCAGCCGAGCGCTCATCCGCTGTACCTGCAAGGCTTCTGTGGCATCTGTTGTGTTGGCTCTTAGGACTATTACTCTGCGGATCCACCTTCTACTCCTGGATGACTCCCACCACTGGTTCCTCCACTCCTGCTCCCCAGCCAGCTCTCTCCCTGGGTCTCCCAGAGGTGCTGAGTCATGCTGCCCAGGGAAGGCGCTCATAGGACCTAACTGGTTGGGTGGCTCTGGCATCAGCCATTACCCCAGAGTGCAGACTGGATGCCAGCTTCTGGCGGGGTCTCTGTGCTTCCCCCTCCCGCCACACACACACACACACACACACACACACACACACACACACACGCACGCACGCACACACACACACATCAAAGCGGCAAGGCTGCTGTGAAGGGCAAGCAAGGAAGCTCAGGGGGAGCAGCAACCTCTGCAGCCACCCAGGAAATGGCCCATTCCCATTTGCCAGGCTTCCCTGGGACTCGGGGGCACACGGTATTGGGCTTGTGGTTGAGGGTGGATGAGCGATACTCAAGCCAGATGGCTCTGAATTATAGGGTGATAGCAGGCCCAGTTGCTCCTTCAGTGTGAAGGGACCTCTATTCTACAGGGGCCAAATGGGGAGGCCTTGGGCAGAACCCCTAGAGGCAGGGTCAGTGGTCTGGGTCAGTGGTCTTGAGGCCACGCCGACCAAGGTTGGGAGCGAGGCAAAGCCTAGGCTGAGGGGCTTAGTGGGTGGGTGACACTTTGGGCAGCTGGGTGGGGCTGGAAGCAGGTGTAGCAGCTAGGCCACAGAAGGCCTTGAAAGTCATCCATCAGATGGACTTTACTTGGGACTGTGGAGCCAGTGAAAGGAATCCGATATTAGTTTCAGAAAGATGTTTCCTAGCTGCTGTCTAGTGGAGGGCCGGAGGAAAGCCTGGGCTGTCTACTCTCGCAATCAGTTATAGCTCGGAGCCCCACAGGGACCTTTATGAGTCAGCATTGGTGGGCAGGGATCCGTGGGCTCCCTTCCAATCATCCAGGCAAGATAAGGTGGCGCTCCAATTCGGGCGGTGGCAAGGGAGAGAGATGGGTGCCAGGCATATCTTAAGCAGGAAACAAGATGCAGGGAGCCAGCCAATAAGCAGGGGAGTCAGGCCACACTCTCGCTCCACAAACAGCCTGGGCCGGGGTGAGCTGGACCGTCTAGGCCCCAGGACCCGCTTGCCAAGGGACCTCAACGATAGGAAGCTAAAACTATGTCTCCAAACTGACCCAGGACGATTCAGACTTAGGGGACCCCCGAGTCAGAGTGGAACTGTGCCCCATCGGTTTCCAGTTGCTGTTTTTCACAAGATCACCAGACCTTTCTTCGGAAGCACTCCTGAGTGGACTTGAACCCTCAACGTCTTTGATTAACCCGTGAGCCAGCAGTTGTCTGGTCACGCATCAGAACCTGGAGCCTGTGAAGCTGAGACAAGGCTGGTCCAGCACTGCCCTCTGGTGGCCGATGGCAGTGCGACCATGGCCCCGGAGCACCTCTAAGCCAGCTCAGATCTGGCCAGGGCGTCCCTTGCCCCTGCCCCCCATCTCTGGAGCCACCCAGCCTGTGCTCAACCCAGGACCATCCCCTGCTGCCTGCCCAGCTCCTACCCTCCCGGGGCAGACAGGCCCAGCTTTCTCCTCTCCTGGGGTATTCCTGCCCAGAGTCTTGCTTTGCTCATCTGTCAATGGGGGGGTGATGTTCCTGCCTCTGTGGTGGGGTGGAGTGTCCACACACTGCTTGTGCTTGTGTTTCCACCCTCAAGGCCGCAGCCCCTCGTTCGAGCCTCAAGTGTTGACCGACGGCCTCTTGCCATGATGGTGCTGACCCACAAACAAAGCTGGGCTCCCGTAACCAGAGTTCCGAAACAGGTTTATTAACACCTCCCAGGTGTGCGCAGCTGCGCATAAAGAAACAGCCACCATCTGTCTGTCTGGATCACCGTCACCCAGAGGCAGGAATGCTCAGGGAGTGTTCCCCTGGCTACCCTCTCCAGCCGCCCACGTCCCCGCTGTCCAGAGCCTTGCCCGCCCTGGCAGCCCCACTCGTCCTTCAGGTTTGCTTTCAGGCGCCACCTCCCTGGCTTCTGATGCCCATCAGCTCCCTTTGCTGCGTGCTTTCCCAGAACCGGGCACATGTGGGAGAACATGCCCCCTCCACACTGTGCCCAGAGTCACGCCTGCCTTCCCGAGCCCTGGGTCGACCTCGTGTCCTCCCGTGTGCCCGGGGCCTAGGGACGGAGAAGAGAGATAGTAAACTGGATGAGATGAGTGACTGATGGAGTCTGCACCCCTTTCTTGCGATTTCCTTTTTATGGTCAGGGCCAGCAGTCGGGAAGGGGTCTCTGAGGCCATACCTCCCACAAGCTTGGGAGCCGGCCCCTGCCCTCCCAGCTCATCCTCGGAAGAGACCCTGGCGGTTTCAAGATTCTGATTCACTCAAAAACCAAACTCAACTGCCAACTCAAGGGGACCCTACAGGACAGGGTAGCACTGCCCCTGTGGGGTTCTGAGAGCAGAAAGCCCTGGAACAGCTGGTGGGGTCGAACTGCTGACCTCGAGGTTAGCAGCCCAACGGCAACCACCCCACCACCGGGGCTGCTCTCAGATTCGCTGGTGACCTCTTCACACTCCCTGGCCAGCCTCACAGGGGCCTGTATTTGTGCGCATTATCAGTACTCAGAGCCTTGGGAAACCCCTGCTTATAGGGCAGGGCAAGAAAGCCAGGTGCGGTGGTGCTGAAGGAGGGCCATTGGCTGCAGGTGGATGGAAGGGTAAGGGTCAGGGTTCAAGTCCACAAGCCCCTCATTCTTAGACAGGGACTCAAGACACAGTCATGGAGTCAGAGCTGCGGGCAGGTGGGGAGGCTGCCGAGGACTCACGGGAGCTCAGCCTGACCCCACTCCGCTTTGCATAAGGTGGAGCAACCCCCGCCCCCCCCTGCTCAACCCTGCCAGGTCTCCTCTCTGGGTTTCCAATTTACCCCCGGAAAGGTGGGTGGGGCTTGATGCTCTGCTGGAACTAGGGACCACCCTGGCCCTGCCTCTCCACCCAACTGCCACCAGCAGACCCCTGCTCCACCCTGCTCTTCAGGCCTACACTGCGCTCCATGCAAGGCCAAGGCTCAGCCACATTCCCTAGCAGGGCCACCAGGTGGGGGCTGGACCCTGCCAGGAAGGATGTGGGCTCTCGGAATCCTGGGAACGGGAGATGAGGTGTCCATCTCGGTCCTCACCCACTGTTGTCCCTCCTCCTGCTGGACCTCTGGGCCAGGTGCTGAGAGGGTCATGGGTGGGTGGTAGCTCCCTGCGGCCACCGTCAGGACCACCCTACCATGGGGGCACAAGGGAGAAGGGACGGGGGTGTGTGCTAAGGGTCGCACAGGGGGCGGCCAAGGTCTTCATTGTGCTGGGCTGGCCCCCGTGCCCTCCAGGCGCTGGATCTTCTCCGCGTAGGCCTTGTCCGGGAGCAGAACCTCCACGGTGTAGCTGATCTTCTTGGCGTGCACCAGGCTGTATGTGTTGTCAAAGCGCAGGACATCTGCGGGGAGGGACAGGGGTCAGCGCACCGGCCGCTGACCTGTCTGCAGGAAGACTAGCTCTGAGCTCTTGGTATGGGTGGTTGGGGGCTGTCCCAGGTGATGGCTTGGCCACTGCCCAGCCCCAACCCTTATCCCCTTCCTTAGGTCACGCCCATGCTACTTAAAGGAACAGCACAACCAGGTGCAGGCGTTTTACAGCACGTGATAGCTCCCAAGTCCTCAAAGCTGCCCCCCCTGCTATGGACTCTGCTCTGACCCAGAGTGACCACCCCCACTCTGGAAGGTTTCTGAGGCTGTAACTCATTACAGAGCAGACAGCCTCCTCTTTCTCCAAAGGAGCAGCCGGTGGGTTTGAACCACCAACTTGGTGGTTAGCAGCCCAACGGTTCGTCCACAGTGTCCCGGGGGCTCTTTTGAGAAGGTGTGGCCGGTGTTTGGGGACCGAACCCCATGTCATTGAGAGTGGGCCCTCCAGGCATACACCCGGGGAGACTGGGAGACGTCCTCCACCACAAAGACACTCACGGTCATGGTCTCAGATGGGAAAACCCAGAAACAGACCCAATAACTCGATACAGGGGAATGAAGGGGAGACCCAAAGCCCATCGGTAGACAATCAGACAGCCCCCCACAGAGGGGTCTCCCGGAAGAGATGAGCCAGTCCCGGAAGAGATGAGCAGTGTAGAACCAATGAAACATACAACTTTCCTCTAGTTCTTCAATGGTGCCCTCCTCCCACTATCATGACCCCAACTCTACCTTACAAATCCGGCTAGATCAGAGCATGTACACGGGGACAGAGAAGAGCTGGCAACACAGGGAATCCAGGACAGATAAACCCCTCAGGACCAACAATGAGAGAAGCGATACCAGGAGGGTAATGGGAAGGTGGGGAGAGAAAGGGAAACTGATCACAGTAGTCGACATATAACCCCACCCGGCCCCAGGCGGATGAATAACAGAGGGGTGGGCAAAGGAAGACAGCGCATGATGTAAGCTATGAAAAATACTAATTATTTATCAAGGGTTGATGAGGGAGGGAAATAAAAATAAGGAGCTGATCCCAAGGGCTCAAGTAAAAAGAAAATATTGTGAAGGTGATGATGGGAACATATGTGCAAAAGTGCTTGACCCAATGGGTGGATGTATGGATTGAGATAAGAGTGGTACAAGCATCCCCAAAAATGATTAAGGAAAAAAAAACCCCCAAAGAACTGTATAATGGGCGGAGAGGAAGAGCTGACATCGAAACATTGACCCTTTGACAAAGCTTCTCTCTCTCTCTCAACCAGTCCAGGGAGTGAGTTCTTAGGAGCTGAGTTCCTGCCCAGCCAGACAGATCCTGGCTCTCCCTCCACACCGGTATCCAGACCCAGAAACACTCACCAGATGCAAGGCCCAGAACCAAGCCCACTGGTGCCCATGAGCCTGGGGGGTTATATAGTTCCCTTCCTGAGAACTAGAAATAGAGGCAGACAGGGTCTTCCCGGCCGGATGGAGGTGGGCAAACAAACGGAGTGAACAAGGAGCTCTTACAGACGCCAGCCTTGAGGCAGGTGAGAGTCCCGTCCTCGGGCACCATGTGAGCGTTGTAGCGCTGGCTGGTCAGCACCTCAATCATCTCGCCCGCCCGCTGCCGCTCCCCCATCTTGGTCTTCAGGAAGACCCCGAAGCCGATGTCCCCATTGTCTGATGCAAACTGCCACCTGCACGGGGCAGAGCCCTGATGAGGACATCGCTTGGGCCCCTGGGCTCCTCCCAGCTGTGCCCAGGGGTGGAGTGGTCACTGTCCCTACCTGAGCACGCAGCCCGGGGATAAGATCTCGTTTTCCACCTGCAGGGAGGATCCTCGGCCCACAAACTCCGTATGCTCATATTGCATCTTCACCTGGTTGTGCAGGTAGTAGCTCTTGGGCACCTCGCCCGCGTAGTTGATCTGAGGGTAAAGGTGTGAGCAGGCACTGGATCCCCACACTCCCCATTCTCCCCATCCTTTGGGCACCCTGTACCTTGGTCAGGCACTTGGGGTTGCCATCAGGGTCAGTCATGGTCCCCCCAAACTCCACAGGTAGCTGGTCGGCGCCAATGTAGTCGAGCAACTCTTGCTTCCAATTGGCTGCGGGGGGAGACCGGCAGGAGGGGCAATGAGCTCAGAGAGGGGCCTGCTGTGTCTTCGGCTTGTTCCCTGGAGCTCCTACTTTTGAGAATACCAAAGCTTTATGTAGTCACCCAGGCCGTGGCCTGCAGTCTCCCCTGTGAGTGCAGAAGCCAAGTGGGGACAGGCCCGGGCCAGTCTCTGACTGAACCAAAGGAGCTGGGAATCTCAGGGGCCCTTCCACTGGTCTCTGCTTTCTGGAAGATGTGCAGATGGCCACAGCCCAGAGGCCAAGACACTCACCTCCCAGAATCACTATCTTCTTGCGAGTGTCCTCACTCATGAACGGCTTGATCAGGTTGAAGACCACGGGGAACAGCTTGGGCGCTGGAATATGTCACACACCCCTGAGAAACTTGACCAGAGAGAACTCAGCCACGCAAAGTCATGCACATGAGATTTGGATCCTGCCACTTCCCTTGCAGGCTCGCGACCTCTTGGTGGGGGGAGGGGTGTCTCAGTATTGTTCACTGTCAAATGGACATGAAGTTGGTTAAGAGGTACCTATAACACGTGGGCACAGTGCCTGGCTCTCACCCTGCAGTTACCTCCCCAGCCTAGCTGAAAGGTGTTGGTAGCAGCATTTGTGGACTCCCCAAGAGTGCCGCTTTGGTCAAGGTGTCCCCAGGCTGCCTCTGGACATTCTGGGGTGCAAGTGGGGAGGGGGGCAGCATCTGCATCAGACCAAATGTCCTCCCATAAATTGCTCATGCGCACTGGGTGCTTTCTGTGGGCAAGGTTCTGGGCTCTCTCTTCTCCAGCGGCTGTCTCAGTTCACCCTCCCTTAGAACGCAGTGGTTTTGAGTTTGGCTGTGAGTGCTCAGGTCAGCAGTTCGACCCCGCCAACAGCTCCTGGGGGAAAGATGGACTTTCTACTCCTGGGCATAGTTCCAGTCTCAGAGGCGCATTAGGGCAGTTCTCCCCTGTCCTGTGGGGCCACGAGGAGTCGGCAGCCACTCGATGGCAGTTGAGGTTTTGGGGTATGAGGGAAGTGCCACTGCCTGGCCACTTCATAGATGCATGAAGTGAGACTCGGAGTCACAGAACCAGTTTTATTTGAACAGGTTCCCAGAGTGCATGCGTGGAATCAACACTTTACGGCCCTTGCAGACAGAGTGTCCGCCAACCAGCATTGACCACGAACGGGCTGTTGACCAGAACACAGCAGATGTGCCAAACAAATGACAGCCCGCATTTCCCACCGGCTAACTTAGTTGGCTTTGCTATAGTACACCGGCCCATGATTTTGGAGATCCCCAAAGCGTCCGTCTGTGAAGGATTGCAACGTAAGAAATAAAAAGGAAGGCAGGCAGGCAGGCAGGAGGGCGGGAGAGAGGGACAATCTCCCATGGGCCTTCCCAATGGCTCGTATGAGGAGCCCTGACCTCCACGGTGTACCCACTGCCCCTTCCCGGCCTTCCGTGTCCTCCCGCCCCAGGAGGCCACCGCACTCACCTCGCACACCAATTAAAACCTTCAGTGTCTCGGGATAATTGGCTTCCACAATGGCAAAAAACTGTGGGGCGAAGATGAGACTTACTGAGGTCATGTTTAGGACCCTTTTGCCCTGCATCTCTGGCTGCTGGCTGCCACAAAAGAGCCCCCACCGTCCATCATGCCTTCCTGCTCTGGATGACTCTTCTTGGAGGGTGGGCCCCGGGCAAGACTCACTATCTAGTCCTTGGCCCTCCAGGGAGGTCCTGGATCCCCATTGGTCTAGGAGCTCTTGCCCCACCTGCCTGAGGTCGCCTCCTCATCTTACCTGTTGGTAGACCTCCACAGCTGGCTTCCACAGGTGTTTCAGGCTCAGCCCCTCCAAGTCAAACACCATCACCGCTGTCTCGATTTTCTTGCCCAGCTGCAGGGGGCAGAGTGAATCAACTGGTCACAAGAGCGCTAACAGGGAGGCCATAACAGAGAGATGCAGACACCTGCCGGCAGCCCACAGGGTTTCCAAAGAGATGGAACCCATCCAGGGCCTGCAGAGACACCAGACCTGAGCCTGGTGTGACAGTCAGTCATTGCCCAGTGTCAGACCACCCTTTGCCCAAGAGCATTTTGCTAATGTTTATAGGACCGGAACGCCTCACCCTTCTCCCACAGAGTGGCTGGTGGCTTCAAACTGCTGACGCAGAGGTCAGCAGCCCAGTGTGTAACCCCCCCGACACCACCAGGCTCCTTTCAGAGCAACTGGCGGGGTCAAACTCGGACCCTGATGTTAGCACTTCGATGCCACCAGGGCTTCTGCTCCTCCAGCCAGGCGCCACACTACACAGGGCGCTTTGGACTCCACTTGACAGGGTCTGGCATTGTGCCAGGTTATGCCAGGGCCCCCCGAAGGGGCATGCTCAGGATCCAGGGTCACCCAAAGCAACGGCTCTTCCACTGGGTGTTTGCACGTTTGCCATGGAGCAACCAGGAGACCTCTTTTCCAGAAGCCAAGTGGCACCTCCAGCCAGATGGGCTTTCACAGAATGTCCACTGCAGAAGGGGACAGTGGTTTGGTGACGCTTGACTCATGCTGCATGTTGCTGGGTAGATGGCCTTGTGGTTAGCAGATGCTGAGTGCTAGGGCTAGGATAGGGGCCGCACCCCATGGCCCTGCCGTCCCCTGTCGGCAGACTGGCAGGCCACACCCCACCTCCACCCCCAGGCGCTCACCTTCTCAGTCTGCAGCTCACACTCATGCTGAAGCACCTCACAGGTCTTGATGCGCTTCCGGATCATCTCCTGCTTTGAGGCTGACAGCAGGAGGCCCTTGGGGTCCAGGGCCCCGGTGATGTCGAACCACACGGGACAACCTTCATAGTCGAAACCACACAAGCCCCCCGAGTCATACTGCTGGATCACCTGAGATGCGGAAAAGACCCTGACTCAAGCCAGTGCCCCCTCGAGCCCTGCCCCAGCTCCGAAGACACACCTCTCCTCCATCAGGGGGCAGAGGCTGGAGAGAGGTGGCCGGAAAATGCCAGCGTGGTCGTCCGTCAGTCCGGCATCTCATGGGGCTTACCTCTGAGGGCTGCCATTCAAGGATGTTGTCCAGGTCCTGTTGCTTCCGGAATTCTACGTGCTGTGGAGACACAGCTACAGCTGAAGGTCTTGCCTGCCCCAAAGGCCTCCCAGGACACGAGGCCGGGCCTACAGCCCCCGAGAACCTGACAGAGCACCTCAGCCCCACACCGCACACCCGGGGATGGGACAGGATGGGGCAGAGGGGACACAGGTCCGAGGTAGAAAGAGAGGCAAGGAAGAAGAGAGGAAATCCCATCAACCCAGCTGTGCCCTCGGAGGTGGGCGCTTACCTGGCGGAGCATGCTCTCTGATTCCTGCAGGTCAAACTTGCGAGCTGCAAGGTGAGGCAAAAGCGGGTGTGAGGCCAAATCTAGGATGAGCTTGTGAGGAGACAGTGGGGGGTGGTCCAGCCCTTCATTGAGATCTCAAGTTTGTTTGTTTAAGCAAAGACTTCATTCTCCAAAAGATTGTGGAGGGTCCTTGCGGTCAATTTTCCAAGCCTTTTGCTAGCTCCTCTCTATGTGGCCGGGGCTTCCAGACTTGGCAGTGCAGCTCGTTTTTTTGCTCTAGGTCTCCATACTGCTGCAGGTGTTGTCTCCATCTCGGTAACCCTGAAGGATTCTGGGTGCTTGGATTTACACTGTGCCAAAGCGCCACTTCGGGCACCTGATAGGGTGATGGTGGTGGTGGTGGGGAACTCAGCCTGTGCTCTTTTCAATGTTCTTTGAGCTTTGGGAACAAAAGGAAGCCTGAAGGGGCAAGATCAGGGTTGTAGGGTGGATGGAGTACCATTTCCCAGTGGAATTCTCATAGGACACCCCTTACTACTCTCCTGATGGGGGAGGAGGTGGGGGTGGGGGAGTTTCTCCGTGAAACTTTCCTGGCTGTTTTTCTCACGAATATAGTTTTCAGTCTTCTTAACATTTCTTCCTCACCAGCCCCTGTGATCATTTTGTGCCCTTCTAGAAAATTCTATCAAGATGACCCCTTTGGGATTGAAAAAGAACAGAGCCCTTGGAAGCTACCATGTTGCTCGAACCCCCTTTTTCCCCTTAAGGCACCCCGATGAGACTGACACGTGTATGACAGAGAACTGTCTCAGTCACCCACGTGAGCACAGAGACATGTTTGACCATGTTTTGTTTGGAATAACTCTGAGCATGTATGGAAGGGCAATACTTTTTGACGGACACACTTCACAGACTACCAGACTTTTGTCATAGGGATTTTTGAGGATCCTCATTTACATTCTTAGGTATTTGGGGGTGGGGGCGGGGAGGTGGAGTTGGCTGCTATTTTGAATACTATCTTGTTTTCCATCTTGGTTTTACAATTGGATCTTACAGAAGGGATGTGATGAATTTTTAAATCTGGCAACTTGGCTGAACTTTCTCTTTAGGGCTAGAGTTTTCTGCCCATGCTCTTTGCGCCTCCATGTCTCTGCTTGCACGATCGATCGATCGATCGAGTGGTTATCATTTTGTTTTCTTCCTGTGGAGGTGTAATCCACACTGACGTCTTTGATCTTCGTCAGCAAGCGCTTCAATCCCTCTTCACGGTCAGCAAGGAAGGTGTGTCACCTGCACATCACAGGTTAGTAAGAAGCTTCCTCCCTTCCTGATGCTGCTCTTCTTACAGCCCAGCTTGGCAGATTACTGAATAAGCATGGTGAAAGGAAACAACCCTGACCTTCACCTTTCCTGATTTTAAACCTGCGACACCCCTTGGTCTAGTCAAATGATTGCCTTGATCTATTCAAATGATTGCCTCTTGGTCCACATTCAGTTCCCACATGAGCATAATTAAGTATTCAGAAATGACCATTCCTTGGAATAGCATCTGTGGGAAACAGAAAGATTTCTCCCAAGTTGTCTCCCCCAAATATATGTTAGACTTAGGACACTGCTTGCAGCTAATGGTAAATGATTGTCAAGTTACCTCCCTGGGGGCGGTCAATGGGCTACTTCTCCCTAAAGGTTTGTAACCATTAGCCTGGTCCCTGTAGGTGGGGTTTACACCCTACTGATAATGACCAGAGAACAGGTCAAACCTGCTCAGTGACATCTAAAGTTGGGCTGCCATCCTGAATCTAGGATCCACCTATCTTGTCACATGTATACCCCCAATCCCTCCTCTTCCTATTACATGTATATCCCTAGATTGTCCCCCTCTCATTATTGTATTATCACACCCTTTCGTGTGACGTATGTCTTTACCTGTAATTAGGGGGCTTGCATGCCCCCCAAAGGTATAAAAGCCTGGGTTAGCAATAAAGAGCTCTCTCTGGCTCCCCCTTGGCCTCTCGTCGGTTCCCCCTCTCCTCTCCTTGCTCCCCTGGTTCCCTTGCCCCTTGTCTTCCTTCCCCTCCCCCTCCCTCCACGTGAACCACCAAGTGGAGCTGAGGTGAGCATGCTACCATGAAATGTGTCTGACCCCATTATTTCAATCTCTCATGCTCTTGATGATGTTAATATATATATATACATATATATACATACATACATACACACACACACACACCATACAACTGCGCCTATCGAACCCGTGATTAGTTATGGGGGGGCTGGCATTTCGCCCCACAGGCATCCATCATTTGTTAGGATCCACAAGGCTTTCCATAGTCAATAAAACACAGGGAAACCTTCTGGTGTTCTCCGCTTCCAGCCAAAGTCCCTCTGACAATGGCAACCCTATCTGTCATTCGACATCCTCTTCTGAATCTGGTTTAAATTTCTGGAAGCTCCCTGTCAATGCACTGCTGCAACTATTTCTGAGTTATCCTCAGGAAAACTTTACTTGTTTGTGATATTAATGATTTCTGCATTCAGTCATCTCTGCATTCCGTTGCCCTTCTTTGTTTGGAATGGGTATCCTCGTGGATCTCTTTTTAAATTTTTATTATGAATAGGGAGTTCATAGATATATCATTCCATAGTTCAGTCACTTCAAGCAGTACTGTACAATTGCTACCGCATCACTTTCCAAACATTCTTTTCTTTTTTTCCTGGACTCCTTGATATCATCTCCCTTTTACCTGCCCCCCCCGCCCCCCACGACCACTGTACTCCCCCCACCTCTGCCCCTCAAAACCCTTATTTTACTTGCTGTCCCTATAGATCTATCAGTCCTGAGTTGCATGTGCTTAAAAACAAAACAGCTGAGGACAATGACCCCAATTAGAGCAGCCAGTCCACAGAGAGGACCACATGGCCAGCCTCACTGTGAGACATGACACCCCTCACTGACCCATGGCCCTGCGGGAGACAGCACCAGAGAGACTGTGTGGGGAATTGTGCCTAATCTGAACCCACCACACCAAGGCAAAGCACTGGGGGAGTGCAGCAGAATAGTAAGGGAATGGAGCGGCAAGGTCCCCAGGGAATGCTGAAAGTGGACTTTGGGGCCAGGGCGTGGTGCCCCAACAGACTGGACTGGAAAACACTCCTAAAGGCCAACAAATGATCCTTGAACTGAAAAAAACAAACAAACCCCAAAACAGAACAGCGTCTAACACTTCAAGAGTGTGACCTCTAATGACAATGACAGCTTTGAGAGACACCCCAGAAAATGTTGAAACACACAGAAAATGTTGAAAACCAGATCAGGTCCCACATGCATCAGAAGGGGGATTAACTGACAAAGTTTTAACTGTTCATGTCAGATTTATGCCTCTGATCTTCTACCCTCATCTCTCCCCTTACCCTCTCTGCCCTGCACCCCACCCCCGCCCCATCCTCAGGTGTGGACAGAGGGAGTTCACCGGAGCCTTGTTTCCTATGTCGTTCCCACAGAAGAATCCTGGGCTCCACTGTCATCCATCGCCTCCTGCAAACCGGCAACGCTATCAGCTCCTCATTTGTCCTTCCCCACCCCCCTCTCATCCAGTATCCTCCGAACCATTACTCCTGTCACTATTTCTGACGGATTCTCCATCCTGACTTTCCTGTGTCGCAGGATCTTAAATACACAAATGTAACATGATTAATGAGGTTAAACAGAAACCATACTAGTAAGCGGAGGAAATATTTAGGAACCAGAGGATTGTTATGTGGTTCATCAGCGCCATACTGCACCCTGAATTTAGCATCGATTCCATGTGGCTCTTCGGAGAGGGGCTGCCCAATTATCTTACAGGTGAGTTTTGGGTCTCTACTACATCCATGCCCCTTCACATCGATCTGGTTGTGTGCTTTTGAACTTCTGATAGCTCTTCCCATCAATGCTTCATGATCACACAGCCTGGTGTGCTTCTTCCATGTGGACGTTGTTGCTTCCCTGCTAGATGGCTGCTTGTTTAACTACAATCCTTTAAGACCCCAGACGCTATATGTCTTGAGAGATAGCCGGGCACTATCAGCTTTCTTCACCACATTTGCTTATGCACCCATTACGTCTCTGTGTCAGACAGGTGAGTACCATATAATGCCATGTTATATTATTAGATTATAATATCACATTAACAAACAATTCTTGTACTGAGGCAAGATTTAAGTCGAAGCCCAAAGTCCAGCTATGGATCTCTACCAGTCCGTTGGCAGGATAGTTGGGTTCCAAATTTATGACATAGATTAGTGAGGATTTCCAGCATCACATATATTTGTTAAACCTTTTTATTGACGTTCTGTCAACTCCTGGAGCCTTGTTCTGAAACAAAGTCTCCCGTAAAGATTGGGTGTCTCCCTTCCATACCACTGGCTCCTGATCTCAAGTAGTGGGACCAAGTCTGCTTGATAAGGTGACTCTGTGTCTTCCTTCCATCTTCTTCTGATGCTTCCTGCATCGTTCATGATTTTGTCACAGAATCTTCAATAGTTTATATTGAGGTTTGGTTGTTTTCTTCCGGTTTGTTTTTTTTCCCAGTTTGAGAAAGACTGTGTTGTTCCCTTTTTGTTTTCTAACTCCAAGCCTTTGCATGTTTCATTATAATACTTTATTTTGTCTTTCTGAGTGGCTCTTGAAGTCTCCTCACCTCTTTTATTTAATCATGCTCTCTATTCCCTTTAGCTAGTCTACTTTCTTTTTTTTCGGTATTTAAATATTCTTGATTTTATATAATTTAGCCTTCAGTCCTTACTTTTATATTTAATACTTTACTTCCCATATCTTCTCTTTAGTTTTTCATGGGCCCTTGGTTCCTTTCTCTTAAGATTATCTAACTATTTTCATTGCCTTGCATCTTGTTTTTTTTTTTAATTTTAACAATTTATTAGGGGCTCATACAATTCTTATCACAGTTCATACATATACATACATCAATTGTATAAAGCACATCTGTACAGTCTTTGCCCTAATCATTTTTTTCTCCTCTTTTCTTTTTTTACATTTTATTAGGGACTCATACAACTCTTATCACCATCCATACATATACATACATCAATTGTATAAAGCACATCCATACATTCCCTGCCCCAATCATTCTCTAGGCATTTGCTCTCCACTTAAGCCCCTTGCATCAGGTCCTCTTTTTTTTCCCCCTCCCTCCCTTTTCTCCCCTCCCTCATGTGCCCTTGGTAATTTATACCTCGTTATTTTGTCATATCTTGCCCTATCCAGAGTCTCCCTTCCCCCCTTCTCTGCTGTCCCTCTCCCAGGGAAGAGGTCACATGTGGATCCTTGTAATCAGTTCCCCCTTTCCAACCCACTCACCCTCCACTCTCCCAGCATCGTCCCTCACACCCTTGGTCCTGAAGGTATCATCCACCTGGATTCCCTGTACCTCCAGCCCTCATATGTACCAGTGTACAGCCTCTGTCTTATCCAGGCCTGCAAGGTAGAATTCGGATCATGGTAGTTGGGGGGAGGAAGCATCCAGGATCTGGGGGAAAGCTGTGTTCTTCATCGGTACTACCTCGCACCCTAATTAACCCATCTCCTCTCCTAAACGCCTCTATGAGGGGATCTCCATTGGCCGACACTTGGGCCTTGGGTCTCCACTCTGCACTTCCCCCTTCATTTAATATGGTATATATATATATATATATACATATACACATATATACACATACCTACACACACTTATATCGTTGTTTTTTGTTTTTTTTGCATGATGCCTTATACCTGGTCCCTTGGCACCTCGTGATCGCACTGGCCGGTGTGCTTCTTCCATGTGGGCTTTTTTGCTTCTGAGCTAGATGGCCGCTTGTTCACCTTCAAGCCTTTAAGACTCCAGACACTATCTCTTTTGATAGCCGGGCACCATCAGCTTTCTTCACCACATTTGCTTATGCACCCATTTGTCTTCAGCGATCCTATCATGGAGGTGTGCAGTCAATGATATGATTTTTTGTTCTTTGATGCCTGGTAACTGATCCCTTTGGGACCACTCGATCACACAGGCTGGTGTGTTCTTCCATGTGGACTTTGTTGCTTCTGAGCTAGATGGCCGCTTGTTTATCTTCAAGCCTTTAAGACCCCAGTCACTATCTCTTTTGATAGCCGGGCACCATCAGCTTTCTTCACCACATTTACTTGTTCACCCACTTTGGCTCCAGCCGTTGTGTCGGGAGCTAGTCTACTTTCAAGAGCAAGTCTCAGTCCTTTGTGATGTCCATTTTGGTCTCTCTTTCTTTCTTACTTTGCTTTTTCATGTATGACATTCTTGACATCAGCCCATAACTTGTCTGGTCTTAAGTCCTTAGTATTCAGTGTGTCAGATCTCTTCTAGAGAAAGGCTCTAAATGCAGGAGGCAGGCACTCAGAATTGCACTTTGGCTTGGTGGATTCCTTTTCATTTATTTTCCAACTTCAGCATGAACTTGCATCTGAGCAATTGATGGTCTTTTCTGCAGCTGCCCCGGCCTTGGTCTGACCGATGGTGCTGGGCTTCCCTATCGTCTCTTTCCATATACCTAGTCAATTTGATTCCTCTGCAATCCATCTAGTGAGGTACACATATCGAATTGCCACTTAGGTTGTTGGGAAAAAAAAGATACTTGCAATAAGTAAGTGGTTGGCTTTCCTAAATTCGATCCTGTGATCTCCGGCATCATCTCTCTCATCAAGGTCAAAGCTCCCAGCCACTTTGTTGTCAACATTCCCAGAAATGACCGATGCATCTTGGTTGCATGCTCTATCGATTTCCTCCTGCAGAACTTGGTACGCACCTGTCCACTTGGTTAGTGCGCACATCTGAATAATAGCCGTCGCACCTGGTCTTCCTTGTCGGTATATGATGATCACCCTATCCCTGACAGTGTTATACTTCACTAGACCTTGAACGACAGAGAGGTGCAAAGGCAAATACACAGTACTCAGCACCATCTGATTTAAGACCTGGTCAGTCAGTCATCCCCAAAGCTTTCCTGGTGTGACCCCGAACTGCACCTTGACCCTACTGCTGTGATCACCTACTGCTCCCTCTCCTGTAACATGCGCGACAAACCCTTTTGGCAGACAAAGAAACTGAAGGTCGGAGGGGTTCTGTTTCCCTGAGTGACTGACTTCTTTTCAGAGTTGATCAACATCTTAACTTTTATTTATCACTCTACCGCGCTATTGCCTCCCAAGTCCCCCCTTTCCTTCCCTCCCCCCCCCTCGCCCCGACTCCAGCCTCACCTCGGAGCCAGCGCAGGAGAAAGTAATCATCAGCTTTGGGCAGAGTGGGCAGTAGGTCCTGAAGGTTCTTCCGGAACTGAGGGGTGGAGGTTGATGGTCAGAGGGCTTCTGATAACCCTTGAGCCCCTGACCCTGTCCCCATCCTTTCCTGCCCCTCAATTAACCAGGCCACCTGCCTGGGGACCCTACGGAGTAGTGACCTCAGAATTAGCAGCAGCTGCCTTGGACAGTTTTTGCCACCTGGAAATGGGGCATTCCCCTAAACCACCCGGAGAGAAGGAAGTGGGCACTTCTCAAACCTTAGGGTGCCCTGCTCCCCGAAGGTCCCTGAACCATATCCTTCCAAAGATCCCTGAGTGCTTCTGAGGCTGGGCAACCAGCATGACTTAGGAATATTGCCCCCATACTGTATTGTGAAGGTCTAGATGATAAAATAAGCTACTTGGCCTCTGAGCCTCAGTTTCCTCATCCGTGAAATGGGGGTGACGATAAATGTGTGCCAATCAAATGAGCTTGGGTTCATAAAGCACGTCACATGTGGCCCGGCTTATGGTCGATGTTGGGTAAATGTGGGCACTCAGCAAAAGTGGAAAGTCTGGATGGAGCCCTGGGCAGTGGCGTCTCTGTGAAGAGAAACCTCTGGCAAAGGTTGTCAGGGAGGAACTGGAAAGCAGCTTCCTCAGTACATCCTTCAGCACTGCGGAGGATGGTCGTCAGGAAAGGAAGTAGCAGAGCCCAGGGTCTTCCAGCCTCCAGGCCCCTACCCTCTTGGAAGGAAAAGAGCCACTGGGCAGATGCTGGAAGTCTGAAGTAACCTGGAGAAAACAGCCCTTTTCTGATATCACTAGGCAGCTCCTGGCAGGGCGCCTAGGCACCCTGTAGCAGTTACACGTTGGGCTGCAAGCCCCTGGTCGGCAGTTCGAAACCAACAGCAGCTCCACGAGAGAAGGACGGGCTTTCTACTCCCAGACACGGTTATAGTCTCAGAACCCCACAGCAGGTCGCGATGAGTCAGCACTGAGTCCAGGGCAGTGGGTTGGGTTTGGTTTCCCAGCAGGAGCTTGGAGTCCCTGGGTGCCAACTGCTAATCCTAACAGTGGGCTGTTGAGACCCACCCACGGGCCTCTTGGAAGAAAGGTCCTAGCTTTGAACTTGCTATGGAGGGCAGTTCTGCCCAAGGTGGTCAGAACCAAGCACAGGACAAAGCAGGGCAGGAATGCTGCCTAGCTGGCGGCCTGTCCAGGTGTGTGGGACCACGGGTGACCACTCTGTTTCCCTGCTTTTCTTCACCCGAGTTTTAAAATAGCAAGTCACTTCTTCCTTCCTTCCTTCCTTCCTTCCTTCCTTCCTTCCTTCCTTCCTCCCTCCTCCTCCTCCTTTTTCTTCTCTCTCTCTCTCTCTCTCTCTCTTTCAGGTTTGTTTAAATAAGGGAAAGAACTAGGCAGTGCCCAGTTACCACTGCTGATCACTCTGGAAGGGGTCACAAGAGAACAAAGTGGGAGGGAAAACACGGAACAGAACTCCAAATCATAAACAAGAGCAGACTTACTGCTCTGATGGAGATTAGTGGGATTCCGCCCTCCCACCCGAGACTATGGCCCTTAGTCACCCTTGGGGTCTGGAACCGTGCCCTCCCACAGACCCACCCAAAGCTGAATTCACAACCAGTAGCAGACAGGCTCACAGGTGAAGAGCAACACCTGTGATAGCGCATCTAGAACAATTAAGCTTCTGGGAGGCAGGAAGGGGTAGAGAGGAGGTGGCAGAGCGCTGTCCTTTGTCAGGGGAGACTGTAAACAGGTATGATTTGCTGCACGGATTGCCAATTTGCTCTGTGAACTTTCACCCAAGTCACAATGGAAAGGTTTTTGTTTTGTTTTAAAGAATAAACACTTTCATTTGCAAATGTTCTTTGGCCCCCAAATATGTCTAAAAGAATCAGTCTCCCATGGCCATTGGCTGTCCACCCCCACCCCTTCACCTGCAGGGTTTTCTATCTCGGGGGACTCACTCCTTCATTTAGGGGCTCCTCCATAATCTGTGGACCCCTCCATTTTCACTGGGGCCCCTCCTCAGTCAGCGGCCCCTCTTCCTCACCTAAAGACCCACAGGGGAGATTTCTTTTCTTGGAGAGGGTATTTCTTAGTCACCTGCAAACCTGCCTTCCGCTAATATTTCCACTAGGAAAACACCTTCTTCAAATGGAACCTCCTCATTCTCTGGGCGCCCCCTCGATCCAGGCCTGCGCTTCTTCCCCTGACAAACGCCTCCTAGACCCGGGGACCCCTTTCTTCTTCCCCCAGGAATTCCTTCCAGGACGGCCTTCTTCCCCAGGCCAGGAACCGCAAGAGGCCCTTGCTCCTGCTGTAAATAGAAGGCAGGGCTGAGCGCTCAGCTCCGTCCTGAAATCACCCTTTCCAGGGCTTGCGTGGCTGCTGGGGCTCTGAAAACCTAGGGCCCCCCTTCTCTTCTCCACGTCTGTGACCCTTGCCCTCGCAGGCGGGGCCTATCTGCAGCACTGCCCTGACACGATCCAAACACCCTCTATTCCCCCTTCGTGCAAAAGGATCCATGGGGAGAAGGCTCCCCAGGAGGAGGGGGATGTAGACGCGGGTTCTGGGAGAGCCACCGTCCAGCCTCCCCGCCGGGAAGTAGGGCCCCTGCCCTGCGTCCTACGGGGGCAGCACGGGGAGCTCCCGAGCTCCGACTCCGTCGTCCAGCTGGGTCGCAAGCCCGCGGCCGTGCGAGCCCCCCCTCTCGCCCCCCCCCGCCCGCCGGCCCTCACCGTGTCGAGCGCCCCCTGCTGCTGGGGGCTCAGGTCTCCGACTCGGCCGCTCATGGCGCCGCCGCGGGCGCGTCTGCCGCGGGCTGGCTCAGGTGGGACGGAGCGGACGCCGGGGAGCGGTCACGGTCACGGTCACGGTCACGGCTAACACACAGCGCCTCCACCTGCAGCCGCTTCACCCCAAGGTTCCCGCCTGCTCCCACGCGGGGCGGGGCTCGAAGGCCCAGGGGCGCGGTGGGGGTGGGGCGCGTTTCAGGGAGAACTCCGCCCCCCGCGTCCTGTCCCCGAACGCCCTGGCTGGGAGGAGCCCCCTCTGGGCAAAGGGGCTCCGTCCTGGCGGGACAAATGGCTGGGGTGCAAATGCTTCAGCGGCTGGGGAGGGGATCGCTTGGGGGCTCCTCAGATCCATGAGCACAGTCCTGCCACGGACCCGGCAACGCCCATCCTTAGTCTGCACCGCAGGACCGCTTTCCCCAAGAATCCCAAGGTAGAGCAGCTGGAATGCCCATCGACCCCTGAAGGAATGTGCTCCGCAAACAAGGGCGTCCCACGCACCCAAGCCCAGAGAGCACGGGAATCCCACGTTGGAAGCCTCGTGCTGAAGGCAACAAGTCCGCCCCCAAGGGCAGGGTCGGATTTGACCTCACTCGGACGAACTAGCCAACCTTAGAGTCCAGACAAGCTTGCCGGAAGGGGGGACGCGGTGTCGCTTAGGGACCACCCAGTCTGTGTCCGTGGTGCCGCAGCAATGTGGAAAAGGACAGTGAGAATCGCTGCACACCTGGAAGGGTGCAATCGCTAGATTATACGGGTGTGGTTTTGTTGTGTGTATCCCCACCCCCCCCCATACAAAGGGTCCGGGTCTCCAGGTGGGGGTGGGGCGGCAGGCAGGAGGCTTAGCTGGGTGACTCATTGTACTCTCAGGGAGCGCCCACTGTTCAGATCCTGCTTCCTCCTGCCTGGGAGGAGACGGTTACACAGTTGGAAGATAGGGATGGGAGGTGGAGGTGAAGGATAGAGGAAGTCCTTGGATGGGGTGACCCAGGGGCTAGGAAAGCCAGGGTGACACATGGCTGACACAGGTGTCCAGAGAACCTGGAGGAAGTCTGTGGGAAAGGTAAGAAAAGAAGTTGACCGGACACCTGTGAGAGCAAGGTGGATGACAAAACAGGCCTGGAACCTTTTCCCTGGGCTCTCAGGGGGTCAAACTGAGTTCTAGACCTGCAATGGGCACTAGCAGAGTCGCCGCAGCCATGTGTGGCTACTGAGCACTGGAGTCGGCTGGCCACTCGTGCCAGTACTCAGTGATCTACTGAGTCGCCAGGGCCTGGTGGTGTAGTGGTTACGCAGCAGGCTGCTAAACATGGGACCATCAGTTCACAAGGAAGGGAGACTCGGCTTTCTATTCCCAAAAAGAGTTACAGGCTTGGAAACCCACAGGGCCAGTTCTACCCTGCCTTACAGGGTCACCATGAGTCAGAATTGACAATGGTAGTGAGGTTGGCTTTTTTTTTTTTTAAGTATTAAAAGAAGCATGCTCACTCATTTTTATATTGATGACCTGCTGTAGTGAGGATATGCTGGGTTAAACTGGGATAAGTACAAGCTATGATTAAAATTCATTTCAGTGGCTTCCTCTTTTCGAAATGTGTGGGTACCAGATATATGAAATGATGTACCCGTATATTGTTCTTAGTGTAATTCCTGTGGACAGAGGGATTGGAAGTCTTAAAAAAGGGAAATCACAAGAAGTTGAAAAACTCTTACACATCTTTCAGCCCCGGAATTGGACTCACGCCCCTGGCTCCACTTTTAGCCAAACAATAGACAGACCCATGAGCTGAACAAGGACACCAGGGAGGGACCTCGTCTTCAGCGCAACCAGGCATGCGGGCTCTAAAGGGCGGCGTTTCCCCAGGGATAAATTTCAGGAGGCAGGAAGACATGGGAAAGAAGAAGAAGGGAACCGAAAACAGGAGCAAGTGGGAAGAGCGCTGCAATGCGGTGGGGACTGCAATCCATGTCAAGAAACGAGATGTGGGTGAGGCGTCAGATGGGAAACTCACAAACGTCCACCCAACTTGCCCAAACAATGATGCCCATTACCTCTCTGGAAGAACGTGGTCTGTACTTAACAAGCAGGGGCATGAAGCACACAAAGGAAAAGCAGCTGCTTTGACTACAGAAAAACATAAACATCTGTTAAGCAGGAGAGAGAATTAAGGCGGCATCTGCTGATATGAACTTGGGAAAAGTGACCTGAACAAAAATGGATGCTGTTATAAGTACTCAGTCAAGTGGAAAAGACAAAACAAACAAGCACTGAGTCCAACTCTTAAAAGGAAGGAAGCAAACCGGCATCATGGACAAACCTATTTGCTCTCGTGAAGGGAACCCTGAAGGTAGGGGCGTTAGAGTAAAGTATGGCGAAGAAATCAGATGGAACCCGGCTGTCAGAAAGAATAATATCTGAGCTCTTAAAGGCTTGTGTTACGACAAGCGGTCATCTAAGTGAGATGCCAGTGAAGTGCACGTGAAAGTGGCACACCAGCCTGTGTGACCCAAAGATCTCCAAATAATGAAATCCAAGACCAGAGGAGGGAATTGTATTAGAGCTACCATTCTGAGCACCTGGTTTGAAGAAGGCGATGGGTGGCAGTGGAAGCCCAGAATCCTTTGTCAGAGTCCCCACTTAGGCCTCCATTGACTGGGAACCCCCTCAGACAATTGACTGGGACCCTACAGAGTGGGATAGAAAGTGGAATACTGCAGATAGAATGAGGACTACAACACGTTATCATTTGTTTTCTCTTAGGACCTATTTTGAATTGGTTCTAGGTTCCATTATCTTCTGCTTTCTCGTGGATTGAGATTTTGCTGTGTTTTATTTTGTTGTCATTTTTTGCATGAGTTTCTTTATATGAAATCCAGGGTAGGTAATCCATAGGGACAGTAACTAGATAAATATTTCCTTAGGGTTAGGACAGGGGAGGTTGGGGCGAGGTCATGGTAATGAGGAGCTCCTATACTGGATACCAGAGTGAAGAAAATATTCTAAAATTGACTTTGAGGATGATTGTACAACTCTTTTAATATATTCTTAACACTGACTTGTATGGCACATGAATCACATACCAATAAAACTGTTCAACACACACACACGGATGATTCTTGGAAACATTAAGAAAAAATCAGACACACCAGGTCACATCATCTATAATTCCATTGATATGTCCTATCCAGAATAGGCAAATTCATAGAAACAAATGAGATGCGTGGTTCCCGGGTCCTAGGAGAAGGGAAGAATAAGGAACCGTTGCTTAATGAGCGTGGGCTTCTCTTTGGGAGGATGCCAGTCTATAGTGGGGATGTGGCCCCACAATGCTACGAAGGTAGAAGCACCACTGGGTTGTATCCTTGAAAACAATGTGCTTTAGGTGGTGTGTGTATGTATTTTACCCCAGTTTACAAAGAAAGAAAGAAAGAAAGAAAGAAAGAAAGAAAGAAAGAAAGAAAGAAAGAAAGAAAGAAAGAAAGAAAGAAAGAAAGGAAGGAAGGAAGGAAGGACGAAAGAAAGAAAGAAAGAAAGAAAGAAAGAAAGAAAGAAAGAAAGACCTAAGAAGCTGAGCTCTAAACAGGCCAGGGACTTGCCGCAGGGAAGAGAGCACACACCACAGCTCATTAGCATATGGAGAAACGCTCAATTCATAGGTCGTCAAAGCAATGAAATGCTGTTTGTCCTTTGCCTGATTAGCAAATCCAAACCACGCAACCCACATGCGCACATAATATTTTAAGAGGTCAGAATAAAGTTAGGAAGAAGTCAGGGACACGTAGACAGTCCTACGTGGCTGGCAGTTGGTTTCCACCTTTCTAGAGAGTTGTTTGAGAGCGAGGATCAGGATCCTTGCAGAGCCCATCACGTTGCCCAGTCATGGTCCTCACCAACAGAACCCGTCTTATCATCACGGTTGTTTGTGCATCGTTCATCGAACGCTTGGGAACAATTTTCAAGCAAACAATGGCTGTGAATGACACCATGGGGACAATATTAGGAAAGAGTTTGGGACAAGGCCAAACGGCACTATGTACATCATATGTTTCACCAAGAGCCCTGGGGTGGTGGAAATGGTGCGTGGCTGCGCACCAAAAAGATTGGAAGTTCCAGGCCACCCGGTGAACATCAGAAGAAAGTCCTGGTGCCCCCACATCCCCCAAACCAGCCTTTGAAACCCCCACTGAGCACAGTTCCACTCTGACACACAGGGGTCCCGCGAGATGGGGTCAACTCAACAGCGATTGGCATGTTTCTGACACGTAAACCAAAACTCACCTAATAACAGAAAGTCACCAGGAAAGTCAGTTTGGCCCCAGCCTTCTCCAGTGTCTGTCTCTGAGGAGTAGGACAAGGGCTATGTAAGAAATGCTACAGAGGAAGCACTGTAGGAGGTAGTGGAGGAGGTGTAGAACAAAGCTCACAGTAGGAGAAAGGCCGGGCTTACTGGTCTTAGGAAAATTGGTGCCGCCCTGGAGACCATGGCCCTGGACAGTCCCCATGATAGCTAGGCCTAGAAGGTGAACAATAGCACTTCTGGGACAATCAACCATCTAAAATCAAAGGGGCAGCTTTGCCCAGAGATGAGACCAGAAGGCAGGAAGGGATGAAAAAGACGGGTGTCGGGAATGGGAACACACAGGCAGGAAGGGGGAAGAGGCCGGCTACCTTGTGGGAACTGCGATCAGTGGCAGGAACCCAAAATGTGCATGGACCGTGGAAGGGAAATCCAGTTTACGCTGTAAGCTTTGCCCACATCACAATGAAAAAAAAAGGGTAAACTAAAGTCTAGGGCAAGTTCAAAGAGACAACCCCTGCTCCCACCCTTCCAAATGCCATAACAAACCACTTCCAAAGAGAAGCCTTTATTTAACCAGCACTCCCTGTCCTAAGAGCCAGGCCCTGTCCTAAGAGCTCTGCAAACATTTGCTCAGTGCTATCCAATGCGTGCTACACGTTACACATCAGAGGCTCTGGTCCAACAACCCCAACCCACTGCCATCAGTGCCAAGCCATGGTGACCCGATAGGACAGGGTAGAACTTCCCTGTGGGTTTCCTAGGCTGTAACTCTTTATGGGAGTAGAAAGTTCCATCTTTCTCCCGAGGAGCCTCTGGTGGTTTCGAACCGCTGACCTTGAGGTTAGCAGCCCAACTCGTAACTGGTACGCCACCAGGGCTCCAGAAATCTCTAGCAGACACACTTAAAATTGTGAATGGAAAAAAAAATTTTTTTAATTGTGAATGGAAAAAAATTTTTGGAAATAATGTTAAAAATAGATTTTATTTAGTGCAAACACATCTCAAACCTTACCACTGCAACATGTACTCAGTGTAAAAAATAGCGACGAAAGGGTTTTGCTTAAAAAATATTAAAAAAAAGTTTGCTTCTACTTAGTCTCCGGAATCCCATGTGTATTTCACACTTGGCGCACTTGATCAAGCCAGTGCTCACCACCTACCAGACTGGAGAGGGTGGTCTTCGCTCCTTTCACCCCCCTGCCAGTTTTTGAGGTGCATGCATTTCCAGAAGGCGAAATGGAGACTTAAATGGCACAACGTGCTTCCCAGGGTCTCACACGCAGGCCAGGTGCTCATCACAGTGGGTGTCTGTTACCCTTCTGGGTTCCATGGTTCAAGGTCACCCTCAGGTCCAACACAGGGCAGACCAGAGGTGTAGCCCAGGCATGGCAGGCATGGCAAGTACCCTGGCTGCCTTTTTTTAAAAAAAAATTAAATACCAGTTTTATTTTTATATTTTTAAAACATTTTATTAGGGGCTCATACAACTCTTATCACAATCCATACATATACATACATCAATTGTATAAAGCACATCTGTACATTCCCTGCCCTAATCATTTTCAAAGCATTTGCTCTCCACTTAAGCCCTTTGCATCAGGTCCTCTTTTCCCCCTCCCTCCCCGCTGCCCCCTCCCCCCGGCTGCCTTTTGAAGTGAGGCTGTCATCAGGCAGGATTACCCACGAAGCAAAATCAGCCCGGGGTTACTTGTGCTTCCTTCCTAATCTACAGGGAACAATTTCACGCGTTTCACCACATCAACGATGTGGCAAGAAATGCCTTTCCGGAATGCCACAAATATGAGAGGTGCCTGATGAGATGGGGCGTGGAAGGGAGAAGGTGTTTCCGCTGGTCACTGTCAATGTCTATTCATCTGGAAGTTGGGGGGCAAGGTGCAGCGGAAAGACAGTTATGGGTGTTGTTGCTCAGACCCCAGGCAGATGCCCCTTCCTTTAGCCTGCAGTTCAAACACCAGATGGTACCACCAGGCACTCTGAGTACTTCCCCCACTGGGAGACTTTCCTTCTAAGAATCCAGGGGAGAGTGGTTTTGGGGGAATGGATGACTCCCCTCTCCTGAGGTTTACCCTCTCCTCTCTGCCTTCTGAAAGATGGCGTGGGCAGTCCCTTGTCTGGGCCCTCCGTTATTGATGGGCCAAGAAGCAGCTCGGGTGTCACCATCTAACCCCAATCCCACACCTCCCTGCCCACTCTATAATGTATCTTCCCTCCCACCTCTCAGGTGTTCTTAAAAGTTCTAACACTCCTCCCTGATCTGCAGAGGCTCCCAATTACAGTCCTACTTAAAGCTGTGACCGGCCAATTGAAGAAGACTCCGTGGGATGAAAGGCGTGTCCACTGCTGAGCCTGGGCAGGGATTAGCCTCCTGATCCCGCACCATTGCGAACTTGGTCCCATCCTGTGAAGCTGCTGCTTCTGCTGCGTGCCCCTCCACTGGCTGGGTCCTCTGGGCGGTGGAGATTAGGCTGCAGAGCTTCAGGGAAGGGCTTCTGGGGCTCCTTTTATCAAAATGCCTACCTTAATCTCAGAGACAGACATGGCCATGCCCCACCCTTCATGCCCCCGGAAGGGAAGTAAGCAAGAGAATGGGCAAGAAAGCGGTCAAGGGAAACAGACCGACTCCCCCCAAGACATCAGAGCAGGGAAGAGGTGGGTTAGGGGTCTGGGGCTGTGTGGCCCCATTTGGATACACATCTTTCTTCCTCAGAACCACCTGGCTCCTCTCCTCCCCAACCAGAGAGCCCCAGGGGGCAGTTCAGGGTGTTGATCCTGCTTGCTCTTCCTTCCTACCGCAGGGCCTGTGCCCACGCTGTTCCCTCTGGCTTGACCACTCTTCCCTCCTGAATCCCTCTCTCCCCTCTCACCCTCCGGTTAGATGCTGGCACAGTGACTTGCCCCTCCTTTGGAGAGTGTTGCTCTCAGAATGCCACTCGTGACTTTTTGACAGAAGTGTTTGCTGTGCTCACTGTGGTGCCCCTGTGCCCGGTGTACATGTATGGAGACTAGTCAGGGCCAGAGTCAAGGTTTGAACCCTTTTCTATCAGCTGCCAGGACCGGCGTCCTTCACCACCACCTGTCCCAGGGCCCCGCAGACAAAGTCTTCTCTTGTGGAGCAAGCAAGGCGCACAACCCTAGTGGAACGGTGGCTCCTCAGGAGAACCAGGAAAGGGATAGTCTGGGAATAGGAAATTGAAGAAGTGCTGGGGTGGGAGGGAGGAGAGACTTCCTTGTGAGAAGAGATGCTCTGGCCCGCTGAGATCAGGCCACAGGGGACATTTGGGTGGCACTGGGGACTCTGGGCCATGCCCTGTCAGTGGTGGGGAGTCAGGGAAAATTTTGGAAGGAGACCAGGGTGACTCCACCTATGTCATCCAGAAAACCCCAGGCCCAGTGTGAAGACGGTTGGTGTTCAGAGCTGGGGTCCCTCCGGAGCAGCTATTGGGGTGTGTGTGGTAGTTACATAATCTGGTGTCAATTTGAGGATTAAGAGGGAAGGGGTGAGGACTTGATGCAAAGGGCTTAAATGGAGAGCAAATGCTTTGAAAATGATGAGGGCAAAGAATGTACAGATGTGCTTTATACAATTGATGTATGTATGGATTGTGATAAGAGTTGTATGAGTTCCTAATAAAATGTTTAAAAAAAAGAAGAGTGGGGTTTACCTGTCAATCAGGCTGCAGCTTGATGCCCTCATTTGGAGGTGCTAAGGAGATAAATAGCTCGCTGGAGGCAGGACACATGTTTTCTCCCTGTAAGACATTACTGACCACGAGCCTGATGGAGCTATGCTGCTGCAGCCAGAGCCCTGGAGCTGAAGGAGCCAGGTGGAAACCCATGCCAGTGCTGAGATGCTTCTACCACCACTGGATCCCCAAGACTTTCCACCCACTGGTCTGTGATCTTTCTGCATTCAGAGTCATCGAATGTGTTTCATGAGTCTGAAGAGGACTTTATAGATTGATATTGGACATATGGGCTAATATCAGACTTATGGACTTGATGTGGACTGGGCTGGGATGTTTTCTCAGTATTAATTGCTCTTGTATATAATGCTCTTTCTTATACACATATGAGTGTCTACGACTTTGTTTCTCTAGTCTACCCAGACTCACACAGTGTGGGAGAGGGCAGAGAAGCAAACAGTGGACGGAGGAAGTGGAGCTGCACTATTGTCTTCCATTGGCCTCGGCTGGCCAGTGTGGGGAATATCAGGGCTGCAGAATGTACAGAGCCTGGAGTGTGGGATTGTACTGTGGCATAGTGGTTATGCTAACTTTAAGGTCAGCAGTTCGAAACCACCAGCAGCTCTGCCAGAGAAAGAGGGAGCTTTCTATTCCTGAAGAGTTACGGCCTTGGAAACTCACGGGGGACAGTTCTACCCTGTCCAAAGGGTCACAACGATGAGTTGACATCAACTAGATGGCAGTGAATTTGGTTTGGTTTTGGTGAATTTCAAATTCATTACAACACATTCTTCAGAGCCTTCAAAAGCCATGAGCAGCAAAGGCAGAAACAAAAAGATCCCACATCTCCAAAGGAAAAGAGACAAAGCTCAGCCATCTGTGTCCCTGGGGACATAGAGTGACCCCTCTATATCCATCGGCTTCAATGATGGAAGGCTCAGCCATCAAACCCCACTCCAGTGATGAGTCAGGACAGGGAATTTGCTCCCTGCTGATTTCAGGCTGTAGGACACCAAGGTTTGTGCTCTTGGGGCTGCTTTTGGCTGCAGACACCAGACCCTGGCACCCAGAGCACAGGTGAGGTTCTTGAAACTGGAGGTCACACAGAAGACTCGGTTGTCACAGCAATCCACCAGAGGAGGAGTCTGGTTTCATTCATTCATTCATTCACTATGTCCGAGGGCATCGAAATGTTGGTAGAAAAATGCAGTTAAAAGATGGTCACTTAAAACATAACTAAATAAATAATGAAAGGTGATCACTTCGCTGTCAGTCTGTCCTCCTGTGGTGACGTGTGCATTTCTGTGCTGCTGGAAGCTATGTCACTGGTATCTCAAATGCCAGCAGGGTCACCCAAAGTGGGGCAGGTTTCGGCAGAGCTTCCAGACTCAGAGCAGACAGTGAAGAAGGACTCAGCTGCCCACGTCAGAGGAAGGAGCCGCTGAAAACCGTATGCACAGGTTTGAAACATTGTCAGACACTGGGGAACTTTGTTGGAGATCATGCTGGAGGACGGGCCCCTCGGGTCAGAGGATGCTCACAATGTGACTGGGGAGAAGCTGGTTTCTCAGAATGGCCAGGTGACATGGGTCAGGGGAAGTCTGTAGGAGTGGAGAATACGGGATCTTTATATGCCAACAAAGCACGACTCAAGGGAAGAAGCAGCAGCTGTAAGACTCTGCTAATGACCAGAACTTGGAATGTGCAAAGTGTGAATCTAGGAAAATTAGCAGTGGTCAAAAATGAAATGGAATGTATAAAGATTTATATCTTAGGTATTAGTGAACTGAAATGGACTGGTATCGACCATTTTGAATCAGAAAATCTTATAATATACTATGCCAGGAATAACATAATCAAGAGGATTGGCGTGGCATTCATTATCAAAAAGGACATTGCAAAATCAATCATGAAGTACAATGCTGTCAGTGATAGGGTTATATCTATCCACCTGGAAGGAAATCTGATCAATACAACTATTATTCTGAAGTATGCACCAACCACAAAAGCTAATGTGATGAAGATATTGAAGATTCCTACCAACAACTTTAGGAGTTCCGATGGTATAGTGGTTATGAGTTGGGCTGCAATCCACACAGTCAGCAGTTCAAGACCACTAGCTGCTCCACTGGCTTTCTAGTCCTGTAGAGAGTTATAGTCTCGGAAACTCACAGGGGCAGTTCTACCCTGTCCTACTGAGTTGCTATGAATCAGCACAACTTGAAGGCAATGAGTGAGAACAATGATTTTAGTTGGATATTGATAAAACATGAACTCCAGAGGCATTATTAAATATTGGCAATTTGAATGCAAAAGTTGGAAACGGAGGAAGGAGCAGTAGTTGAATAATATGGACTTGGTGATTGAAATGAAGCTGGAGATTGCATGATAGAATTTTGCAAAACCAACGACTTGTAAATACCTTATTTTTTCAACAAGATAAAAGGCAACTATACACATGGGCTTTGCCAGATGGAATACACAGAAATTGAATTGACTACACCTGCGGGAAGAGCCCGTGGAGATGCTCGATATTAGCAGCCAAAACCAGGCCAGCGCCTGCCTGTGGAACTGATCAGCAATTGCTCAGATGTAAGTTCGGGACAAAGCTGAAGAAAAGTAAAATCTCTCAAAAACAGATTTGCTGCATTGAACAGTAATGACAGAAGACTCGATGAGCTGTGGGAGGACGTCAAGAACATCCTTCATGAAGAAAGCAAAAGGTCATTAAAAAGAAAGAACAAAGTGAACGTCAGAAGAGATTCTGACATTTGCTCTTATCATAGAGTAGCTGAAGCACAAGGTAGCCACGATGAAGTCCAAGAACTAAATAGAAAATTTCAAAGGGCATGCCAAGAAGACAAAGCCAAATATCATCACGAAATGTGCAAAGACAGACTTAGAAAATCAAAAAGGAAGAACAAGCTCAGTATATCTTAAACGGAAAGATCTCAGGAAAAAATCCACGCCTAAAGTTACAATATTGAAAGATTCTATGGAAATAAATACACAAACCCCAAAACCAACCCAAATTATGAAAAGAAGGATGTGTCGGTGGTTGTGAGGGAACAGGAATGAAAGAGAGAGGGGCTGGCTGCAAAGGAACCGAGGGAGGGAATTCTGAGAGGTTCCGAGTCTCAGAACTGAGCAGGGAATATGCCAAGGCATGCCCAGTCCGTGTCCTGGCTCTGCCTCTGCGCTGCCTGCTGAAGAGAATCTGAACCGAGCAGGGAAAGGCAGGCCTTCCAGGGAGTGGGCTAGACTGAGCAGAGGCTGAGAGTTGGGGAGGAGTCTTGAGAGAGGCTTAGAGTCAGGGGCAGGGGGAGAGGAGGCAGGTGGGGCCAGCTGTGGACATGGACAGATCTGGCTGAGGACTCTGGTCTGCAGCCTGAGTCCCCCAGGGGTAGGCGAAAGCCAGAAGTGAACGGAGCGGTGGGTTGGGTGAGGCAGATCATTGGGCAGAGAGGCTCCCTGGGCTTTCACCTTGGTTCTGCAGTGCTCCCCCTTCCCAGTCTGGGTCACAGCCCATTAGGCACGCCTCCAAGTCCCCTCTTGACCCAACTGCTTGGTACTTTCTGTGCAGGAGAGCATGGTGGATGTGTGAGAGGATCCATCTGGTGGATTCTGGAATTGGTGGGGGTCAAACTCACTGTCAAAGATCTGGAGCCGGCGGTTGAGTAGGAATGAATGGTAAGTGAGCTACCGAAACACAGGCTAGCCCAAGGGCATCATGAAGAAAGCCCAAGGAAGCTTCCTTAATGAAACCTTCACCCAAAACTCACTGCATGGGGAGACTCCGGATAGGGCAAGATATGACAAAATAACAATCTCTGGATTATCAAGGGCTCATGAGGGAGGGGGGAACGGGGAGGGAGGGGAAAAAAAAGAGGACCTGATGCGGAGGGCTTAAGTGGAGAGCAAATGTTTTGAGAGTGATTAAGGCAAAGAATGTACGGATGTGCTTTATAAAATTGATGTATGTAGATGTGTGTATTGTGATAAGGGTTGTATGAGCCACTTATAAAATGTAAAAAAATGTAAAAAAAGAAAAAATGATGAGGGCAATGAATGTACAGATGTGCTTTACACAATTGATATATGTATGGATTGTGATAAGAGTTGTATGAGCCCCTAATAAAACGTTTTTAAAATTTTTTTTTTAAATCTCACTGCATGGAGTCTGTTCCAATGCATAGCAACCTTATCGGACAGAGATGAACTGCCCCTGGAGCTGTGATCTTTATGGGAGCAGACAGCTCCATCTTTTTCCCGTGGAGCTACTGGTGGATTCGAACTGCAGCCCAGTGTGGAACCCACCATGCCACCAGAGCTCATCAGCAAAGAACTAGCACCGGGTGCATTAGAACTGCCAACTTTTCAATTAGCAGTCTGGCACTTTAACCCCTGTGCCACCAGGGCACTTTATCCTTCAATAATCAGAGACTGTATGGGCCCATCAGATGTCTGGTATGCACCTGCCACAGCCATTACGTTGATTCCCACTCAGGGTAGAACATCCTTTGTGATTTTCTGAGATGATACACCTTTATCGGGGCAGAAAGCTTCATTGTTCCCCTGAGGCTCGACAGATGGGTTTGAACCACTACCCTTGTGGTTAGCAGCCCCATGCCTTAAACCATGAACTCAATCATAAAAAAGACATACTCCCCAATTCAGAGACCACCAAAGGCTTGGGTAGACATTTCTCCCGGGAAGATAGACAAATGGTCAATACGCACAAGAAAAGATGCTCAGTGTCAGTAGTCATCGAAACAAACAAACCAAACAACCTTCGTATCACGGAGCCAATGCTGACTCCTCTGGACCCCACAAGACAGGGTAGAGCTGCCCCTGTGGGTTAGAGAAATGCTAATCAAAAGTACAAGGAAGTAACACTTCGCACCCATGAGGATGCTATTAAGGAGGCTGGGTGATGTAAGTATGTTGTTGAGGATGGCTAGCTGATTGATAGACAGCACAGGTTGGTGGCTCAAATTCACCCAGGCACTCTGCAGAAGAGAAGGCTGGTGGACTGCTTCAGTTAAGATCGAGTCCATTCTTATGGCGACCCTATAGGACAGGGAAGAACTGGTCCTGTGGATTTCTGAGATGGAAACTTTTTACTGGAGTAGAAAGACTCATCTTTTTCCTATGGAGCGTCTGGGGACTTTGAACCACTGGCCTTGTGGTTAGCAGCCCAATGCATAACCACTGCGCCACCAGCTCAGAACACCCCATTTGTTAGTCTGGGTATACTAGGGAAACAAATCCACAGAAACTCATATGTATATAAGAGAGAGTTTTATATAAAGGCTAAGTGTACTTTAAGAAAACATCCCAACCCAGTGCTGCCCCAGTCCATAAATCCAATATTAGCCCATATGTCCGACACCAATCTACAAAGTCCTCCTCAATCTCACAAAACACATGCAATGGCACCTACTGCAGGAGGAAAGCCAAATTAGTGAGCATGTAAGCATCTCAGCGCTGGCAGGGGTCTCCACACGGGTGCTCCAGCACCCAGGGCTGCATCGGGGTAGGTCCATGTGGCTTCTCTTCAGGGATGTCTTGCAGGAAGTGAGCCTTGCCAACTGAAGCAGGGAGCTGACTAAGGCAGCTGCACCCTGGTCCGACCATCACAAAGCAAGAGACCCGAGAACTAGAAAAGTGAGGCTCACTGAGTCATTTATCCCTCTGTCCTTCAATTAACCCCACATGTGCTTATCAGCCAGATTGACACAATAAACCTGAACCATCTCACCCACAGAGCAGTTCTTTTCTGTAACACTTGGGGATGATGAAATAAAATGTGTATACATACAATGGAATGACAACTCTGAGGAAGAATGACGTTCTAAGGCAGGACACATGATAGATGAGCCTCAGAAACATTCTCGCTGCCATCGAGTCAATGCTGACTCATAGTGACCCCTTGTGGGCTTCAGAGTCCGTAACTGTTTACAGGAGTAGTGAGCCCAGTCCTTTTCCCAAAGAGCTGCCTGTGGGGTCAAACTGCTGACCATGCGGATTGCAGCCCAGAGCAACCACTATACCAGCAAGGTCAAGGGAATCAGACACGGAACTCACATACAGCCCGATTGCACTTACTGCTTCCTACTCAGAATAGATAAACTCATGGAAACAGAGAGGTGGTTTCCAGGGATGGTTGGGAGGACATGGGATGGGGAACCACAGTTTAAGGAATACAGGGTTGCCTTTGAGAGGGATGAACATGTTTGGGGACTTGATAGATGTAATGGTTGGGCTTCCTTTGTGAAGGAACCCGCCCTTGACATTCCATTTTTCACCTTGAAACACTTTAAGGTATGGGACTGTCACCTACATCCAAAGCACACACGGGCACCAAGAAGGGTCCCAGGAACGTAGCCTGCCTCTCTGTTTTGCCAGTTAGAGAAGCGTTACCAGGGCAGCGTGTCTGACGGTGGAATGTTCTCCAGGGCCTCTGCAGACACAGCCAGATTCAGAGATGGGATGGCAGGGTCACCGTCCTGTGGGTCTGTGGGTCCTGACACCCAATTCTGTGTGAGACCCAGGCTGCAGCTTCATCAGGGCCTTGGAACAGCGGCCCAGAGCCTTCCATTCTCCAATGCCCCGGTGCTGAGAGGGCAAGCCTGCATGTTGGAAGAAGACATGGGAGTCAAAGTCTTTTCCCCTAGATCAGGAAGCCACCGGGTTGTATTTCAGTCAACTGAGAACAGCGATTACACAACTGCTTGAGGGGTGACTTGGGATTGGATCATAGAAAAAGGCCTCCGATTATCACTGAGATCGAGGTTACAGGAGGTGATAGTGCTTGTGCAATTCTGTGGTGACCCAGGGCCTGGGCTATTCCCAAGGGGCCAAAGATCTGTGAGCAACTTTCTAGAAGCCTCGCCCCTCAGGAGACTGGAGAGGGCCAAGGCAGGGAGGGCTGGGAATTCACTGTGGACCCAGAGATCGAAGAGGAGGTGGGGGAGTGGGGTCCACAGGTGAGCCTGACAATGATTCCACCTTCTCTACGAAGGTTTTATCCCAGGAGCAGGCGTTCCACAGCGCAGCTGTTGTGTTTGAATCAGGCTGCAGGTGTTGACGCATCTCAGTGCCTCTGCAGAGAGGGACCGACATTCAGACAGAGTGCCCTATTTGGGAGCCTCCCACGGTGGTGAATTTGCACATAGATCTATTTCCCCATCGTCATATATAAATATATTTGCATCTGTACATGCCTGTATTTTGACCTCTATAAATGCCCTTTGCCTCCTAGTTCTTTCCTCTATTTCCTTTTACTCCCTCTTCTCCCACTATCAGGTTCAGCCTTCATTTGGGTTTCAGTAATTCCTCTCTGTTACATTGTCCTTGATCAAGCCCTATCAGGCCTCCTACACCCTCCTCACCATTGATTTTAGATCACTTGTTCCCTTGTCCCTGGGTTTGTTAACACCCACTTCCTTTCCTCCTCCTCCTCCTCCTCTCCCAAGTCCCCCCAGAACCATCAGTTCCATTGTTTTCTCCTCCAGGTTGTTTATCCCGCCTAACTTATCTAGATAGAGCTACAGAGATAATAATATGCACAAAAACAGATCAAAACAAAGCAACAAAAGAAAAGAAAACAACAACAGAAAAAGAAAAGCCTAGTTCAAGGTCACTTTGTTGATCTTTAAGAATGTTTTCTGGTCCAGTTTGATGGAGTGCCACGTCCTGGCCCCAAAGTCCAGGTATTCCCTGCTCCCCTTGCTGTTCTTTTGCACACCCTTAGTGTCTCCCCTCGGTGTGGTGGGGTCACGTTAGGCACAATTCCCACACTGTGTCTCAGTGTTGTCCCCCATGGCACTATATTCGTAGTGGGCCTGACCCTATGGTTCTCTGCAATGGCTGCTCTGAGCAGGAATATCGTCTTCAGGGCTTGGTGGCCAGGATGTGCTCCACTCTCTCTTCTTCCCCCTTCATTTGCTCCTGTGATGCCTCTAGTTCAGTGGTTCTCAACCTGTTGGTCGCAACCCCTTTGGGGGTTAAACGACCCTTTCACAGGGGTCGCCCGATTCATAACAGTAGCAAAATGACAGTTATGAAGTGGCAACAGAAATCATTTTATGGTTGGGGGGGTGGTCACCACAACATGAGGAACTGTATTAAAGGGCCACAGCATTAGGAAAGTGGAGAACCACTGCCCTAGGTCTTTAATGCTTCCTCCCTCCCAACCCCAACACTGTCATGACCCCAATTCTACCTTACAAATCTGCTAGACTCGAACATGTACACTGGGACAGATAAGAGCTCTGGACACACAGAATCCAGGACAGATAAACCCCTCAGGACCAATAATGAGAGTAGCAATACCATGAGGGTAGGAAGAAGGTGGGAGGAGAAGGGTGAGAAAGGAGGAACTGATCACAATGATGGATGTACACCCCCCAACAACAGAAATGTGGGTGAGGGGAGACAACGGACAGTGTAAAATATGAACATAAAATGATTTATACACTAGCAAGGATTTGTTAGGTAGCTGGAGACAGGACCCCTACAGGCGGTTCACAGAAAACCAGGCGAGGCTCAGCCAGCCAATAAAGGCTAAGGGGCATGTGCCAATTCAGGCCTCCCCAAGCCAGGTGGGCGGTACTCCTGGGTGGACCCAGACGAGGCCAGGTGGGTTTAATTCAGCCAGTGGAGTCGACCAATACCTTTAACCACGCCTCCCAGCCCAAGGCCCCAAATACCAGAACCTGGAGACCACGCAGCGATTGGCTGCTTCTCCAGCTTCTGTTCAGCCATGCCTCAGTCTCTCTTTGGCCACAGGTCACCAGGTGTGGGGGTGCAGTCCATGAGTTGCCTGTGTTCAGTGACTGTAAAACCTGAAACTTCTGTCCTTTATAAAAACCCACTTGGTTCACAAACTAGGCTTCAGCGTGAATTCTTTCTCATGCAAAGCCAAGAACCGAGGTATTTCCCACCTGAGAAACCTACTAGATTCATGAGAGTGGGAAGGTAGGGGATGGAGAGGAAAAAGAGGAGCTGATACCAAGGGGTCAAGTTGAAAGAAAATGTTTTGGAAATGATAATGGCAACAAGTGCACAAATGTGCTTGATACAATCGATGTATGGATTGTTCTAAGAGCTGTAAGGGCCACCAATAAAATGATTTATTAAAATAATTTTTAAAAGAATAAATCGTCCACCAATACCTTAGTGTGGGAAACGGAGGACCTGGAATAAAGTGCACGTGGCTTGCTGCCTACACTCGTGACCACACCGGCACAGTTGGTGACAATGAACAGCACCCAATTATACATAAGCCAGGAAAGAAGATTCTCCACAAGTACCCCCATTACAATTCTAGTATAAAGCCGGCTCCTACAGATGTCTGGCTTCTCAGTACACAGAGGATGCTGACCTTAAAAAGCAGTAAGCTTTCTTTATCCCTTGTTCTTTAGGAGTGATTCATACCTTTTGTCTCTGAAGTACCTGGAGCTCACTACGAAGTGTTTCCCCAGAAGGCTCAGGTTCTCCAAGATGAACACACTGCTCATTTCATTGTGTTTGGATCCACAGGAGGCTTTCAGGCCTGAGGGCTAGAAAAGAATCCTAATGTTGAATAAACTCGTCACCTCTTCTCTAGATAATGGAGATGGGTCCCCTTGGCTCCTCTTTCTAGCTTCTCTGCCCTCATGCCTCAGGACCCCTTTTGACTATGAGGCTGGACCCCACACCGCAGGCCCCCCCCCAAAAGCTTCTCTCTGTGAAGATGTCTAGCAATTGGCGCTCAGGTCAGACTGAACTGGCTTTGCATCGTGCAGGCTGTGTGACCTGCGAGATAGATGAGGCTTTCTGATGCTGCAGAGATGGACAGCCTTGGAAATCTAAGGGGGGCACTTTTGCTCTATCCTACAGGGCTTCTTGTCTGTTGGTGTGTCGTACAGTGGTGGCTTGTGTGTTGCTGTGATGCTGTAAACAAAGGTCACTGGTAATTCAAATGTCATCAGGGTCACCCAAGTAAACAGGACTCCGCGGAGCTTCCAGACTAAGAACAGACACCGAAGAAGGACTCTGCTTCCCACTTTAGAGGAAGGAGCCGCTGGAAAAATTGTGCATAGCTTCAAAGCATTGGCTGCTACTGAGGGCCTAATGAATGAAGTGGGACCTGGTTGAGGAGAGTGCCTGAGGATGGGCCCTTTGAGTCGGAGAGCTCTGTTAGGGAGCTGGCTAGGGGCTTGTTTCTCTCCAGGCTCAGGGACCCCCTACAGGAGATTGGAAGTCAATGCAGGCTAAAGGACCCTGAGCCAGTACACCTGGGTGTCCCCCAAACAGGCCAGGTGGGCTTAATTCAACCAATGGGGCCAACCAGTACCATCAACCAGGCCTCCCAGCAAAAGGCCCTAAAAACCGGAACCTGGAGGCCACCGCCCTCTCTGCAGTGCCATGAGGGGGCCTGTGCGCAGTTTGCTGTAACGCCGCAAACTTCTATCCGTGATACAAACCCGTTTGGATCACAAACCAGGGTGCAGCGTGACATCTTTCACGTGCGAAGCCAAGGACCCAGGTATTTCCCACTTGAGGGCTCTGACAGCCCTAGGAATATGACTGAGAAGGAGCTGATTTCTCTGAGGGGAGTCATCCATGGTGATGTGAGTTGGGCAAAACGTGTGGGAGCAGAGCCTTGAGGATCTTCATTTGCTGATGGGATGCAACTCGAGGTAAAAAGAAGCACCTGAAAAAATCTGCAAGTGATTGGAACTTGAAATGTGTAAAGGGTGACTCTAGAAGAACTGGAAGTGATCAAAAATGAAACAGAACTCATAAAGATCTGTATTCTAGGTACTGGGGAGCTGAAACAGACTAACATTGGCCATTTTGAATTTTAAAAATCATCACATTTAACATAGCAGGACTGACCCAATCAAGAATGGTGTTTCATTCATTGTCAAAGGATACTGCAGAATCCATCCTGCAGTACAATGCAGTCTGTGATAGAACCGTATCTAGCTGCCTTCCAGGAAATCCAATCAACACAACACCAACCACAATAGCTATCGATGAAAAATGTGAAGAATTCATTTCAGTCCATGGGTCGCTAGATGGGGGATTAAGGACTAAAAGAAAATTAGCTGTCCATGCCACAGTAATGGGGTTGGAAAGAAACCGGGCACCCATTAGACACCTAAGAGAAAAATCCAAACTGCACATGCTCAGACACAAGCCCCCATGGTCCAGGTAGGAGGTCCAACCTGGGCACACCCACCTAAGCCCATGGCATCACACAAGTTGGCCTAACTCAGGCAATAAGATTGGCCATACCTTCAAGCATGCCTCCCCAGTGAGTGTAGGCAGGCCAGCTCTTCCTGGTGTGCTTGGAAGCCAGAGGGTGTGCCACATGCCCCGTTGGGCCTCAGGGGTTGTGGGAGGAGCGCTCCACTCAGGCCTCTCTCTTTCCCCTCAGGGGTCTCCTGGGGCCACAGCAGGGGTTTGTGCTCCTGCTCCTGTAGACTTTCCATTAGGTGTTTCGGCCGTGGACCCTGCAAGGTTTCCACACAGCCTGGTACACTGTCCTAAAACAGTGCGTGCTTTTGAGTCTGCACAAACCTGAAACTTCCCTTTTCCTCATATAGGTCACTTGGATTGAATCCTTTCAGCTCCGTGAAGCAAGAATGAAGGTACCTCAATCCAGGAACCTCCCACGTCCAAGCCCAGGGGTAGAAAGAACTCCCCATTCAGTCCCAGCCCAGATTGCCCAATAAAAATCAGTCCTGTGGTTTTTAGAAAGCTGATGGTGCCCGGCTATCAAAAGATAGAGCAGCTGGGGTCTTAAAGGCTTGAAGGTAAACAAGCAGCCATGTAGCTCAGAAGCAACAAAGCTCACATGGAAGAAGCCTGTATGATCATGAGGTGTCGATGAGATCAGGTATAAGGCATCAAAGACCCAAAACAAAACAAACAAAAAGCATATCGATGGGACTGAGGGGAGAGCAGAGTGGAGACCCAAAGCCCATCAGTAGTCAATTGGACACACCCCCTGTCAGAAGGGCCACACGGAAGAGAAGGGCCAGTCAGGATGCAGTATAGCACCACTGAAACACACAACCTTCCCCTAGTTCTTTAATGCTGTCTCCCTTTCCACCACCATGACCCCAATTCTATCTTACCAATCTGACCAAACCAGAACATGTATACAGATAATAGCTTGAAACACAGGGAATTCAGAACAGGTAAGCCCTAAGGACCAATAAGGGGAGCAGAATGCTGGAAGGGTAAGAGTGGGGCAGTGGTAAAGGGGAACCAATCACGATGATCAACGTATGGCCCCCATCCCAGAGGGACAGACAGCAGAAAAGTGGGTGAAATGAGACAGCAATCAGTGTAAAACGTGAAGAAAAGAAAGGAAAAAGGTGGCGGGTCGGGAGAGGGTGGGGCCAGGGATCTTTGGGGGCGGGCCAGGGGTGGGGTGAAAAAAAAAGAAAGAAAAAAAATTATAAATTATCAAGAAGGTATGGGGGAGGGAGGGGTAAATAAGGAGCTGATGCCAGGGGCTCAGGTAGAAAGAAATGTTTTGAAAAAAAATGATGACAACATGTAAAGATGTGTTTGATAAAATGGATATATGTATGGATTGTGATAAGATCTGTAAGAGCCCCCAATAAAATAAAATAAAAATTTGAAAACCAGTCAGCCCCAACCCAGATAGTTGACCAGAATCTGGTCAGGCCAGCCCAGAAAGTCGACCAGAACCCGACAATCCAAGCTCAGAGAGCAGACCAGAACCCAATCAGAACCAGCCCAGAGTGTTGACCAGAACCTGGGCAGTCCAAGCCCAGAGAGCCAACCAGAAGCCGTCCACTCCCCTCCCAGAGAGGCAAAGATGAAAGTGATGCTGGAGCGGAACTTTTATCAAAGTATCTAGCCCAGCACCTTCTATGATGGACTCAAGCCACCTAGTTGCCCACCCATGCTGCCCACAGGGGTGGGATCTGGTTCTCTGCCCCCTAAGTACAATCCTTGTTCTGCACTACATTTGACCACCTACCTTTTGCTCAGTGGGCAGCCCCTCTCAGGCCTCCCTGCCCAGATTCCATGCCGTTTTGCCAGGCCTCTTAAGGACAAGGATGTTTGTGGCTCATCAGGTTGATGTTGGGATGATGACAAAAAGGGATGTCATGTCAAAGGTGGCCACCAACTGCTGCCACACACTCTCCACTCTGCCTCTCTGCTTCTCCCACCTACTCCTGTGACCCCTATCAGAGGACTCCTAGAACCAGAGATGATGACCCTTCACCCTGGTAGACAACTGGAACGCCCTGTCCTCACACCCCAGTGTATCACAGGCTCCACCTGTCACCCAGTATGCCTGGAGCACCTGTCTGTGATTCACCTCAGCTGTTAGACCATGGGCTACAGGGGGTGGGAGGAGAAAGACTTTAAGCCCAGACTCTGACCCAGGGAGGTGGACCTGCAACTGGGGCTGGGCCACACCTGCTGAGCCATATCCAGAGCCCAAGACAAGGACATGTCCTGGCATAAGATGAGCACTTGGTCTGGTGCATGGCACCCCCAGCCGTGGACCACTGAGACCAAGATCCCAGTGCCAGTTTGTTCTGAAGGCCATCACAGGAACAAGGGACCAGGGGTGGGGGGCGGGAAGGAAAGTAGAACAAGGATGACAGCTAGGGAGGGAGGGCTGCCAGGGAGCCACTGGCGCTAATCCTGCTGAGGGGCTCCAGGAGACCACATGGAATGCCCACCCCATAGCTGTGCCCCGCTGAGGCCTGAGTGAACGCCAACTCCCAAGAGCCTTCATCATTGCTCTTCATTCTCATAGAGGCCACCCTGGCGAAGGGGTCTCAGAACATGTGTGGAGGTTTTCAGGACCCTTTCACTCCATTTTCCCATAAACTTGTGGCTGTTCCCTCAGCCAGGTCCCGCACCACTCCCTGAGGGCTGGAGTTCTGAGTCCTGGGGTGGTTACTTGTTGGGCTGTGTTCTGGGGTCTCGTAGCATCCTTGAAGTGTTTTACCAGCTCTAGCTCCTCGCCCTCTTGCCCTAACTCCCACTTCTGCCTGACATTCCAGCATTTTTGTGATAAAGGGTGTCGTGTTTTGTCTGGCTGCTTCCTGCTGGTAGGGGGCGCTGTGGATTTAGACACTGAAGCAGGCAGAAGATGGGGGCAAGGGGGGCCAGGCAATGGCCAAGCGGGTGTATGGGTGACATAGCAGCTGGTTTACTATGACCCTGGACAGTTCTAGTATGCACTGCTGGATAAATCTGAGAAAAGACGGAGCTAAGAGAAAAAAGAAAGAAAGAAGAATTAGTAGCCCTAATAGAGGGAACAATCAGGTGGCCAAGGGGGATTGCAGCCAACCAAATGGGGAGTAATCCATCCTTCAATGACAGCGGAGGTCCTCACTTAGACAGGTCAGCATTTCTATGTCTTGCTCCACTAGCCCAGATTCATTAATGTAATAACAGCACTCTTCCCTGTGGAAGAGGCAGATACCCCCTTTTCCAGCAGTGAGAAGATCCATGGCCCATCTGTTCTGTAGGGAAACTTTGGCCAGAGAGCTGATCTGGCATTGCAACGAGGCCAAGGAGGCTGTGGTAGACTCCAAGGAAGCCTGAAATCACTTCAAAATCTTGTGCTGAGATGATGAAGTGGCCAAGTGTGCCTCCAGCCACTCCAGATGCTGTGATTGAAAAGGTTAGGCTTCTACCTACCATTACAGGAAGGAATATCGCTCTCTGATCGTCAGACAGAGTAACCGTGTTAACTCAGACTGACCACACAGGATTAGCAGAGGAACCATGGCAACTGGAAAACAAGATTCTGCTGTGGAGGAATTTACACATTTACTTAAAGTTCCATTGTGCAAAAAGATTGTCCGGGATTGGAGAAAAATGTAGCATTAATAGTTATATTATGTCGCATAATCCGTGCAGAGAAAATCCATCTACATTCCGATCTGTGAAGTAACAGACTCACTGTGGCTGAGTCTGATTTACTTCTTTTGCATGAGACCATGTCTGCTCTGTTGTTTCCCTGTGTTACTGGGGAATCATCAGTTTGATGCCCTTCATATTTCTGACATGTAAGGGGCCCCGTGGACAATGGGTAAGAGGGACAGCTGTCAGTTCCCATGACAGAGACCTGGGAAGGTTGTAAAGAACCAGAGAAGGAAGGTAAAACTGAGAAGGTAGCCCCTATGTTGTCCAGAAAGGACAAAATCTTACCTGCTACCTTGACTGTTACCCCAGGTTCAGCGAGGGTGATTGGAAACCTCGATTCTGGGCTCCATCATTCCTTAGCAGCCAGGCCCAGTAGTGTCAATGGCTGGTCAGGGCTTGGAAGGTGCGATAGTTTATTGTGCCAGTCTGGCCGATAAACACAAATAGGATTAATTGAAGGGCAGAGAGATAAATGGCTCAGTGAGCCTCGCCTTGCTAGTTCTGTGCCTCAATTTAAAGGGTACACTACCTGTGGGATGCCTAGCCTGTGGACTGTGTCGCTGTAAGTTAAGGTCCCTTTAAGCCCACACGATTGGAATGTTCTTCTCTGGAGCTGGGGACCAACAGTTGGTGATAGTTGGTGACCTGCCTTGCTGTTTGCTGCCTGGGTATATATAGCCCAGCTCTCTCTACAGAGGAGGAACTGGTGGCTCTCAAGACTTAAAGGACTGCTAGTGTCTCACTGCTTTATAATTTAACTGTTAATTTCTTGTATTATCTATCTGTTTATAATTTAACAGTTGATTTCTTGTGTTATATATCTATCTTTATAAATATATATAGTATAATATATATAATTATATATATAACATATATAATAAAATTATATATATATATAATTACTAGCAATCTGGTTTTGTCTCTCTAGAGAACCCTGTCTAACACAGAAGGACTGACCTTCCGAGTCTGGGAGCCGAAGGGCAGTCACTTCTCCAGTGGTCCCGTTGACCGCACGCGGGGCAAGGCTTGCTGGGTAGACAAGGTCGTGGGCAGTGATTGGTCCAGTGACCTTGCTGACCGCATTTGAAGCAGACTCCTGGGGGTGGTCTGAAACTGTTGTTTCCCGGGCCTGAGAAGGATGCCCATGTTGTCCTGGTTGCTGAGGGCCTCAGGGCTGCAATCAAGGCTTGGGCCTGTAAGTTTGCCTTCTGGCGATTTCAGGACTCCCTGTCTGCCTCTGCCTGCTCCTCTCTGGTATTAAAGACTTTAAAGGCCACATTTACCAGGTCCCAGACAGGAGTCTGAGGGTCTTTGGACTTTTAAAACATTTTTTTCTCGTGTCTGAAGCTGATTAGTAATGAAATGTGTGGCAGGGACAGTGGCCCCTGCTGGTGAGGTTGGGACTTGGCAGGTGTATTGGGTAAGGGCTTCAGTCAGGCATTTAAAAATGCTGCCGGATTTTCATCCGGCCCTTGAATAATTTCCTTGAGCTTATCAAAATTAACTGCTTTGTGAGAAATTGCCTGGAGGCCAGCCAAGACACACTGGAGCATTTTATCTCGGCAGGCCCAGCCATCCTGGCCTGCCTGGGTATCAGTTTGGTAACTCTAGCCTGGTCCCTGCCTTCGGACTGCCTCAATAGCCCCAGGCATGTTGGGGTCAGTGAGATGAACCTGGTCTGCTTGCTGCATGAGTGGGTAAAAACACGCTCTCTTTCATCTGAAGTGAGAGTGCATGAAAGGACCATTTTCAAGTTCTCTGGCAAAAATTACTGAGATCAGTCAAAATGTTGAAATCAAAAGTACCGTCTTCTGGCCCATTGAGACACATTATCTAGTTTACATTGGGGCCAAACCAAATTGAAGTTTAAAAAAACCCAAAGAGTTTAGGCTGGAGGTCTGGTGTTAAACCAAGGGTTGAGAGATTAGCAGGGAGGCAACCTACAGGTGTGGAGGAGTCTGGCTTGGAATTTTTGTTTCCCGTGCTGCAGGGTTCTTGGAAGAGACCGAGCTAGACAATCAGGGTCCCGGGTATCCAACTGGGTCTCTTGAACAGGGGGAGGGGGGAGCCTGGCTTCCCAGTCCCCCCAGAAAAGGAGCAAAGAGAATCAGGTGTCTCAGAATATCTCCAACCTTTGGATGAAGGGAGGGGGCGCTCATCAGCCTCCCAACTACCTGGAAAGGACACAGAGAGACCCAGGCATCCCCAGTGCCTCTGACCCTTGGAAGAGGGGGAGGGGGAAAGCCTGACTTCCCAGTTCCCCCGGAAAAGGAACAGCAGGACTTGGGCATCCTCAGGTGCTGTCCTTTGGATGCGGCTCTGCCGTGGGCCCATGGGGCTGAAATGAAATGAATGAACAGAGTCTCTAAAGAACCCAGCAGCAAGGGGCAGTGGCTGAACTAGCAGAAATAAAACGTAGTCAGGTACTCACTCTTAGATGCGGCAGATGGCAGCTGAGAGGTCCTGGTCTGAGGGAAGGGGGATAGAGAAGAGAGGGGCACCACACTTGCCCAAGGGTGGGAAAGGGGGCATCAGGACACCTCTTACTTCTCCCGTGTTTTGGCAGCAAATGTGAGGTTGATTTGGCGACAGAAAGGAGGGAAGGGAGGGAGGGAGGGAGAGAGAGAGAGAGAGAAGGCAAAGGTAGAAACAGTTTCAAGGGTTTATTTCACAGCTCCCAGGAGGGAAGGGAGAGCAGAAAAAGGGATGGGAGCATCCTGAGCTCCTGGGTGAGGAGCACGGCCCCCCAGTTGGGGCCCCCCAAAGTCACGCCGTCCAGGTGAGAGGTGGAGAATTAGTTTTACAGCCCGGGTCTGGGGGCAGGGAGTAGCTGGGGAATTTTCGACTGTAACTTTGTGGTCTGCAGGTACAGAGCTAAGCAACAGCTTTCAATGTTATCTGCCACGGTTCGTCTTCTGCACCTGGGCCTGAAGGCCACCAAAGAGGATGAAGAAGAGGGAGGAAGGAGGGTCTGGCCTTTCATAGTATCTTTGAAGTCTTTTCACCAGCTGTATGTCCTCTCCTCGTCCTCCTGCCCTGCTAACTCCCGCTTCTGCCTGACACTTCCACCTTCTTTGTCCACGCTCTCACATGCGTCTGAGGCCGTGGAAAATACCATTGGATGGGGAGGGAGGGGGAGGGAAAAAAGGAAAATGAGCTGATTCCAGGAACCCAAGTGGAAGGTGAATTTTGAGAATGACGAGGGCAACGAATGTATAAGGGTGCTTTACTCAATTGATGTATGTATGGATTGTGATGAGTTGTATGAGCCCCAACAAAATGATTTATTTTAAAAAATTAAAAAATAAAATACCATTGGAATAGGCACAAAGATGAATCTCTTGCCATCAGTTATCTAGGTAGCTGACTTCCAAAACCCTTGGCATAGACTAGTAAGTGCTTCTAGCACTGCCTCAGTTGGCTGAAACATTCTCATTAGTATTCTGTGCATTCCTGCAGCTTGGTTTCTCACTAGTGCCATCAATGCTCTGTGAATGCCCCCTTTCAGTACCATCTCTTCTCAATCATTCGTTCACTCCTGAAATGTTAGCCCCTCAACCAATTGGCACAGTAACTCTGTGTCTTCCATCTCTGTGTGTGTGTCTGTGCACGTCCATGTGCTGTTAATATTCAAACGATAATAGATGATGCACCACTGTTTCTATCCAAGAAGCGACGTGAAGGGAATCCAGTGATGTTATCATTTTAATGAAACACAGATGCAGTCCCACTGAATAAGTCAGTGTTTTCTTCGTTTTAGAAGTATTTTCAAGTTGGCAACATTACAGTTAAAGGATGCTTAGAATAAGCCTATGATAGTTTTTACAAGGCTGAATCTTAGGAAAATTGTGTAGGAATTTAGACGACTTTGAATATATTCATTTGAATGCTAACAGGCACGTGCTGTCATTTGATCACAATGGTCAGAGATGTTTTTTTTTATTTTTTTATTTTTAGAGATGTTTATGTTTTGTTTTCTCCTGTAATACTTTATTGATTATTTTCTTTTTCTATGCTATTGTCTACTCATCTATGTGTAACTACCTATCTTCAACATTTATATTTATCTTCTTAGTTTCTTCCATTTCCCTCCCTCCTCACTCTGGCTCTGGGTCACCCCCAAAGTCTGCTTCTTTTGGTGTGAAAACTATTAAAATATTTTTAAATATGATAATGGTCGCATGCAGTATTTGTCTTTATGGGATGGCTGAATTGGCTCACCAAAGTATCTTATCATTGTTTTGAAGGCTATAAAATGCTTGACAGGCTCATCATTGCTCATCAGCAATGCATAGTACTCCATTGCGTGTATGTACCAGTTTATTTAGCCATTCCTCCACGGCCAGGTATTTTGGTTGCTTTCTTGCTATTGTGGATCATGCTGCAATAAACATGAGCATACATCTGTTTGCCGTGTTGTGCTCCTTGATTCTTTAGGATAGAGACCTAGCAGAGAGATTACTGGGTCATAGGGCGTTTCTATCCCCACTAGTTTGAGGAAGCCTACTTTCCACAATGCTGGTACAATACTGCTTTCCACAATGCTGGTACAATTTTACAGCCCCACCAGCAGTGCACGAGGGTGCCAAACTCTCCCCATGCTCTCCAGCATTGGTTATATTCTGGTTGTTTGGGGTTTGATTAAAAATATTTTTTTATTACTACCAGTATGATGAGGTGGTATCTTGTTGTTGTTTCGATTTGCATTTCTCTAATGGCTAGTGCAGGAGCCATGGTGGGCTACACGTTGGGTTAGTAACCTCAAGGTCAGCACCAGTCAGATAAAAAGATATAGCATCTGGGGTCTTAAAGGCTTGAAGGTAACCAAGTGGCCATCTAGCTCAGAAGCTACAAAGCCCACATGGAAGAAGTACACTAGCCTGTGTGATCATGAGGTGTCAATGTGATCAGGTATGAGGCATCATCAGAACGAAAAAATCATATCATTGTGAATGAGGGGGAGTGCAGAGTGGGGACCCAAGACACATCTGTGGGCAATTGGACATCCCCTTACAGAAGGGTCTTAGGGAGGAAACGAGCCAGTCAGGGTGTGATGTAGCAACGATGAAAAATACAACTTTTCTCTGGTTCCTAAGTGTTTCCCCCCACTGTCATGATCCGAATCCTATCTTGCAAGTCTGGCTAGACCAGAGGATGTACACTGGTACAGATGGGAACTGGAAACACAGGGAAGCCAGGGCAGCTGATCCCCTCAGGACCAGTGGTGTGAGTGGCGATACTGGGAGGGCATAGGGAGCGTGGGTTGGAAAGGGGGAACCGATTTCAAGGATCTACATATGTCAGGGGAAGCCAGCCCCTAACACATCATTACAGGTCTGGTAGGCGCAATTGTACAGCGATAATAAGTAAAGATCATAGTAAAGTTATAGAGAGTATGAGAGATAGAAGTATTGAAATAAATGGAAGTCAGACACGTTTCATGGTAGCATGCTCACCTCTGCCCTGCTTAATGGTCCACGTGGAGGGGGAGAGAGAGAGAGAGTTTAATGGTAGCCCCGGCCCCTTTTATGTTCTCTGGGGACATGCAAGCCCCCTAATTACAGATGAGGACATACGTCACTGGAAGGGGTTGTCCTATAGGTAATACAGTAATGAGAGGGGGTGGTCTAGGGACATACATGCAATAGGAAGAAGAGGGATCCTAGGTTCAGGATGGTGACCTAACTTTGACCTATTCCCTACATCTCCATAGGAACCATTATCAGTAGAGTGTGAACACTTGGTCTCAGACCTCAAGGAGGAATAGTTTATTGTCCCCAGTAGCAGGGAGTGAGGCTTGCCATATAGTCTGGTTGACTAACTGCCCTAAAGGCCTACCATGTAGTCTGGTGACTAACTACCCTGGGGAGGATGTCTGTAAGCATTTGACCTCTCCCCACATACATATGACCTCCTCCCTGGGCGACAGACAACAGAAAAGTGGGTGAAGGGAGAAGTGGGACAGAGCAAGATATGACAAAATAATAATTTATAAATTATCAAGGGTTCATGAGGGAGGGGGGAGTGGGGAGGGAGAGGGGGAAATGAGGAGCTGATGCCAGGGGCTTAAGTGGAGAGCAAATGGTTTGAGAATGATGAGGGCAATGAATGTACAAATGTGCTTTACAAAGTTGATGTATGTATGCATTGTGATAAGAGTTGTATGAGCCCCCTAATAAAATGATTAAAAAAAGAAGAAATCACCAGGGTTTTTCCTCTGGAAAATGGCGACCAGATAGGACTCATCAGATCCCTCACAGCCTTTAGGCCTGTGTTTACAATGACCAAACTCAGTGACACTAACCTAACTTCAAGGGTACTGCCACCTTACAATCTTACCCATGTCTCACTTAAGCTGTTCACCTGTTATTTGTTTTCCAGTTCTCAGGTTACCAAGTCCTCTAAAGCAAGTGTGCCAGCTCCAGGACCACCACCTCCTAAACCCACCTTGACCTTATCCATCCTGGGCTCTAAATGGACAACCCCTTCTAACAGAGTAGGAAAGGTATGGAACCAAAACCCCACTTCACCCCCTTTGCCAGCAGGAAGTAGCTAGAGATGTCGTCATCCAGTACCCCAAAGATTTGGGTCCATATCTCTTCAGGGGAAAAGGTTAGGCAGATAGGCAGGGATGGGATGTCCATTGACGCATGCCCAATAGAGCTAAGCTTGAGAACAAAAGCCTAGGTTTTCCTGCCGGTAGGCATGGGTGGGCGCTAATCCTGGATCGCCCCACCTGGGCCAGGTGAATTCAATCCAGCCAATGGGGTCGATCTGGTGTCATCCACCACTCCTCCCCCTGGAATCCTTGAAAAGGCAGGAGTGAAGGGGAGGGAGGAGGAACTGGGGAGAGAACTTGAGAAAGAACTTGAGACAAGTCCTTTTTTTGGAGGAGCACTTGGGAGAGAGATCTTTGCGTGACACCGAGCAGTCTCTGCCAGGCTGCATGGTCGAAAGGAATGCTATGGGTGCCACGTAAAACCTGAAACTTCTTCTAAATCTCATTAAACTCACTTGGATCACGAGCCAGACTTCGGCGTGAATTCTTTCTCGTGCGGAGCCAAGGACCAAGGTGCAACTCTAGCCTAGAGAGAGATCTTACAAAACCAAGGGAGACTATGAACAAATCCTGGTGGCTCTTTGTGGAGGAAACTAGACATCCTTTGATAACCTCAAGAATTATAACTACCCACTCTGGGGGGGGGGGGCAGAGAGGAAATGGCGACAGATAGGACTCATCCCTCTGGAGCTCTTGCTGCCAGACTGGAAAATTCGGAGGTAAAGCAAAGGAAACAGGGAGGTGGAGTCCTGAAATTAGAACTAGGGTACCAGGGTCTCTCCTGAACCCCTTTTTGTGTGGGATTTCCACTCACAAAGAAAACCAAGAACGCTTTAAAGTGCTCTAGCTTTGGCAAGCCTGCAGGCGCCTGCTGTGCCCTTGCCGGGAGCAGCGATCTCTGCAGACAGACAGCGGAGAGGGGACAGAATCCCAGACACGAGGGGAACCTCTCTCCAGAGTTGTCCGCATGGTTGGCTGCCTTGAACGCACGGCCAGGGGAGTGGTGGCGGGTAGTCATAATTTAGAATAAAAGAAAAAATATAGAATTACCTTAGGAAGCTCACGGTGTGGGAGAATGTAAGTGGAAAGTTGGGAGTTCAGGGTGCAAATTTAGTTCCAATTGGCTGAGGAGGAAGCAACTCCCCTAATAAGCTGGGTCTCCCCCTCTGGGGGACAGCCTGACAGCCCCCAAATCCAAGGACATCACAAGGAAAAATTTAAAAGGGGTAAAATATATATTATTGGTTTAAAACTCAAATCCAAGTCTGGTTGCTCAACTCCAAGGGAAGCTGTTAACATACATCAGCATAAGAAGTAACCTAGCTAAGGAATGTCAGAACTCAGCTACAGGGCCTGGCAGCTTTTAGCATAACAAAGACCCACTTTAAACAGCAAGAAGCTACAGCCCAGTGACTGTGAGAGACAATTACATTTGAGTATACTCTAGCTGCCCAAAGAGATAAAATAAATAATAAAATCCTCGGGCTTGCTGTTTAACGTTTTTGTCTCCTCTTTGCCTCTTTCTTGGTCTCTCACATTCTACTGCTAATCTCCAGACCTCTCCCCTTAGCCTAGGGCATTTACACCTGTGCCACACCCAGCTGGTGAGCTCCACCACGTTCCAAGCTGCAGCAGGAACCTCTGCCCAACCTCCGCAACACCAAAGCAGGCAACCCTTCTGGGTCTCTCCCCTGAGAGAGAAGCCACAGGAGGATAACATGGTAGGTTAATTCTATAGTGAAATAAGCTGTAGGCAGTTCGAAGAAGTACTCCTACTGTGGGGCCCAAGTAAAGTTCAACTGGGTTAGGGCTAGAATAGGCTGTGGAAAACCAAAGTTTGAGGTAGGCCTAAGTTTTGGTTTCTCGGAAAGGGCCTAAGGTTCAGTTTCAGGTTCCTGGAACAGACATAAACCACTGCCTGATGTAGCCTAACCCAAGCTGACCAATGGGACACAGTGTCCAATAGGTGACCACCCACCATCGGCAGACCAATCAGGAGGACACACGCGATCCTACTGGCCAGTCACTGCTGGACAAGACTGGCACCAGAAATATTCTCCAATAAATTTAAAGAATAATAACCCTGGACTGCCCCTTGACCCCTAACCCTATAAAAGCCTGGAGAACAAAGAACTGGGGGCTGATTCTCTTTTGGACGCTGGGTCCCCGCTGCGCTGGTCAGTGGAGGGAGGGAAGCCTTAGCTCGAGCTAGAAAAATAAAACTCCTTTGCCATTTTTGCATCTCAACTGGTCGTAATTCTTCCATGCGCCCAAGGTGAGCTCCCATTCCATTCCCCAGTCTAACACTACAAGTCTCCCAGAGAGAGCCAGTGCTCTTCGAATCCCAGGAAAATGGCACCTGGCTCATCTAAAACAGCGCAATGCAAACAGCCATCAGCCCTAACAACCTCAATGAAAAAACGGGAGAAACAGAAGGCAATACCAGAAGATGGCCTGAACATGATGACATGCATAGAAGAAGCAGACACTGAGCTGCCACAGAAAGAAATGTTCAGAATGCTACTTGGAGTAATAAAGGATACAAGGGAAACAATACAGAAAAAGGATGAAATGATAGAAGAGGTAAAAGCCAAAAATTACAGAGAAATACAGGAGCTTAGGGAGGAGATAACAAAAACCAGTAGCAGATTCATGGACCTCGAGAAGCAACTGGAGGAATCAGAGAACCGCACCAGTGACTTGGAAAGCAGTCAAGCAGATTTCAACAAACACGAACAAAAATCTAATAAGATCATCAGAGAAGCTGAAGAAAACTTAAGAGCTATGTCTGATGCTATGAAGCGGAACAACATTAGAATTATAGGCTTATCGGAGGAAGACACAACAAAGAAGTCATCTGCAACAATAGTGAGAGAATCCTTGGAGGAAAGCTTCCCCAGCTTAGTGAATGAAAACCAGGCAACCATTCAGGAGGCTGAAAGAATCCCAGCAAGACGGGACCCCAAGAGAAGTCACCAAGGCACACAATAGTTAAATTATCCAACTTTGAGGAAAAGGAGAAAATCAGGGTTTCAGCAATTCCTCTTAGTTATGTCGCACTTGATCATGCCCAACCAGGCCTCCCACACCCTTCTCATCCCCAATTTGGATCGCTTGTTGTTCCCTTGTCCCTGGGTTTATTAACACCACTAACTTTCTCCCCACCTCCCTGTCTCCCATGCCCCATGGAACTACCAGTCCCGTTGTTTTCTCCTCCAATTATTCATCCAGCCTATCTTAGTCCAGGGTTATTATTCTTTAAATTTATTGGAGAATATTTCTGGTGCCAGTCTTGTCCAGCAGTAACTGGCCAGTTAGGGTCGCATGTGTCCTCCCGATTGGTCTGCTGACGGTGGGTGGTCACCTGTTGGACACTGTGTCCCATTGGTCAACTTGGGTCAGGATGGGGAAACATCTATGTGCATATATTAATAAGGTTAGTATTAAGGCAGCAGTGGGACATTGGACCTCCACTCAAGTACTCCCTCAATGCAAGAATATTTTCTTCTATTAAATTGGCATTCTATGATGCTCACCTTCCCAACACAACCGCTGAAGACAAAGTGGGTGAACAACTAAATGTGGTGAAGAAAGCTGATGGTACCCGGCTATCAAAAGAGATAGCGTCTGGGGTCTTAAAGGTAATACTATATATTTTTCTTTTACTCTAAATTATGGCTACCCACCACCACTCCCCTGGCCGTGGGCTCAAGGCAACCAACCACGCGGAGAGCTCCGGAGAGAGGTTCCCCTCGTGTCTGGGATTCTGTCCCCTCTCCGCCGTCTGTCTGCAGAGATCGCTGCTCCTGGCAGGGGCACAGCCGGCGCCTGCAGTCTCGCCAAAGCTACAGCGCATTAAAGCGTTCTTGGTTTGCTTTGTGAGTGGAAATCCCACTCAAAAAGGGGTTCAGGAGAGACCCTGGTACCCTAGCTCTAATTTCAGGACTCCACCTCCCCATTTCTTTCGCTTTATCTCCCAATTTTCTGGTCTGGCAGCAGGAGCTCCGGAGTGATGTCCTATCTGGTCGCCATTTCCTCCCTGTCCTCCCCCACCCCCCAGAGTGGGTAGTTATAATTCTTGAGGATATCAAAAGGATGTCTAGTTTCCTCCACAAAGAGTCACCAGGATTTGTTCATAGTCTCCCTTGGTTTCATCCAGGATGGTTGGTGAAGAGAGACACATACATCCTCTGATAGAATGCTCTGAGATCACTCATGTCAACCTCAGAACAAGAAACCATTATCCCCATCAATGCCCGATGAAGTCACGCTGACTGTATTTGGTGTATTTCTGAAACACTCCGCAAAGACGGTGATGGCTTCTTGTGGTCAGAATGGTATTGGAGTCATTCCGATCTGGCCCCTTTCTCTTTTCTCCTGCTTCATATAAGGCCCTGGTATCCATGACAGTCAAGTTGTTCAGACCACCAAGTTCCTCACACCAACATATTCAGATCAGTCTCCCTTGACCAGGGAAAGCAAAGCCTTCCGAAGAACCAGATGCGTCTGGAGGGATGTCTTTGGCCAGATCTCTCTTCAGGTCATCTCTTCAGACTCTGCTGATTTCTATGATTTCCCTGTTAGTTCTTAATGTCAAAATTTCAGTGAGAATGTCCTCATAAGTTCCAAGGCAGCTCAGAGTTCATTAGCGTCAAACTGGGTAAGAGAGTTTAATAGAGCCAAGGCAACTTACTCAAAGTGGCCTGCTCAGGCTTTCCTCAGAGCTTCACCCAGGGCCATGGATCTCAACCTTCCTAATGCCACAACCCTTTATTTAATACAGTTCCTCATGTGGTGGTGACCACCCCAAACCATGAAATTATTTTCATTGCTATTTCATAACTGTCATTTTGCTACTGTTAGGAATCGTCATGTAAATATCTGATAGGCAGGCTGTATTTTCATCATTACAAATGGAACATCATTAAACATAATGAAAGCATAGTGATTAATCACAAAACAAAATGCAATTATATGGTGTGAACCATTTATGTGTTTTCTGATGTGGGTCGAGACCCACAGGTTGAGAACCACTGATCCAGTGGCTTTCCTTTCTCCTGGGGGTATGCGGCTTGGCGTTGCTGGCAATGTTGTGCATTGGTTCTTAATTCCCATGTCAATGGTGGTTGTTTCATGCACACCTTTAACTGTTAATGCCTGTGCTAGGCAGCAACATCTGAGCCTGGACTGAAGGTAGCAGAAGGGCTTTCTGCTGACACAGAGCTGCCTTTGGATCCTTTGTTTTAACGTATTCCTGGTCTTCATTGTCAGTAAACCAGACCTGCTTGAAGAATTTGGATACCTTCGCCATCATTAAAAAAAAAAAAAAAAAAAGTTTTGTTTTCTGCCTCCGTCCAGAAATTAGAGAGGACCTTCTCTTGAGTGTTTCACTACAGCCAACATTTTTACAATATTAAATCTTCCTACACATGAACAAGGGATAGTCTTCCATTTATAGAATAAGTCTCTTGATTTCCTGTAGTAGTGCTTTGTGGTTTCCTTTTCTACGTCTTTTGGGTGGTTATTGTAAATAGAATTGTTTTATTCATTTCAATTTCAGAGTTCTTTTCTGTGGGGGCAGGTCAGATGCTCTCAGGAAGCTTCCCTGAAGGCAGTCCCTGCCAGACTGCTGTCTCCCCACACCACAGGGGTGGGGGCCTGCGACCATTAGCTTGGTTCCTTTAGGTGGAGTTCACACCCCACTGATAATGGTCTCTATCAGTGGACCCAGAGAACAGGTCAAAGTTAAGCTGCCATCCTAAATCTAGGATCCGCCCATCTTATCACATGTATACCCCAATCCTTCCTCTTCCTGTGGTGTGTATGTCCCTAGACCACTCCCTCTCATTACTGTATTACCTATAGCACAACCCCTTCCTGTGACGTATGTCCTCACCTGCAATTAGGGTGCTTGCATGTCCCCAGAGAATATAAAAAGCCTGGGCTAGCATTAAAAGCTCTCTCTCCCTCCACGTGCAACACGAAGCGGGGGTGAGCATGCTACCATGAACTGTGTCTTGAGTCCATTTATTTCAATACTTCTATCTCTCATGTTCTCTATAACTTTGCTATGATCTTTACTTATTATCGCTGTACAATTGTGCCTACCAGACCCGTAATGATGTGTTAGGGGCCGGCTTCCCCTGACCCTTTTCCTTAGTGTACAGGGAGCCTATTGATTTTTGCATGCTGACCGTGCAGCCTGCCAGAGATCAGCTAGTTGCAACCTGCCAGCATTGGTGTTTTCTACACATAAAATTCTACCATCTGCAAACAGAGAGAGTTTTACTTCTCCCTTGATTTCTTTTTCTTTTTGTCTAGCAGTTCTGGCTAAGATCACCAGGACTATATTAAATAAGAGCAGCCTTGTCTGGGTCCCCTTAGCAGAGAGAATACTTTCAGTTGCTCCCCATTGAATGAAATGCTTGCGATTGGTTTTGTGTGTGTGGCCTTCATTAGGGTGAGTAATTGCCCTCCGACTCTTATCTCATTGTGTGTTGTTATAAACATTAGTGTTGGATTTTGTCAAATGCCTTTTCTGCATCAATCAATATAATCATATGGTCCTTTTGTTGTATTTATATGATGAATTACACTGATTGTTTGTTTTTTTTTCATATCATCCGACCAAATTATTAATGGATGTTCATAGCTCATTGTGAGTCATACCCTGTCAGCAGATGGAGGTCCTGACAGCTGCTCCACCCACACCATTCAGGCTGACTCTACTTCAAGGTGGAAGCTTGCCCTGAGTCATATTTTGAGCGCCTTCTAAACTGAGGGCTCATCTTCTGGCACTATATCAGGAAGTAGTCCACTGCTATTCAGAAAGTGTTCAGTGAATAATCCTTCCGAGTTGACTTCCTCGTCCTTCGTCCTAGGCTGTCTTACTCTGCAAATGAAGCAGAAACCTGACCACCCGGAAGGACCTTGGGCCTCTACTCAAACACTCCCTCAATGCATGAATACCTTATTTTATTAAATTGGAACTCTATGATGCTCACTCTCCCGACACAACGGCTGGAGCCAAAGTGGGTGAACAAGTAAATGTGGTGAAGAAAGCTGATGGTGCCCGGCTATCAAAAGAGATAGTGACTGGGGTCTTAAAGGCTTGAAGATAAACAAGCGGCCATCTAGCTCAGAAGCAACAAAGTCCACATGGAAGAACACACCAGCCTGTGTGATCGAGTGGTCCCAAAGGGATCAGTTACCAGGCATCAAAGAACAAAAAATCATATCATTGACTGCACACCTCCATGATAGGATCGCTGAAGACAAATGGGTGCATAAGCAAATGTGGTGAAGAAAGCTGATGGTGCCCGGCTATCAAAAGAGATAGTGTCTGGGGTCTTAAAGGCTTGAAGGTGAACAAGCGGCCATCTAGCTCAGAAGCAAAAAAGCCCACATGGAAGAAGCACACCGGCCAGTGCGATCACGAGGTGCCAAGGGACCAGGTATAAGGCATCATGCAAAAAAAACAAAAAACAACGATATAAGTGTGTGTAGGTATGTGTATATATGTGTATATGTATATATATATATATATATATATGTATGTATATATATATATATATATATATATATATATATATATATATACCATATTAAATGAAGGGGGAAGTGCAGAGTGGAGACCCAAGGCCCAAGTGTCGGCCAATGGAGATCCCCTCATAGAGGCGTTTAGGAGAGGAGATGGGTTAATTAGGGTACGAGGTAGTACCGATGAAGAACACAGCTTTTCCCCAGATCCTGGACGCTTCCTCCCCCCAACTACCATGATCCGAATTCTACCTTGCAGGCCTGGATAGGACAGAGGCTGTACACTGGTACATATGAGGGCTGGAGGTACAGGGAATCCAGGTGGATGATACCTTCAGGACCAAGGGTGTGAGGGACGATGCTGGGAGAGTGGAGGGTGAGTGGGTTGGAAAGGGGGAACTGATTACAGGGATCCACATGTGACCTCTTCCCTGGGAGAGGGACAGCAGAGAAGGGGGGGAAGGGAGACTCCGGATAGGGCAAGATATGACAAAATAACGAGGTATAAATTACCAAGGGCACATGAGGGAGGGGGGAAAGGGGAGGGAGGGGAAAAAAAGAGGACCTGATGCAAGGGGCTTAAGTGGAGAGCAAATGCCTAGAGAATGATTGGGGCAGGGAATGTATGGATGTGCTTTATACAATTGATGTATGTATATGTATGGATGGTGATAAGAGTTGTATGAGTCCCTAATAAAATGTAAAAAAAGAAAAGAGGAGAAAAAAATGATCAGGGCAAAGACTGTACAGATGTGCTTTATACAATTGATGTATGTATATGTATGAACTGTGATAAGAATTGTATGAGCCCCTAATAAATTGTTAAAATTAAAAAAAAAAAGAAACCTGACCACCATCGTGGGCAACCAATCAGATACTGGAAATACCAGTGACACAGTTTCCAGTATCATGACACGCATGTTATCACAGTGTGGCAAACTGACAGGCGAGTGGTAGCCACAGGTATACTGGTAGATTTTTTTTTCTTCATGTTTCAGGAACCCGATGAAGAGTTTGTAGTTGGTTGATTCTCAGATATCCTCTGATTTTCTTCTCAGGTAGTTAGTTTATTGTGCCAGCCTGGTCGATAAACACATGTGTGGTTAATTGAAGGGCGGAGGGATAAATGGCTCAGTGAGCCTCACTTTTTTAGTTCTCGGATCTCTTGCTCTCTGATGGCCGGACCAGGGTGCAGCTGCCTTAGCCAGTTCCCTGCTTCAGCTGGCAAGGCTCACTTCCTGCAAGACATCCTTGAGGAGAAGCCACATGGACCTACCCTGAAACAGCCATGGATGCTGGAGCAGCCACGTAGAGACCCCTGCCAGTGCTGAGATGCTTACAGGTTCACTGATTCAGCTTTCCTCCTGCAGTCGGCATCATAGTGTGTATTTTTTGAGATGGAGGAGGACTTTGTGGATTGGTGTTGGACATATGGGTTAATGGGTGAACGTTGGACTTGTGTGCTTGGCCAGCATGGGTTGGGATGTTTTCTTGATGTGTGTTTACCCTTTTTATAAAACTCTCTCTTATACACGATTTATATAGCCAAAATAAGTTGGGGGCTAATAAATTATGTGGATTTGTTTCTCTAAAGTACCCAGACTAATACACTTTCTCAAAAGAAGGGCGGGGGGAGCTTTCTGATCTCTTCATATTTGGTAATTCCCCACTACCTCGTTCTAACCAACCCAAGTGTCAACCAATGAAGATGACTAGCTATACTCCAGCCACCTGCAGACTAACTCAGCCAAAGAAGCTGGCTTGAGTGGGACCCCCAGCTGGCTGTGGGGTTTGCCTTTATAAACCTTTGTTGCTCTTTGCCTCAGCAGAGGGGTCTGTCTTGCCCTATGGGATTCACCGTTTCTCCAACTTAAGTTTTTTGTGCTCTCCATAAACCTCTTTTTAATTTAGAATTTTCTGTCTGAGTTTTATTCTTTGGCAGAAAAATCGTGACTAATAAAGTCAGTGCCAATAGAATAACACATTATTGTTGTCATCATTGTTGATATTACAGGAGTGATTTTTGGCCCTTTGAAATCACTGCCAGTGAATCTTTATTGAATTACGGAGTACTCCAATTTAAGATGTCCTCATATCGTATTCTGCTATCGCTATCTTTGGATGGATAAATTATGGGCTAGGAAGGAAGAGGGAGTTGATAGCAATAATGACTGTATAACCCCACTTGAGGGCAGTGAATAACAGAATTGCAGGTGAATGGCACAATAGGTGGTGAAAGATACAGAAAAACAAATAATATAGTAACAAGGGTTCCTGGTTGGGGGGTCGGGAAGAGGGAGGGAATAAAGGGGAGCTGATATCTATGAGTTCAAGAAGAAAGAAAATGTTTTGAAACTGATAGTCCTAGCAATTGTATAATTATGCTTGATCTAATTGAATTATGGACAGCTATAATATCTGTAGGAGTTCCCAATAAAATTATTTATAAAAATAATAATAATTTGAAAATAACTAAATTGTGGGCTAATAAATTATCTCACAACATTGTGGCCAGTACTACCCTCTCCTGTGAATTCTTTGTTGTTGTCAATCTTTTTGTTTGTTGCTTCTTCCCAGAGGTTCACCAGGTGCCACAAACAGTTCAGTGCTTGACTTCTAACTGCCTGGAACTTTGATTCCAAAAGGTCATAGCTTTGAACTTCCAATGGACCAGTTAATTCTCCCAGTGGGGAGTCAGTGTTGACTCAGCTGAGTAAGTATTGACTCAGCAGCGGTGGGTTTTCTCTCTGTTGATGTAAAGTAGGCAAAGGCTATGTGTATTTGCTCATTTCTTGCTATAAGGAAAATTATGAAGGTACAGGCAATTACTCCAGGGGCTCAAGGGGTCAGTTCAGTGGGATGAAGGAGTTTCCCAGATGTGGAGTTTTCAATGTTTCAATTGGGACAGTTCTGGGAAACTCGAGCAGTTGGTCACCTTCCTTGAACCATGTGCTTACTCCCATGTGGTAGTTACATAATCACCGGATTATGTAACTTGCAGAGGGGTGGGGTCTAGCCTGTCAAACAGGTCACAGCTTGGTGGCCTCATTTGGAGGTGCTACGGAGATAAATACCGGAGGCCAGATACACATGGACTCTTTGCTACACATTCCTGTTGACAAGCCACAGGGAGACACACTGATGGCAGCCAGAGCCCTGGAGCTGGAGGAGCCACGTGGAGACCCACGCCAGCGCTGAGATGCTTCCATCGCCACTGGATCCACAGGACTTTCCACCCACTGGCCTGTGATCTTCTGCATTTGGTGGCATTGCATGTGTTGCATGAGTCTAAAGAGGAATTTATAGATTGGTATCAGACATATGGGCTAATTATCAGACTTATAGACTTGATCTGGACTGGGCTGGGATGTTTTCTCAATATACAATTGCTCATTGATATAAAACTCTTTCTTATCCACATATGAGGGTCTCTGAATTTGTTTCTCCAGTCTACCCAGACCAACACATCCCAGGGGTCAAAAGCAGAACGATCTGAGTTTGAGGTCCAACTCTGCTACTGTGTGACCTGGGGTCGGTCATTTAACCTCTCTGAGCTCTGCTCCATAAAACAGGGGCGTGGTAGGTACTCAGAGGGGTATGAGGTGCATCGTGGACTGCCAAAGGAAAACAAGCAAATCAGTCTTGGAAGAAGTACAGCCAGAATGGTCCTTAGAAGTGAGGATGGCATTTACTTTGGACATGGGAATAGGAAGGAACCATCCCTGGAAAAGATGTCTTGCTTGGTAGAGGGTGAGCAAAAAAGACAAAGACCTTTATAACAAGATTGATCCAGCTGGTACTATAATGGGCTCAAGCCTAGCAATAATTTAGAGGATGGTCCAGGACCAGGTAGTGTGTACTTCTGTCATCTGTGGGATGGCTACAAGGAGGAACCAACTCTGCAGCACCCAATACTGCCCTACAAACACGGACACCATCCCTTCACACAGCTGAGCTCAAACCAGTCTTCAGTAAAGAGTTGGGTGGCTGCCATTTTGGCATTTCAGTTCTGGACGCCACTTTCTGATCCTGTGCCCCAGGCAAGACTCCTGTTCCTCTGGGATGCCACGGAGATCAAGTAGAACCAGGAAGCCCCCCTCCAAATATGAGCACAGGAGGGAAGGGTGCCTGGTTGACTGTATGCTTGGGGCTGCCTCAGGGCGGGGCAGAAAAGACACTTGATGAAAATGGTACACTCCTTAGTTGTATTAACTGGCTCCCAGCATGAAGTGGCGAGTCCCAGAGTCTGGGAGAGATTGGCGCATAAGCAGGTGTGAGAGACAGACAGAGTGGGGAGTGTAGGAACAATGGGACAGACATCAAGCTGGCTCAGACCTGGGAGCCAAGTAGGGACAGGTGAGGGCTTGGAGTGCAGGAGATAGTTTGTCTGACTTGCCCTTTGGCAAACTTCCCTGCCTCCGTTCTCACATCTATAGAGTGTAAAGGTAATTGTTCCTGCCTGGCAGGGTTATTGTGAGATAAAGGAGATCATGTGAGAACCCCTTACTCTGGAGCGGCTGGCTGATGCGTGTATGCTCCCCACCTCCCTCTCCCTCCATGAGGATCATGTCACCTGACCAGACCAGCCACCACCCCTGCTCCACCCTTGGCCACTAAGTGAGTTTCCCTCTCTGAGCGCCTTCCCTACTCCCATGAGATAGCAACAGCTCCCACCACCCTGACTGTGGGTGGGGATCAATGAGATCACACACACACACACACACACACACACACACACACACACACACACACACACAGAGTTTCCCAGGTCCTTGTAGCCTGAGGAGTCCCTGGGCTTCAGCGTGTCCCAGACCTCTGGCTGTGTCTTGCAAACAAACACAGGCCCTGATATGCACTCTTGGGGTCCCCCCACCCAGGCCCCACCAGTCACCACTGAGGCTGATTAACAAAAAACACAACATCAAATTCTTTTACTTCTGGGGTCTCCCCCTTTTCTGGGGAGCCAGGAACTAGAACATTCGTTTATGGGGAGGGTTTAATAAAAAAGGTATAATTAGTCAAATACTGATCTCGGTTAGGCCCGCATCTCCCCAGCAACCCCACCTCACCCGGGTGTGTATGTTTGGGGGAGGGGGGGCAAAGGGGCACAAGGAGGAACACAGGGCAGACAGCAACAGTGGGTCCTAGTTCCAGCCCCTCCCCTGCGAGTGATCAGCAGGAGACCCGGGGACCGGGGCGCGGGGCGCGGTCACCACTGCAGGAAATCCCTGATGAACTTCCAGAGCTTGGTGACCCACAGGTTGGCGCCGAGGTCCATCAGGTACTGGATCTCGGGCGTCAGCATGCGGCGGCAGAGCTGCGCGTGCCGCCGCCCGATGCTCTTCTTGAGGTTGTAGCCCAGGATGGGCTTGGCGCCCAGCGGCTGCCAGGGCTGCAGGGCCGAGTCCTGGATGGCGGCCGCGTCCACCGCCTGGCCTCCGTCGATGCAGATGCGGCGCATGCGCTCGTTGGCCCGCCGCAGGGCGGCCACCTCGCGGGCCATGCGCTCGCGCCCGAAGGCCTCCACCTGGCGCCAGAAGGAGGCGTTGAAGTGGCCGTAGAGGCGCGCGTCCAGCCCGTTCCAGGCAGTGGCGCGCCGGTACAGCTCGCCGGTGAGGCGCGGCCCCGCGGCGGCGCGGCGCGCGTTGAGCTTGAAGTAGAGCACGTCCTCCAGCTCCCAGCAGAGCAGCTCCTTGAGCAGCACCAGCGACTCGTCGAAGTACTCCTGCAGCAGCACCAGCTGGAAGCGCCGCTCCACCTCCAGGATGTGCTCGCGCACGCGCGGGCTGCCCGGGTCCAGGCCGCTGTCATAGCCCAGGTCGAAGAAGAGCAGGTTGTGGAGGTAGTGCGCGTTGAAGCCGCGCGGGTCGTAGTAGCGGCGCGGGTCCTGCAGGAACTGGGACAGCTTGTCCCGGCCCGGGAGCTTCCAGGTGAGCGGCACCACTGGCCCGAAGTAGTGGAAGGAGGACTCGAAGAGGCGCGCCGGGTCGCGCAGCACCGTGATGAAGGTGGCGTTGGGCGGCACCAGGCTGCGCACTTCGTCGTAGTGGAAGCGCATGTGGTTGCAGATGATGTTGAAGCAGGCGCCCGGCCGGTAGTCCTGCACCTGGCTGCGGGCGAAGAAGGCCGGGTAGTCAAAGTCGTTGCGCCCGCTGGGGAAGGCGAACTTGAGCCCGTGCTTCTGGCCGAAGCGGAACAGGATGTTGAGCAGCGTGCTGCTGGCCGTCTTGTGGGTCTTCATGAACACGATGTTCCGCCGCGGCTGGCACCCGCCCGCAGAGCCCTTAGTGGGAGTCGCTGCCTGGGGCTCATCCCCGGCCGGGGAGCAGGGTGCTGCGGCCTCTGGAGTTCTGGGGGTGGAGGGGCGGGACAGAGAAGCATGGGAGCCTCAGGGGGCTGCGAGGCTGTAGGGGTGTCCTCAGGACACCTCCCCAAGACAGCCAGTCCCCCACCCCACCCTCTGCCAGCCCTAATCCTAATATGTGTAGAACGGGGTAACCGGGCAGACCTACATGCCCCGTTGTGGGCCCTGGATCTAGGTTTTGGCTTCTCTGGCCTCAGTTTCCTCATCTGTGAAATGGGGTGGAGCTGGCATGAGATTGACGCAAGATGGGGTCCAGCAGACCCTCCGGTTACAGCAGCTCCACCGACACTTGGTCTGAACGACTGTCAAGTCGGACCACATAACATTGTAATGTCTCCCCGTCCCAGACATCAGTGATCAGCAATTTCTTTGCCTTCAATTTAAGCCTAAAGGCTTAGGCTGTGCACAGGCCCGCTAGGTGAGAGGTGGAGCAGCCTGTCTCAAAGTCCTACAGGCCCCAGTAGGAATCCAGGCACTGTGTCAACCGGAGGACTTTGGATAGTCACTGCCCACTCAACGCCCCGGCTGGAGCCCTGATCCCCAGCCTGGGTTCTCAGTCTGTTGGAGTCTCATTCTCCATGAGACAGGTTCTGTTATTACCCCCACTTCACAGAGAAGGGTGCTGAGAACAGGAGAGGGGAGCGGTGAGGCCTTGAGTTCCACAGGGAGTTTTGCTCACAGTGGAACAGCAGCCTAGCCTGCTGCCCAGCATCCCCTCCCTCTACCCCACAGCCCTCCAGGGGCCACCCAGCAGCCCCACTCACGTGGAAGCCAGGCCGGCCTGCAGCGGGGGCACGGCATAGGAGTAGAGCAGCAGCAAGAAGCTGGTGAAGAGAGCGCCCAGCACCAGCCCTTTGGCCATGGACTCCCAGCGCCTCTTTGGTAGTGGCATTGCAGCACCTGGGGGCAGGGTAGAGGGGAGCGTCAGAACCCTGGCCGAGATGTCTGGACCTGCCTTCACCTGGAGCACCCAGAGCCAAACACACGGAGGAAGACAGCGACAGGGTTGTAGACAGAGCCCCGGAGACACACAGTGGAGAGAGACCGGCATACAGAGAGATGGTAGGTAAACTCAGGGGCGGGCAGCTGGGCATGGGGCAGAGAGAAAGGTTTCCTTCCCCGCCCCCTTTTCTCTGGAGCTTTCTAATGAGATGGTTTTGAGGGAAAAGTAAAGAAGACCCACCCCCAGCGTTTATCTTCCCCAGGCCTGGGGCCTCGGGTGCCAACAGGGAGGAGGGTAGAAACTGCCCGGAATGAGGCCCCACCTATTCTCTATGCCACCTTCCCTGCTGCCTCTGGGGACCAAGGCCCTCATCTCTCCTCATTGGCCCCTGTAAGGCAGGTGGGGAGACTGAGGCTCAGAAATGGACAGCGAGGGCTTGGTTGCTGACCACATGCCCACCTCCTCATCCATTCTTAGCAGAAGAGGTGGCCCAAGTTAAGTTTGAATTTCAAATAAATTATATATATTTAAAGTATAAGTATGTTCTCAATGGGTGTTTGCCAATGTGTGTGATACTGCTATGGAGTGGCGCTAGAGCAACCCAGGGGGCATGCTGAAAACGCAGATACCTATATTTTATCCCAGATTCTGGGCTATAGTACAGAGTTTTTAATTGCTGGGGGACGATGAATACTTTTTGTTTCCTGCAAAGGAGGCAGGAAACCAAGTAAGTTCTAAATATTGTTTAGAATATATATGTACAAAAAGTCATTGTTTATCTGAAATTCACACTTACCTGGAGGATGTCCATTTAGAAAGGGTGTCTGAAGATGGCGACCCTACCAGCAGGAGACCCACACATGATCTTTGAGGGGATAGTGCAGGCTAAAGGACGGAGTCCAGGAGAAAGGGGGCTCAGAGGACCATCCAGCCTCCCCTAAACTGTTCAGGAGGAAGGGTGGGGTCCATGAGAGCTGGGCTCAGAGGACCTTCAGGCTCCCCTCTGCTGTAAGACCAGGGCCTAGAACTTTCCACTTCTGTCCTGGTGCATGCTGCACTGTGCCTGGGGCCCGAGGCCACACATGAGAGGTGACACTTACTGCCCCGTGACCAAGCACATCAGCACGGCCTCACTGGCCCGGGTCGCAGAAGCGACACAACTTGCCTAAGGAGGACTCCACATACTTCCTCTGGAAAAATTACTTCTCCAGAGAAGGGCCCTGAGAGAGAAGACATGTGCTCCACTGACTCTTGCTTATGGTGCCTTATCATATCATATCTTCCCAAGCAGATTTGGCCGACCACCCCGTTTTCAGAAAAAGTTACTTAAAAGCCCCTGGCAATTAAAACCTTTTGTACTATAGCCCACAATCCAGGACACAGCCTAGGAATCTGCTTGGACAGCACTCCTGGGTTTGTTTCAGCATTCCCCAGCAGGTAGAACTTCTTTAGATGTTGCCAAGAAAATTGGAATCAGTGAAACTGAGTCCAACTCAAACAAAGAAGCAAACAAAAACCTCAGCCTATCATCGAGTTGATTCTGACTCAGAGTGACCCTGTTGAACGGCTTCTGTGCATTTCCAAGGCTACTCATCCTCTTGGGAACAGAACGCTTCATCTTCCTTCTTTGCAGCAGCTAGTGGATTAGAACTGCTGCCTTCACAGTGAGCAAAGAAAGGTGTAACCCACAGCAGCCTTGGTGGCTTAGTGGGTTATGGGTTGGGCTGGTAGCCACAAGCTCGGCAGTTTGAAACCACTAGCTGCTCCACAGGAGAAAGATGAGGCTTTCTGCTCCCCTAAAAGAGCCCAGCTTATTAATTCTAAACACAAACGTTTTCACTTAAAAATAAACGTTTTAGAGAGTAGAGGGTGAGTGGTTTGGAAAGGGGGAACTGATTACAAGGATCTACATGTGACCTCCTCCCTGGGGGATGGACAACAGAAAAGGGGGTGAAGGGAGACGCCGGATAGGGCAAGATATGACAAAATAATAATCTATAAATTATCAAGGACTCATGACGGAGGGGGAGTGGGGAGGGAGGGGGGGAGAAAAAGAGGACCTGATGCAAAGGGCTTAATTGGAGAGCAAATGCTTTGAAAATGATTAGGGCAAAGAATGTACAGATGTGCTTTATACAATTGATGTATGGATTGTGATGAGTTGTATGAGCCCCTAATAAAATGTTTTAAAAAATAAATAAATAAAATAAACGTTTTAGATGGAAGGATGCTTCACCGCTGCTTGGTCAAAAATAGAACAGAATTATAACCAACCTCAGTGTCCATCAAAAGGGAACAAGGCTCATCTTGGGAGTCATCCATTGATATGCAAGCAAACAAACAAACAAAAACCATCCCAAACAATGCTGAAACCTGTGCATCAGTGTTCACTACCGCTCTGCTCACAAGAGCTTAAAATAAAAGTGTGTGTGTGTGTGTGTGTGTGTGTGTGTGTGGAAATAGCCTAAATGTCCCTCAACAGATGAATGGTTAAGTCATCTAGGCACACAATAGAACATTACTAAACTAAGCCAAACCCACCGCTTCTTATAGTTTCTGAAACGGTCTGTCTTGATGGGAGTTGACAGCCTCATCTTTCTTTGGGGTTTCTGTTGAGTTCAAAATGCCAAGCCTATTTGCTTAATTCAAGGGGTCACTAGGGCTCTTTTAAGCGGGTGTGACTGATGGCTAGCAAGAGAAATGAAATCCTGGGGCAGGCCACAACATGGGTGAACCCTGAAAACATCATGCTGAGCAAACTAAGTCCAAAAGACATGTACTGTATATTCTCACGTATGTGGGAAAAACGAGTCTACAGCAACCAAAGCTGCTTGGTGGTGACCGAGGGGGAAGGGAGAGGGAAATGGGAAATAGGAGGGTCGTGGGGTGATGTCGCCGGTGGTGAAGGAAGGTGGAAAAGAGCACTGACAAAGTCTGCACAACATGAAGATTGTAATAGCATCACTGAATCATACACATAAAAATGAATAAAGTTTTCAACGTTGTCTTCTGCATATTATTACCACAGTGAAAATAAAAGAAGAAAAGAGAAACAAAACCCAAGTGTTTCAAGAAAGTCAGCAACAACAAAACAAAAACCAAGGCTGAGGTAAGCGAGCTGCCTCAGAAACACCCACAGGAAAAGAAAGTCTTAGAACAATTTAAAAAATAAAACAACCAAACCCACTACCTGGCAGTCAACTCCAGCTCATAGTGACCCTGTAGGACAGCCCAGAGCTGCTCCTCAGGGTTTCTGAGACGTCTCACCTTTATGAGGGCAGACAGCTAGGTCTGTCTCCTCCAGATCCACTGGCAAGTTTAAACCTGTGATCTTTCCATTAGCAGCTGATGCTTAGCCCATCGCACACTTTAATGAATTCACGGAACAATGGTGCCCTCCAAATCCACATGTATGTATATACATCATATGTATGAGGCCAGGGAGAAAAACGGGATCAGCATCTTAGGTTTTAGAGTCTCTGGGTTAAAAGTGCATGGTTACTATCAGAAATGTTGGCAACTCAAGTCTAGCCAGAGGCTGCTTGGAAGAAAGACCTGGTCATCTACTTCGGAGAATGCAACCATTGAAAATCCAAGGGAGCCCACTTCTCTTCTGACATGTGGATGCCAGGAATGGGCGTTGACTCTGCGACGCCTGGGTTGATTATTCTAACTTTTCTTTATTTCTTTTAAATGGGAGAGCGCGAATGCAGTCCCCCACTACCACAAATTATGCAGTCGAGTGTCTCACATTTGGGTAGATTGCAGGGGTCAGCACATCCGGAGTGCAATGGATAAGCCTCACCCTGGGAAAAGCACCTTCATGATCTTGGTCTCTCCCCTGCCAGGTTAGTATGATTATTCTAACTTTTCATAGTGGTTTCCTGTTATGCAGAGGGAGATGGGCACATTGAAGAAAACATTTTCTATATTTCTCATTTCTGGAGAGTTTGCATATTAAAAAGTAAACATAATACTTTCTAGGGAGCTGGCAGGCCTGTGTTTCAAACCCATCAGCCACTTCGGGGAAGAAAGCTGTGGCAGTCTACTTCAGTAACAACCTACAAGACAGTTCTACTGTAGAGATAAGTCAGAACTGACCGGAGAGCAAGAGACTTGGATTACTTTCTGAGTCAGCAAAAGACAGTCAAATATATTATTTAAGATGACAGTCCCTCTCAGACGGGCCACACAGAAGGGATGACAAATTCAGGGTGCGGTATGCATATAACTGTCTTCTAGTTGCTTAATAGTTCCTCCCCTTACTATTATGGTTTTTATTTGTTGTACCTCATTACGTATGTTAGATTTGCATATGTTTATTTGTATCTCTAAGATTGTGCGGTACATGAAAGTCAAGATAGATAATCCTTCTGAAACAATAAGAGGAGTAATGGTTTCATGCGGGTACGGAAGTGGGGATGGGGGAGTTGACAGCATTGGTAATTGTGTAACACCACTCAATGGGATTGAATAACAGAATTTTATGTGAATGGATATATTTGATTGTGTAAGATTGGGGGAAAAAAACTATTACAGAAAGAAGAAAAAAGTTGAAATGGCTCTCCTCCCTCTCTCCGTTTCTCTGCCACCCCGAGTGTGGTGGTGCTCCGACTTCACCATGTCATCTCATAAGACTTTCAGGATCAAGAGATTCCTGGCCAAGAAACAGAAGCAGAATCGGCCCATTCCCCAATGGATTCAAATGAAAACCGGTAATAAAATCAGGTACAACTCCAAGAGAAGACACTGGAGAAGAACCAAGCTGGGTCTGTAAGGAGCCCCATGAAGGGTGGCACGCATGGCCGCATTTTCCAAGGCTCAAATCATGGATTAAGACTTTTGTCCCCATTTGATGACTTGAACTTCTATTGGCAAATAATCTGGTTTATTCCTTGGTTTTTTGCTTCCTAATTAAGTTTAACAATAAACAATGTAAGGCTGTTGGTGTGAAAAAAAAGTTGAAATGTTGTGATGACAAACCTCATTCAGGGTGTCTGTAAACTTCCCTAATGGACGAAAATGTCGACAAAATTCATGCACCTGTGCTTAAAGACTGATGATGGGACCATTGAAGAGATGGGGAAGTTATCTGGACTATCTTGGAGCTCGTTTCAGCGAATTTTAACAGAGAATTTGGGAATGAGAAGGCAGAAATGCGAAATTTGTGCCTCACATTCTGACTGACCAGGGAAAAGAGCATCGAGTGGAAACATGCTGTGCTTTGATGGAACAGCTCGAAGCAACCCAGACTGTTTTCCCCAAGGTCATTATGGGCGATTAGACATGGTGCTATTCTTATGACCCTGAAGGCAAACATTAATCAAGCCAGTGGAAGACATCGTCCTCGTCAAAAAAAAAAAAAAGTCAAGTGAAATCAAAGATCAAGACAATGCTCATTTGGTTTCTTTTGATGTGAGGGGGAAAGTACACTTGGAGTTAATTCCAATAGGTCACACTATTAACCAAGCTGTCTATTTAGAAGTTCTGAAAAGATTGCGTAACAGCGTGCAACCAAAAAGGCCTGATTTGTGGCAGATGGGGGGACTGGGTTTGCCACCACGACCATGCACCTGCTCACTCGGACATCTCTGCGTCAGCTTTTGGCAAAAAAAAAAACAAAAAAAACCCAGCATGTCTCTCTTGCCCCACGCACCTTACTCACCTGAGCTCTCTCCGCGTGACTTCTTTTTGTTTCTAGAGATGCAAAGGGACACGAAAGGACAGCGATTTGACGACGTAGAAGAGGTGAAGAGAAAAAAGAGGGAGGTGCTGTCAGCCATCCAAACAGATTAAGTTTCAAAAATGTTTCCAAGAATGGAATCACAGATCTGATCAATGTATTTAGAGCAATGGAGAGTACTTTGAAGGTGATAAGGTTTTCTGTTTGTTTTTTTTAATTCTAAATATGTAACTTAAAAAAATATTCTGGTGGGTTTTTTATTGAGGGGGGATCCCCCTGGTACACCGTCACTAATAAAGCTTTCTCTCACGACGAAGTAGGCCTGGCAGCCGCAGCGCGGACCCTCAGACCTGGTCTGTGGACTAGCCAGGGGCCCCCTGGGCGCTCGTGGAGCCCGGCGAACCTCGAAAATGGGAGTTCTAGAAGCCGGCCTGGCAAGGCGGCCCACGCGGCCACCCCCAGCGTGTTGGCTGCCCCGTCCGAGCCCCAGGTGCCAGCTTGGGCCTGGTCTTCAGGCGAGGCCCCTGGACCCAGTGGTGATGCTTCAGTGAGGCCCACCGGAAGGGAGGCCGAGCGCGGCCAGGCCACAGCCTCGACGGGGCGCCGCGACGGAGGCCGCAGCTCTCACTACGGATGGGTTAGGGTGGCGTGAGGGTGCCATCGGCGGCCCCTCGGGTGCCCCGAGCCCGCTGCGCCCACCGACCCACTCACCGGGGCGCCTTCCACAGCTCTGGGGGGCTGCGAGGCGAAGGTGGAGGCCGTGCGTGCGCGGAGGACAGACCGGCCAGCAGGGGGCAGAGCAGCCGCCCCGCCCCCCCGTGGAGGCTCCGCCCCCCGCATGGCCCCGCCCAGAGGGCCCGCCCCCTCATCCGCCAGTCCGCCCCGTCCATCATTTATGCTCTCCTGGATGGGTGCCCGGGCGTGAGCTCCTGGGCTGGACTGGCCCGCCCTTTGGTCTCCATCCTGAGTCCCTGCCATGAACAAACATGGAGGCTTCTTCAGGACGTGCCCCTCAGAACTGATTGTACCCAGCTGTGCTGCGAGGCAGGGCCCATCCCTACCACCCCTACCCACCCCCACCCCTCCTGCCACCCCTATTTGACAGACGGGGGAGATGGCATGGCCTGCCCAGGCTCACTCAGCAAGGCTGGAGCAGGGCTGGGGTGTGCCCCATGGCCTGGCACTCTGTCCAGGGGACACAGTAGGGTCTGGCCATGTGAGCTGGCTGGTGGCTAGGATGAGGGGCGTCTGGCTGACCTCCTCCCTGCCCCCGCAGCCTATCCCCTCCCACCTCAGCTCTTGTGAGGCGGCCTCTCCTTGTATGTGCAAAGGGCATTCGACTGCACGGGCCTCCGCGAAAATTGAGGCCCAGAGCTGTTGGCTCCCAGTCAGGAGCCCAGTTTGGGAGATAAGAGTGGAGAGCAGAGGGGCATAGCATGTGCGAGCCCAGGAGACAATCGACGCAGATTCATCATTGTCTTTAAAATGGACCAGGGCCCCTCTGTGTCCAGCGGCGTACAGGCCTGAGTAGAACACATCCTTGAGTCCTCCCAGCCTGGCACCTGGGTGCACGATCCCCTCCCCCTCCCCATAAGCGCTGTGAGCTCTGAGCAGACAACGTGAGAACATGACTCAGACAGAAAACACCACCGCGACAACAGGCTCAAGAGCCCCTGTGTGAGCATACATGACCGCCACATGGCTATGAGAGCCATACAGGGAAGCACATGTGTGTAAGAGCCCGTGTGTGAGAGCCCGCGTGTGAGCACTGCGTTCACGAGTCGCCGGGTCTGACTGCTCCGTGCCCCAGGCAAGGCTGTGCCCATCTCTGTGCCTCAATTTCTTCTCCAAAATGATGACGGACACTGTCCCCACCCCCACATCACAAAGTGCTGTGAGGAGCCTCTGAGCCCACAAGGAAAGTGCCCAGCATGGGGTGGCACTATCACTCTATCATCATATCCATCTCAGGGACCCACCATGGCCCCAGCAAGGTGTGTGCCTACGGCCTGGGAAGGGGGCTTGCAGGTAGCTGGTGACCCTGAGGATTGGGAAGGGGGCTTGCAGGCAGCTGGTGACCCTGAGGAAATCCCAGTGCAGCTGAGCTTCCAAACTCCGACTCCTAACTGGAAGTCGGTGGGGCAGGGCCAAGGTCTCGGGGCAGGGGTATGCTCAAGGTCACACAGCTCAGCGGCAGCTCAGATAGGACTGGGGCCTGAATGCCCTCCTCGGCTCCTGCTAGTGACAATCCCAGGCATAAAGGAAAGGCAGTCCCCTCTCAGCCCACCCTGTCCACTCTTGGCCCTGGCCAACAGAAGCCACAGATATGCAGGCGCTGGCTATAAACTGGGCTCCTGACTCCTCATCCTGCACCAGGGGAACCGGCTGCGGGCCGGCGAGGCCTCTGGCCTTGTGCATCCCCAGCAGGCCAGCTTTGGTGATAGTGGTCCTTGTGCCAGAGAGCAGAGGGAGACACACTCACCTGGGCTGGGCTGGCCGTGCTCTCCTCTCTGGGGCCCTGTCTGGCTCCCAGGCTGCCTCTGTGTCACCGGGAGACGGGAATGCTCCAATGACAGGAGCAGCAGCCTGACTCCCTCCTGGTCCAGTGGATTTAAATATTTATGAGTTCCTACTCTGGCGACAAGAGGTGGCATGCTCCAGCCCCCTGCAGGTGCTGCCCTGGCTCTCTGCCACCCCCACCCCCACACTGGACGGCTATGGGAAGGCCCAATCCTTTCAGCAGTTCTTCACTCAGGAGCACAGCAAAAGCTCCCGTGTCCTTGGGCCAAGGATATTATAGCTGCAGAGTCCTGAAGAGAGACAGGGCATGCCCAAAGGCTGAGCGAGAAGGACAAGCAGGGGAAGGAAGGGGCAGGGCACAGGGAGTCACACTGCTCCAGGTGAAGGGCCATGGCTCTAAGAGGTGAAGTTACCTGCCAAGGTCACAAGGCTATCCAAGAGAAGATAGGCACAGGGACCTAGGTGCCAGAACCAGTTCATCAAGATCATTATTGCCATGGCCAGGCTCTCCGTGTGAGTGTTGGGATCAGACCTGGGACATGGTATGGAGAGGTGTCTTGTCTTAACTAACACCCCGCCAGTCTTTTTTCCTTGCACGTGACCTGAGGATGACTTCGGAGTACTAGCAGTGCTGGTGTTTTATGATTTTAAACCAGACAATCATGGGATCGAAAATGCTTGGGACTTTGGGGATGTTGTCTCATACACCCTTGTAATCCTCAGGGGGCTCGGGGGGACCTCTTGTTATCATCCCATTTTATAGAGAAGGGAGCTGAGGCCCAGAAGGGGCAAGGTCAGGGCCAAGGCCGCCCAGTAGGTAAGGAGCAGGGCTGGGGTCAACCTTGTCCGGGTAGGTGAGGATGTGAGGCTTTTGAACAGCAGCAGGCATCACGGGGGCCGTGGGGATCACGGGCAGGATGAGGAGGCCATCCAAGTAGGATGAAGATTCCCAGGGTGGGGACCACTGATGAAAGAGCCCACACGGAGTGGGTGCTGGAGATACTGCCAGTCATGCCAGACACGTCCCTTTCTGAGACACCTGATGACACATCATTGGCTGATCCTTCTCTACCATTCTTTTGGTTTTTTAATTATAAGAAGATCAAAGAACCCCTTCCCCAGAGGTCTTGGCCTCCATATATATATATAGTCTCCATGAGCATCTGAAGAAACAATGCAGAGTGGCCCTATTGGATAAGTAAGCTCAGGACTGCAAGGTCTGCGGTTCAAACCTCCAGCCGCTCTGTGGGGGAACGAGAAGGCTGTCTGCTCCCATAAAGATGTACAGCCTTGGGAATCCTGCATTGGAGTGGGTGCAATGGCAGTGTGTTGGGGTAGGTGAGCAGATAATGATATGAGGGGTCTCTTGTTTTGCACACATTTTGCTTTTAACCGGCTTCTCCACATAGCAAGAGGTGTGGGCCTGTTCTTGTGGCCATCAGCACAGTGGACTGATCTATTCCACAGGCATTTCCTCACTACCTGCTGGCCACAGAGGAGGACACTCTACAATGGGGAGGCTGCTGGGGGTGGTAAGGAAGGCTTCCTGGAGGAGGCAGCTGGTGGGTAGAGGGTCCTCCCTTGCAGTTTAAGGTCACATGACTAAGTCCTGGCCAATGGGCTATGTGGCAGAGCTGTTGACATGGGCTGCTCTCCTCGCTTCTTTCCTTTGTGCTTCATGAGTGGCGCAGTCTCCAAGGATCTGCAGGTGGGAGGAGCTCTAAGGGGGGGAGGGGCCACCTCCCATGACAGTGGATTTCATGGGACATGGGAATTAAACTGCCATTGTGCGCCGCCTTTTGGAACCTGGAGTTTGTTGTCGCCACAAGCATTAAGGAACGCACCTGTTACTTACACTAGGCTGAGTCAGGCAGAGAGGACCATCCACGGTCCAGAGCATCAAGAAATTATCAAATGTTTCGCCTGGCTGGAATGCCCAGTACGCCTGGAAGAAGTTGGTTGGCTAGGGGAGTTGAGAGGCCGAGCCAGAAGGAGGGTCAGGAGGACAGCAGGGCCCCAGAAAGCACGCTCAGGAGTCTGGCCTGGGTCCCGTAGGGTGTGGGGAACCGGGAAAGGCCTTCAACAGAGAAGTAGAGAATTGGGGTCCCCTCTGGGCTGCTGAATTGAAACTGTAGGCGTGAGATGGACACACGGAGATCATCGTTGCTGGGTTATTTCGCAAAGGAGGAAATGGATGGACCTCAGCAGACACCGAGGTGCTACCAAGTCAGTTCTGACTCATATAACGGGACCGAAGGCTGCCCGGCCCTACACCATTGCCACCATGGTTTCCCTGGGGGAGCCCATTGCCGCAGCCACTCTGTCAATCCATCTTGTTGAGAGTCTGCCTCTTTCCCGCTGAACCCTCTACTTTACTAAGCATGATGTCTTTCTCCAAGGTCTGGTCTCTCCTGATAGCACGTTTAAAGCACGTGAAATGAAGTCTTGCCATCCTCACTTTGAAGGAGCCTGCGGTAGTTACATAATCTGGTGTCAATTTGAAAGGATTACAAGTGAAGGGGTGGAGTCTAGTCTGCCAATCAGGTCATAGCCAATGAGGCCTCTGTGTGGGCATGGCCTTCTCCTGAGAATTCTGGGAACTCCTGGATTTCCTCCTTGGAGGCAGGAGACACACTCTCTCGGCTCACTCCCTGAGAGATGCTCTACTAACAAGACACATGGCACTACGCCTGGAAGCTGAACAAGCCACACGGACCTACCCTGATGCAACCAGACCTCTGGAGCCAGAGAAACCACAAAGAGACCCCGACCAGTGCTGAGATTCTTACAACGCCACTGTATCCACAAGACTTCCAACCCACTGGCTTGTGATCCTCCTGCATTCAGCATCATTGCATGTGTTTCATGAGGCTGAAGAGGACTTTATAGATTGGTATCGGACATATGGGCTAATATTGACTTATGGACTTGATCTGGACTGGGCTGGGATGTTTTCTCAGTATTCAATTGCTCTTCTATATAAACCTCTTCCTTAGATATATATGAGTGCCTATGAATTTGTTTCTCTAGTCTACCCAGTCTAACACAGAGCATTCTGGCTGTACTTGTTCTGAGCAAGATTTGTTTGTTCTTCCTCTAGTCCATGGGGCATTTGTTAATATGCTTTGTCAATACTATAACTCAGAGACATCAGTTCTTCATCAGCCTTCCTTATTTCCTGTCCAACTTTCACATGCATATGAGGTTATTAAAAACACTTGGCTCAGGGCAGACCAGGCAAGCCCATCTTAGTATTCAAAGTGGCATCTTTGCGTTTGACCACTTGAAATATGTATGTATGTATGTATATACATATACACATATATGTGTGTACATATACATGTATATGATATATATCAGCATAATTGCCCAAAGTAATAAGTCATTTGATACCCTGATTGGTGCGGCCCAGGCCTTTGGTGATGGATCCAAGCAGAATGATATTCTTAACCACTTCTCCATTTATCACGATGCTCTTTGATTAGTTCAGCTGTGAGGGGTTTTGTGGTCTTTCTACTGAGCTGTAACCCACAGTGTAGCCATTGATCTTCATGTAGCAGCGCTTCAAGTCCTCCTCACTCTCAATAAGCAAGGCGTTGCCATTTTCATAACAGAGGTTGCTCACAAACGTTCCTCCAAACCTGATGCCCCATTCTTCTTCCTATGGTTCAGTTGCTCAGATTATTTGCTCATCCTACCGATAGAGTAAATATCGTGCTGCACACCTTTCCTCATTTTAAACCGCTCCATATCCCTTTGTCTGCCTCTCAGTTTACATACAGGTTCCACAGGAGGCCAATGAAAAGTTCTGGCACTCCCATTCTTTGCAATGTTATCGATCGATGGTTTTTGTTTGTTGTTTTTATGATGAGCAATAGTTTGAAAATGGCTCATTAAATTATAATACGACCTTGCAACTCCTCCCGTCCTCTGTCATTTTGTGGTACTGTTGTGCTTGTGTGCTACTGTGACGCTGGACGTTATGCCGCTGGTATCTCTCACACTAGCAGAGTCACTCACAGCTTGCACGCTAAGACAGATTAAAGACAGGGGAAAGGTCGTCTGAGGGATTCGCCCCTGAAAACCTTCTGAAAATCAGTGGAACAGGCCTGGGAGGGCATGATCAAGGGTAATGTAACCAAGAGAAATTACTGAAACCCAAATGAAGACTGAGCATGATAGTGGGACAAAAGGAAAGTCAAAGGAAATAGAGGGAAAAGCTCAGAGGCAAAGGGCACTTATAGAGGTCTAAATAAAGGCATGTACATAAGCAAATATATTTATATATGAGGATGGGGAAATAGATCTATGTGCATATATTTATAGGTTTAGTATTAAGGTAGTACAAGGAATTAGGCCTCCACTCAAGTACTCCCTCAATGTAAGAATACTTTCTTCTATTAAACTGGCATTCTATGATGCTCACCGTCCTGACACAACCACTGAAGACAAAGCGGGTGAATAAGTAAATGTGGTGAAGAAAGCTGATGGTGCCTGGCTATCAAAAGAGATAGTGTCTGGGGTCTTATAGGCTTGAAGGTAAACAAGCAGCCATCTAGCTCAGAAGCAACAAAGCCCACGTGGAAGAAGCACATCAGCCTGTGCAATCACGAGGTGTCAAAGGGATCAAGTATCAGGCATCATCAGAACAAAATCTCATATCATAGTGAATGAGGGGGTGTGCACGGAGTGGAGACCCAAAGCCCATTTGTAGGCCACTGGACATCCCCTTACAGAAGGGCCTCAGGGAGGAGACGAGACAGTCAGGGTGCGATGTAGCTATGATGAAACTTACAACTTTCCTCTAGTTCCTTAATGCTTCCTCCCCCCCCCACTATCATGACCCCAATTCTACCTTACAAATCTGGCTAGACCAGAGGATGTACACTGGTACAGATAGGAACTGGAAACAGGAAATCCAAGGCGGAGGATCCCTTCAGGACCAGTGGTGTGAGTGGTGATACTGGAAAGGGGGAACCGATTATAAGGATCTACATGTGATCTCCTCCCTGGGGGACGGACAACAGAAGAGTGGGTGAGGGGAGACGTTGGACAGGGCAAGATATGACAAAATAATTATTTATAAATTATCAAGGGTTCATGAGGGAGGGGAAAAATGAGGAGCTGATGCCAGGGGTTAGGTGGAGAGCAAATGTTTTGAGAATGATGAGGCCAATGAACGTACGAATGTGCTTTACACAATTGATGTATGTGTGGATTGTGATAAGAGTTGTATGAGCCCCTAATAAAACGATTAAAAAAGAAAACAAAATTAGTGGAACACTGTCGATATAAGGCTAGAAGATAACCTCTCAGGTTAGAGGGTACTCAAAATACAACTCAGGAAGAGCTGTGTCCCCAAATTAGAGACGACTTAAATGATATGACTCCGAATGAGAAGAAACAACTACAATACGGTCATAATTGGAGTGTGAATGAACATCATACAGGAAGAAAGCAAACGATCATTAAAAAGGCAAAAAAATTTTAAAGCAAGAAAATGTCCAAAAGACTGTCCAAAGAGACTCTGAAACTGTTCTTGAACGTGGAGGAGCTAAAGCAAAGGGAAGACATGCTGAAAACAAAAAAGTTCAACAGAATCTTTCAAAAGGCAGCTTCAGAAGACAGAGTAAAGCATTCTAATGACATATGCAAAGACTTTGAGTCAGAAAACAACCAAGAAATAACACAGCATATCTCAAGCTGAAAGAACCGAAGAAGAAAAAAATCAAGCCTCAAGTTGTTATCTTGAAGGATTCCATGGACAAAATATTGAACAATGCAGGAAGCTTCAAAAAGACATGCTAACGATGTTATGGCACCAAAAAGAACTGGTAACGTTTCAACCAGTTCAAGGGCAGCACACGACAAAGAGCCGACGGGATTACAGGAAGAAGTTCAAGCTACGCTGAAGACATTAGTGGAAAAACAAGGCTGCCGAAGACCAGTGGAGATGTCTCAACAAACTGATGTAGCAGTAACAGCGCTGACTCGTTTGTGCCCGAGTTAATTAACAGCCTCTGATATGCAGATGAAATTTAGAAGACAGCTACCTAACCACCGTAAGAGAGCTATCTTTATTCGCATCCCAAAGACAGGTGACTCAACCGAAGATGGAAAGTATCAATCAATCTTGTTACTTGATCACATGCAAGCAAAATTTGCTGGAGATGGTTTGTTAAATGTTTGCAGCAGTACACAGACAGGGAGCTGCTAGACACGCAAGTTGGGTTCAGAAGACATCATCACTAATGTCAAGTGGATTTTGAGTATTAAGAGCAGAGATTCTCAGAATGACATTGACTCATGTTTTATTGACTGCGAAGGCATTCGACTGGATCATAGCAAACTATAGATAACGTTGCAAAGAATGAGCGTCCCAGGACCTTCAATGGTGTCACGTGGCACCACTGCCTCCACCGAGAGGGAGCTGGGCAACAAGAACAAGGGCAGCCTGAAGGGGTTAAAATCCGAAAAGGTGTACAGAAGCGTTGTATTCTTTCCCCGCATTTAGTCCAGCTGTCCGTCTGATGAACAGTTAACCCATGAAGCTAGACCATATGAAGAAGAATCGGGATGGGAGGAAAGTTCGTTAACAACTTCCGATAGGAAAACGACACAATCTCGCCTGTTGACATGGAAGGTGACTTGAAGCACTTAGAGATGAAGGTCAATGGCTACAGTATGGATTGTAACTCGATAATAAAGAAAACAAAAATCCTGACCACTGGACGAATAAGTAGCATCGTGATAAATGGAGAAAATATTAAAGTTGTAAAGAATTTCATTCTGGATCCACACTCAATGCCCCTGGTCGCACCAATCAGGGTGTCAAAGGACTTATTACAGTGGACGAGGCTGCTGCTGCTGCTGCTGCTGAAAAAGAAAAAACACCTTGCGAGTGGTCAAGAGCAAAAATGCCACTTTGAAGACGAAGATGTGCCTGATCTGAACCACGGTATTTTCAGATGCGTGTGCAAGCTGAAAAGTAAATAACAAAGACAGATGAAGAATTGATGTCTTTGAGTTACAGTAGTGAGCAAACAAATTGGCCCATATGCCACGGACAAGAACAACAAATAAATCCGTTTGGGGAAGTACAGATTACAACTCAATGTTACGAAAACGCAAATCCTCATCACTGAACTAATAAACCTCATGATAAATGGGGAAATTATTGAAGTTGTCCAGTATTTAATTTTGCTTGGGTTCACGGTCAGCACGCAGGGAGGCACCTGCCCAGGAATAAAATGACCAGACCCCTTTGACGTGTTAAAGAGCACCGTGGTCACTTTGAAGAGTAAGGTGTGCCTGACTCAAGCCATGCGTTGTTTGTTTTTTCTTCAAGAGCCTAATAGGTGTGGAAAGCTGGCAGTCGATAAGGAAGCCTGGGCAGGAATCGAGGCATGTGAATGATGATGCTGGTGAAGAATATTGAAAGTTCCTCAGACTCCCAGAAAAACCAAGAACATCTCTCTCAGAAGAAGTCCAGCCAGGTAATCTTCAGAAGGGAGGATGGCATGACTCCATCTCACGTGCATTGGGCACGTGATCCGAAAGGAGAAGTCCCTAGGGTGGGTGAAAAATATGATGCTTGGTAAAGTCGAGGGTCAACGATAAGAGGAAGGCTCTCCATGAGATGGATTGACACGGTGGCTGCAGCACTGAGTTCAAACAGAACAGAGCCTGTGAGGGGGATGCAGGACCGGGCAGGATTCCCTTCTGTTGCAGAGTCACTATGAGTTGGAATTGACGTGACAGCACCTAACAACCACAGTCTTGCAACTGGATCTGTTTGCGATATGTAAAGGGAGAGAGGATGGGAACGCATATGTCGAGACCTTGTAGCTTCATGGGAGAAAAAAAAGATTAAAAAAAAGAGAGTTGTCTCCAAAGATCCCTTACGGTCTCAACTCCCAACAGAGATCATTCCTCATAATTCCATTCAGGTAATAGGGAAGATATACTCGAGTGGATCAGATTTGATGGACATATTTGAGAATCCAAATGCTGAACACTTCATGGACGGCAGTAGTTTCATTGAGAATGGGCATCGCAGGGCTGGACATGCCATTGTTGTGGCTTGGGGAACGGCTACAGGTGACTGCTTACCGGGAATACCTCTGCCTCCAAGGCTGGGTTGCTAGTCATGCTTTAAAAACCCACGTGATCACACACACACACAAAGAATATGAATATATACACCAATTCAAGACCTGTTTTGGGGGGGGAGGGCAGAGGGAAAAGGGAGCTGATATCAAGGAGTTCAAGAAGAAAGCAAAGCTGTTGAAAACTGACGGTGGCAGATTATGCTTGATCTAATTGAATTATGGACAGTTGTAACATCTGTGAGACTAAGAGCTCCTGCAGGGCAAGTTCCAGGAATGTATCCAGATGACTGTGCTGCGATGCCAGTACTCCAGAACAACGCATTGAAAATTATGCTAGATTCAAGACCATTAACTTTACGCGTGCATGTGTGTGTTGACCATTAACTTTACGTGTGTGTGTGTGAAATCGGGCTCTCCCAATCCAGCGATTTGCAGGTAGCAATTTGTTTCGTTTGCGTTAGCTATTCTACATTCAAGAGCAATGTATAGGTTGTTGGTATTGTGGGGGTTAATCAAGTGATACCCTGTTGGTCCTTCTTCGGAAGGAGCACTGGTAGTGTAGTGGCTATGCCTTGGGCTGGTAACTGCAAGGTCACTTGTTCACAACCACCAGCTGTCCCACAGGAGAAAGATGGGGCTTTCTTTTCTTTTTCCTTCCTTCCTTCCTTCCTTCCTTCCTTCCTTCCTTCCTTCCTTCCTTCCTTCCTTCCTATTCTCTCTCTTCTCTTCTCTCTCTCTCTCTCTCTTTCCTTTAGGGGAGAGCGTGAACGCAGTCCCCCACTACCACAAATTATGCAGTCAGTTTCCTGCATTTGGGGAAATTGCAGGGATCAGCACATCCGGAGTGCAATGGATAAGCCTTGCCCTGAGAAAACCACCTTCGTTATCATGGTCTCTCCCCTGCCAGGTGAGTGTAAGATGGGGCTTTCTACTCCAGTCACGAGACTGGGTCTCCAGTCTTGGAGACCCTCAGGAGCCATTCTACCCTGTGCGATAGAGTTGCTACGTGTTGGCATTGACTCGGCGGCTGTGACTGTACTTTGTATATTCCACGTTCCAATTATTAGCAGAGTTTTTGCAGCTGTTTCTTCTGAGTTCGAGTCAGGCCCTGAGATAGCTAAAGTTTATTGTGCTAACCTGGCCAATAACACATGTGGGGTTCATTGAAGGGCAGAGGGATAAATGGCTCAGTGAGCCTCGCCTTCCTAGTTCTTGGGTCTCTTGCTTTGTGATAGTTGGACCAGGGTGCAGCTGTCTTAGCCAGTTCCCTGGTTCAGCTGGCAAGACTCACTTCCTGCAAGACATCCCTGAAGAGAAGCCACATGGACCTACCCCGATGCAGTCCTGGGTGCTGGAGCAGCCGTGTGGAGACCCCCCTGCCAGCGTGGAGATGCTTACAGGTTCACTGATTCGGCTTTCCTCCTGCAGTCGGCATCATTGTGTCTGTTTTGTGAGATGGAGGAGGACTTTATGGATTGGTGTCAGACATGTGGACTTGTGGGCTTGGGCAGCACTGGGTTGGGATGTTTTCTTGATGTGCATTTATACTTTATAGAAAACTCTCTCTTATACATACGAGTTTCTGTGGATTTATTTCTCTGATGTACCCAGACTAGCACAGGCCCCCTCAGGAAATCAAAGTCCTGAAAGCCTTGCTCTAGCCACGTCAGTCTGGCTGACTTCCCTCTGAGAAGGCAGCGCTTTCTTCCCCATAGTCTTTGGGGTGCCTTCCGACCCGAGGGACTCATCTTTTGACATGCTATCAGACAATGTTCTACTGCCATTTGGAAGATTTTCCGTGGATACTTTTGCACAAGAGGTCTTTCTCTTCCTTCTTCCTAGCCTGTCTTAATCTGGAAGCTCCTCCAAAACCTGCCCACCACACGATGATCCTGCTGGTATTTGAAATACCTGCTGCATGGTGGCCGGCACACACAAGCTGCGGCAGGAGGATGTACAGAGAGAGGAGCGGGGCGGCTCCAACAATAAGGGCTGTGGGGGGAGGTCAGATGCTTACAGACATCTTCCTCAGGACAGACTACAGGGTAGGCCTCGCACCCTGCTGCTGGGGACAATAAACTACTTCTCCCTGAGGCCTGCAACCAAGCTTCACACCCCACCAATAATGATCTCTGAGTCAGGGAACAGGTCAAACTGACTCTGTGACATCCAAAGTTAAGTTATCCGCCCATCTTCTCACATGTATACCCCCAGTCCCTCATCTTATTATTACATGTATGTCCCTAGACCACCCCCTCTCATGACTGTATTACCTATAGCACAACCCCTTTCTGTGACGTTTGTACTCACCTGTAATTAGGGGGCTTGTGTGTCCCCAGAGAATATAAAGAGCTTGGGCTAGCATTAAAGATCGCTCTCTCCCTCCACGCGGACCACCAAGCAGGGCTGAGGTGAGCGTGCTACCATGAATCGTGTCTGACTCCATTTATTCCTATATTTCCCTTCTATCTTTCATACTCTCTATGACTTTACTATGATCTTTACTTATTATCGCTGTACAATTGAGCCTACTGGACCCATAATGATGGCTTCCCCTGACATATGGTGCCCAACGTGGGGACCTGTAGGAAAAGAACTCTTTTGAGTTATATCCCATGTAACAATTGTATGGCCTCATCGGACAGCAACTTATTATCACTGTACAATGGCGCCTACCAGACCCGTAATGATGTGTTACGGGCTGGCTTCCCCTGACAAAGCGCCAGTTATGTGTATGAGGTTCTCCAGCACGCTCTGCCTCTCTGTTCCCGGGGCTGCAGGCTAAGATATCCTAGTTATGAACCCTATTTCCCCTGCTCCCTACTTGGGTGACTTCCCCTCCCGAAGCCTGTCTCCTCCTCTGTAAACTAGGGCTACAGTGGGTCCCTGAAGGAGCGCGGATGGTGTTGCGGTTTACACATCTGGCTGCTAACCACAAGGTTGGCAGGTCAAAACCACCAGCCACTCCACAGGAGACTGAGGAGGCCTTCTGCTCCTGTGGAGATTTAGTCTTGGAAGTCCCCAGGGGCAGTTCTACTATGACCTATCGGGTCACTGTCAGTCACGATGGCCTCGATGGCAGTTGGCAGTGTGGGCCTTTCACAAGATTGTTAAGAGGGTCTAGGATCCCAGACTTGACAAGCCGTTGGCCCAACACATAGTCAGTGCTAATCAGGCCCACTGCTGTTCAGTAGATGGAGTCATGGCAGCCCGTGTGTTACATGAGCTGTCAACTTCATGGAAGCTGATCCCCAGGCCCTTTTACCATGGAACCACTATCAGCCTCTTGATTAGCAGTTATGCACAAATGTGTGCACACCCAGGGACCTTCAGTCCATGTGAGCAGAGCCAACAACTATCATCCTCTGCCGTCCACAGGCTGGGACAGCAGGGTCAGCTGGTGCAGATTACTACAGATTACTCCAAAGCCACCCTCCCTCTCTGTGGTAGTTACATAATCTGTTGTCAATTTGAGACGTAAAAGTGAAGTGGTGGAGTTTAGCCTGCTAATCAGGTCCCAGCTTGATGACGTCATTTGGAGCTGCTAAGGAGCTAAATAGCTCCCTAGAGGTGGGACACATGCTCACTCCCTGCGAGACGTTGCTGATGATGTCTGAGGAAGCTCCACCTATGCAGCCAGAGCCCTGGAGCTGGAGGAGCCACATGAAGACCCACGCCAGCGCTGAGAGGCTTACACTGCCACTGGATCCACAAGACTTTCCACCCACTGGCCTGTGATCTTCCTGCATTCGGCATCATTGCATGTGTTGAGTGAGTCTGAAGAGGAATGTGGGCTAATATTGGACTTATTAACTTGATCTGGACTGGGCTGTTTTCTTAATATATAATTACTCTTCTATATAAAGCTCTTTTTATCTTAATCAGTTTATTGGGGCTCGTACAACTCATCAAAATTCATACATACATCTATTGTGTCAATCACATTTGTGCATTTGTTACCATCATCATTCTCAAAACATTTTCTTTCTACTTGAGCCCTTGGTATCAGTTCCTCATTTTTCCCCCTCCCTCCCTCATGAACCCTTGATAATTTATCATTTTTTTCATGTCTCACACTGTCAGACAGATGTCTCCCTTTACTCACTTTTCTGTTGTCCATCCCCCAGGGAGGGAGTTATATGTAGCTCCTTGTGATCGGTTCTCCTTTCTCCCCACCTTACCCTTACCCTCCTGGTATCTCCACTCTATTGGTCCTGAGGGGTTTATCTGTCCTGGATTCCCTGTGTTTCCAGCTCTGATCTGTACCATTGTACATCCTCATGATAGTGGGGGGGGGGGGAGGGAAGCATTTAGGAACTAGAGGAAAGTTGTATGTTTCATCGTTGCTACATCGCACCCTGACTGGCTCATCTCCTCCCCGAGAACCTTCTGTAAGGGGTGTCCAGTGGCCTACAAATGGGCTTTGGGTCCCCAATCTGCACTCATCCTCCTTCACAATGAAATGATTCTTGTTCTTTGATGCTTAATTCCTGATCTCTTCGACACCTCATGATCACACAGGCTGGTGTGCTTCTTCCATGTGGGCTTTGTTGCTTCTGAGCTAGATGGCTGCTTGTTTACCTTCAAGCTTTTAAGACCCCAGATACTGTATCTTTTGGTAGCTGGGTACCATCAGCTTTATTCACCACATTTTCTTATGCACCCATTTGTCTTCAGCGATGTCGGGAAGGTGAGCATTATGGAATGCCAGGCTAATAGAACAAAATGTTCTTCCGTTGAGGGAGTACTTGAGTAGAGGCCCAATGTCCATCTGCTATCTTAATACTAAATCTATAAATATATGCACATAGATTTATTTCCCCATCATCACATATAAATATATTTACATATGTACATGCCTGCATTTAGACCTCTATAAATGCCCTTTGCTTCCTAGTTCTTTCCTCTATCTCCTTTTAATAAAGCTCTTTCTTATATACATATGGGCGTCTATGAGTTTGATTCTCTAGTCGACCCAGAGTAACTCTCTCCAAGGCCCCATACTCCCCATATTCCAGGCTGGAGTCTCTCCAGTCCCCAGATACCATAAGCAAGGAAACAGACACAGACAGGAAAGGCTCTCATGGCAAGTCAAGGCCCAGCGGGGGGGGGGGGTGGGGTGGGTAGGGGAGGACAAAGTCTGTGGTCCCCAGCAAAGACTTTTTGGATTTCTAGGTTTCAGCCTCCACACTTCCTGAAAGTGACAGGCAGATGTCCTCAGGTCCCCACTTTCTCCCAGCCTGCACCTGGCAATCCCCATGGTACTTATATTTCAACTACCCCTGGCTGGTCATGAGAGGTGGCAGTTAGGGACTCCTCAAAGAAGGACCCCATTGGGAGGGGAGTAAGCAGTCATTCCCAAACCAGCTGCCCTGCCTGAATAGCCACTGTTAGTCTTTCTCCCAGAGAATCCCTGCCCCTTTCCTCGGTCTCTAAAGGGAGGGGCTCCTGGGGACACAGTCCTCTTTCAATGAGTGACCAGAGGGCCTTGGACTGACTGAGGAAAGGGACAGGCAAGAAACCGAATTCTTTGTCCACAGGGCGCTTCTTCAGGCAGGCTCTGCCTGGGAGAGCAGCGGGGATAAAGGCAGCCCGAGGTGGCAGCTGGGAACAGGGCTCCCTTGTCTCTGCTCTTACCCGGCCCTGAGTGTCAGGCGGAGCTGGGAGCCAGGGAGTGGAGCGGGGAGGGCTCCTGGGCTGGAGTCTGGGGGCCAGCCCTGGCAGATCCCAGAGACTACGACCCCAGGGAGACAGGTATGCCCAGCAGGAGTGGAGCTGTGAGGTGGGGCCAAGGAGGTGGTGGGGCCAGACGCCTACCATTGGGAGTCAATGCTCTCTTCTATGAACCGTGTGACCTTGGGCAAGTCTCCTGGAGCCTGTATCCCCTTTAGAATAATGAAGATAGACCCCCAACAAGTGGCCACAACAATGGGCTCAAACATAAAATCCATTGTGAGGATGGTGCAGGCCTGGGTGGTGTCTCCTCCTGTGGTACAAAGGGGAGCTATGAGTCACAGCCAAGATAACACAGCACAGAAAGCAGCCGTGCCTCCTTCTCAGGCCAGTGGGGCAACCTGGGGCGGGCCGGGGACATGCAGCCTGCCTCCTGTGTGGCCCAGACACGTCTTGAACTCACTGAGCCTCAGGATGCCCCTCAACCCTGATATGGGAAGAGGTTGGGTTCTCCCTCCACACCTGCCTTTCCTGAGGGTTTCCATGGCATCTGTCGCCATGGGAACCTGGGATCAGGTGTCAGACCGGTGGCTCTCTCCTACCACCCTTGTGGGAGGCAGTAGCCCCTTTCCTGTCCTGGGCAGCTGGGGAGGGGTCCCCACTGAAAGAGGCCACAGTCCTGCATTGCACTCAGCCCAGCTGTTCCCAAGTGCTGACTCTGGGAGCAGGGACCTGCAGCCCCCGAACCCACAAGCCTCTGCAGCCCCTTCCTCTGCTGTGACTTGGGCCCCTTCTGGGGAGGTCTGGGGGGATGGGAAGACCCCAGTCTCCCTCCCTCTCCCCACCCCTGCCTCCTCCACCCCTGCCACACCTCCAGGGCTCAGGCCACCTGTGTCCACGCCCATTAATCATTAACAGACTGCACTTGTTTCTCCAGCCCCGCCATCCTACCTCTTGAGATGGGGCATGGGGGAAAACCTGGGGGAAGTGGCTGTGAGAAAGACTGCGCAGGAGTAAACACCTTTGCTCCTGGCCTCGGTCGCCCACCCTTGGGCAGCAAGGAGGGGCGCCTAGTCTTTGCCACAGCAGCGTAGCACCGCTGCGCCTGCATCCCGTCTGCTAGTCTGCGTGTCCACCTGGGGCCTGACCCACGGAGGGATGGGGCGGCTTGGGGGCTGGGGTAGTGTGGTCCCAGGGCTCCAAAAGGGGTAGACTGAGGCAAGGCCAGGCGTGCCCAGCCCCTGCACTCACCTGGTCCCTGTCCTCGTTGTCCTGCTTAGGCTCAGCGCAGCTGGCTGGGCGCGGGCCGCGCCGCCCGGGCGCTAACTGGGCGGCGGGCGCACCAGCCAGGCCCCCTGTGCCCCAGGCCTGGGCCCTGCCCCCCCGCCGCCGCGCCCGCTCCGGCCAGGTACGGCCGCCGGCCTGGCCCTGCCCCCGGCGCTGTGGCCAATGGGCGACCCGGGCCACGGGGCCCCTGGTGCCCGCCCTGGACTCACAGAAGCCGCATTCAGCGCGGCGGAGCGATGCGCAGCGCCCCCGCCGCCAGCCCAACAAGGCGCGTTTGTCTGGGTGAGCCAACGGGGCCATTGTCCCGCCACCGAGCCCCCAGCCCTGGAGGAGGCTGGAAGTGCCTGGGAATTGGGATGGGGGGTGGGGGGAGGCATGGGGCTCTGGGAAAAGGAGGCAGCCTAAGGAACCGACGGGAGGTTCAGGGCCTCCAGTTAGTGAGATGGGGCATCCATGGGGGAAGACCAGGTACTGGGACACAAAGGGCTCCCTCTGGCCCCCTAAAGTATCCACTAGGCTGTGGCTGTCCGTCCAGGCACTGCCTCCTGGTCCAGGTCTGGCCCTGGTCCTTTAATCCCAGCGCAAGACCACGGGTGAGGCGAGGGCCAATGTCTGATGGAGCTGGGATGCCCTGGTCCAGCTGTGGGCAGTGCAGAAGCAGTTGGCCCCCCAGGGCCTCTATCAGAGCTGTGCTGCCCCCGCCATTACTGGGCGACTCTGGAATGGGGAAAATTCCACATCAGCAAAGCTGCCAGGGATTTTTCCATATTTGAGGGGACTGCCCTCTCTGCCTTGCCCCAGTGCTCCTGCCCCTGGCCTGGGAGGTGTCTTTGTCCGGAGGGGCAGTCTGGCTCCAGAGGCACCGAGCCTGTTCCAGCCCCTGGAACCCCCTCCTCTGAAGCAGGGGCCCAGGGTGCTGTTCTCCCCACGGAGGCACGTTTCTACCTCGAGTAAGGGGCGTGCAGAGGCAAAGCCCTGGAGCCCTTCCTCAGGAAAGGTGGGGACCCTGCTCACAGGCACTGGGCCTCCCAGTCAAGAAGGCTCCTTCCTGAGTAGCCCTGAGGAGCTGTAAGGACCGCAAGGCTACACTGGGGGGGTTCCTCAACTAGGGAGGGTGAGCCCTCCTCCTCCCCTCCGGGCCCGGCTGAGGTTTCCCAGATCCCTGCTCTGGATGCTTCCAGTGCTGGCTCTGAACTCCTCCTGCCGGCAGTTGGTATGTACCAAACTGACTAGTTGTGAGGCCATGCTGAACCTGTATTCTTCTGATCATCCACCACATGTGGGAGGAAGGCTCTTCCCCCACCCCAGAAACACAGAATCCGACTGCAAAACTACAGCCATTTAATGAATGCTCCCCTCAACACCCCCAGCACCCTGAGCATCCTGGGTCCAGTCACGGGGGAGGGCTGGAGAAAGCCAGAGTGGGTGAGTGAATGACTAGCTCTCTGCCCCCACAGCCACTGACTCCTGGAAGCACCAAATCGTGCTGGGCACAGTGTTTTTCTTCGCCAGCCGGCCGGCGGGGAAATAGGGAGCAGCGAGGGGCACTCCGTCCAGCCTGTCTTCAGAGCCCAACCATCAGGGGTCTGCGGCCAGCAGGCCTCACACAGGCCTCGCCTTCTTGGTCTTCTTCTCACGCCTCACGGCCTCATCGTGGGCTTTCCGCTTCTCAGCCAGTTTGTTGGCCTGTAAGGAGGAAGAGGGGAGCAGGCTCTGGTTGTATGTGTGTGTTTGTGTGGGGGTGCTATGAACCAATTGGCACTGCGTTCAGCAGGTTCAGACTCTGTCTCTCAGAACCCGCCCAGCAGACTCGGCCTAGGGTGGGAAGGGGCCCAGGGGCCAGAGGCCCTAGGAAGGGCCAAGCAGGCACCTACCTCTCGGACTTTGCGTTTCTTGCCGAACATGATCTTGCGGTAGAGGTACTTCTCTCTCTTCTTCATCATCATGATGGCCAACCGCTTGGCCTCGCTCTCCTCCTCTTGGGCCAGCCGCTGCTTATCCTCCAGCTTCACCGTGCCTGCCATCACCCTGGGCTTCTGAGGACCCAGGGGGGATGTTGTGGGTACAGGGCACTCCCAATCCCACCAGCCTCCAGACCCCCATCCAGCAGCCCACTGACCTTCCCCTCCATCCTCTGTTCCTCCAGGGCTGCCAGGCGGGCCTCCTCCTCCTTTTCCGAACCAGCCTCCTCCTCCTCCTTTTCCGAACCAGCCTCCTCTTCCTCTTCCTCTTCACTTTCCTTGTCATCGTCTTCCTCCTCCTCCTCTTCAGAGTCATTCAGGTTGCCTATCAAGAGCCAGGGAAGGTCTGAGTGCCTGGAAGCCCATTCTTCCTGTGCACCAATCCCCGTCACCCTGACGGACGTCCCCGGCCATCCAGGGCGGTCCTCCCACAATCCCTTTGGTGCCTCCTCCCGAGGCCAACCTGTCTCCTAAGGAAGCCCCATACTACCCACTCCTGAGCTCTGCTACCTCCCACCAAGCCTCCTTTTGCTCAGTTACTTCACGCCACGTTACGGGAAACAAACTGCCACTTTTCTCAGAAGTTAAAGCAAGCCAGGGAAATCTTGTGGCTTTACTGCCTTGTCCCTGAGAGTGTGTCCCCTCTGTAGTCAAGGGGTCTGTCCACTGGTTGCCCAGCCCCACCGCTCCCACTCACCTGGGTCCTCTCCCCGCTGCAGGGCCAGCAGCTTCAGCTTCTCAGGTGGGATGTAATCACCCTCCTTCTCGGACACAAACGGCGAGAGGTGTGGGGGCAGTGACACCCCTGGGAGGTAACTCTCCGTAGGGAGTAGCAGCCGGGCGTTCACGGAGTCAAACAGCCACTGGGGCTGCACGTAACACCTGGTAGAGCAGTGAGTCAAGGCCTGTCACAGACAACCCTTTGCTATAGACTTCGGTGCCCAGAGAGGGGCAGAGGGAGGGCCAGGGACCTACCTGCCGATGACAGGGGTCTGCTGCCCGGGTCTGTCGACAATCTGGTGGGTGATGCTGGAATCTGTGATGTCGTAGGTAGCCCCGATGCACAGAGACTTGTCCCAGGAGACAGCCCCCCCGAAACTCCTAGGCAGAGGGAGCACCCAAGGGTGCCTGGCATGAGCTGCCAACTATGGGCATAGCTCTCTGGAACCCCCTGGCCACCAGCCCACTCACCCAGCCTCCCTGGTCCCTAGGGGAAGTGCCAGCGGCTGTGTTGCTGCAGGCTCAGGTACCTTGTGCCCCACTGCGCAGATGCAGTGCTGCGGCCCATGAAGGTGGCCGCCCCACCTGCTGGTACCAACGAGCATTCTGCCCAGCGCTCAGTCACCCACCTGATGATGAAGGCCAGGGCCTCACGGGGCACCTCTCGGTTCAGGAAGAACTTCAGACCCTCAAACAGCTTCTTGTGCTTCTCCTGCGCCTCCAGCTCCCTCCTGCGTGCCTCCTCCTGGCTCGCCACCTCCTGCCGTGAAAGAGGCAAGGCCTACACCTGACTGGAGGGCTGAGTGCAGGTCCCATCCCCAACATCCTTGTAGATCCCTCAGGCCAGGGGGCAGCCCCAGTGCCCTCTCACATCCACCCAGATCCTTTGGGAAGGCAGTGAACTCTCACCCCATCAGTGGGAAACTCGTCCACCTCAGCATCCTCCTCGGCGTCCGGCACCACCACCCGAGCCAGGCTGGCACTGAGGGCTGCCAGCTTCTACAGGAAAGAAGCAGGGGCCTGAATGGGCTGTCAGGACAAAGCGGGGTGGGGCGTAGTGATGGCAGTACTGAACCATCAGTGGGTAAAGCCTGCGACCACCCCAGAGCCATCGAGGTCATGCAACCTTGGATCACCTTCAGCCTTCGGCTGGCGCCCCGGCAGGTGCCCTCACCTCCATGGAGCTCTCCGAGTCCAGCGCGTATGCACCCTCACTGGACTTCAGCTCGGTGCTGGTCTGTCCCTCGAGCTGGAAACAGGGGAAGGTCAGAGAGCAGAGGACCCCCAAGGCCCACCACCCCGGGAGGAGAGACAAGTCCCGGGGTCCTGGCCTGGCCTACCTTGGGCGGGTAGTGGAGGTTGAGGGACTGGTAGAGGCGGAAGTTGACGAAGCCCAGCAGGGTGGTGTAGAACTCCGTGAAGGTGGCCATGACTCTGTAGTCCACATCTGTTGGGTGCTGGGACACAAGAGGGGCGTCAGGGGTGGGGGTGCAGGGGAAATGGTAATTCATACAGGGCCGGGGGCTGGCTGACCAGATGATCAAGAGCAGTGGGGTTTGGAGGGGACAGCCCCACCCAGAGGCACCAGTGAGACCTTGGGGTGGAAGCACAGAACTAGGTGATTCACCCAGATCTGAAGCCAGGAACAAAGGCACAGCCTGAAGGCCCAAGAGGCTGGGTGGCCTGGCTCCCGGAGAGCCCTGGAGCAACGTCAGCACAGAGGTGCACTCGCTTGCCGGACAGTGAAGGGATAGAGGGCTCACCTGGCCCTCCAAGAACTGGTCTTGTCAGTGTGCTCCCATCTACACAGGGAGTTCGACTGGCCCACTGCCGTGGACCAACAACCCCAAGATCTCTCCACCCCGGGGCCACAAGGTGCCTACCTCCCCTACTCCCACTTCCACACGAGGAGTTGGCTGGGCCTCTGAAACCAGTCCTGTTTCCCATAGAGCCGAGTAAGACACAAGCCTCCCCAAGGAGCTAGAGGTGAGGCCAGGGCCTCCGTGGGGGCAGAGTGGGGAACTGGCCAGCAAGGAGGCTCTCTTCCCCCAGGGCCAGCTATGTGGAGGTCGCCACCCCAGTGGCCTAGTTCCACAAAGAGAAGTCTGAGCAGCACAGGCTGAGAGAGAGAAAGGAAGGAAGCAGCAGGCCAGAGAGGAAAGAGGCGGGGGGATGGGAAGGTCACAGATGCCCGAATCTGCTCCCCAGAGAGGGAGCACCAACTGTCCCTCCCCTACACAGACCGCAGCCACCATGGCCAGAGCGGGGTCTGCCCTATGCATTCCCACCCGTCACAGGGAGGGCCCAGCCTCATCCTAGGGCCTCTGATGAGCTTGTCAGCACACCATCAGCCAGGCCCACGGCACCTACCCTCTCAAGCACATAGCATGCAGGCCCACCAAGGAGCAGCCACCAGCACCCTGGTTACAGGTTCCGGTGCCAGCTGAACATTCATTGCAGTGGACCCTGCCAACAGCTCCCAAGGCTTCCAACCGAGCAGGGCGCAGAAGCAGCAGCACTTGCTAGGCACTGCTCCCTCTGCAGTCACAGTGCACTGTCCCTCCGGGCCAGCGGCAGGCTGGGGACTAGGGTCCCAGTGCATCAGCTGCAGGCTGGCAATTGGACAGTGCCCAGTCCTATTACCTGCTCCCACCATCCCTTCAGCACCCCCATGTGGAGCACTTAAAAAAAATCCTTAAGCGTTTGACTCCTAACTATAAGGCTGGTGGTTGAACCCACGAGCTGTTCCTTGGGAAGAAGACAAGGATGTCAGCTCCCATCCACATTGACCGCCTCAGAAATCCTATCCAGGCTCATGCGTAGGAATCGACTTGTTGGGGGCCAGGGCCTAAGTCTAAGTCCTCATAACCAGCCTTGGAATGTGGCTGCTGTTTTCAGGTATCCACAAGTCACCCATGACCCAGCAACCCCACAGAGCAGAACTCCAGGCCTTTCTTCTGCAGAACAGCCGGGTGGGTTTGAACTCCCAACCTCAGGGGTATCAGTGCAGTGTTTACAGAGGTGCCCCCAGGGCTCCTCCTCAAAGCGGAAGCATGAGTGAAGTCCAGAGGAGAGAGGGACAGCCAGGCACTCATGTTCCTAATTCCCCAGCACACAATTCACCCCCAACCAACCAGGAGGAGCCAGCACAGGCCTGGCCGTGTGCACTCACATCATGGGAGAAGGCATAGGGTGTGACCCACACGATGGGCTGGCCCAGCACCTCGGCCTGGTAGTAAATGCCTTTGATGGACAGGAAGACCTGGAGGAACAGAAGGCTGAGTGAAGACCAAGGCAGCCGGGTCAGTGACCAGGAGACCCCACCCACAGCGTGGGCCCACCTTGCGCAGGGCGCGTGCAGCGATGACGTAGTGCAGGAATTCCACCGAGAGCCGGCGGCACAGCTGGATGGTCTGCACGTGGCACTTGCCCGTTCGGGGGAAGGTGGAGAAGAGGAAGCACATGGAGAGGGCGTCGTCCAGGTCCCTCAGGGCATCGATAAAGGTGGGGTACCTGCACGGCGAGGCCTGTGCTCACAGCCTGGCCACCCGCCAGCCACCCCAAAGATCCCTATTCGGGCGAGGCCTTGCCATTGTCACTCCCTGGCCAGGCTCTAGGGCAGGGCCGGGCAGTGCAGTGCGTGGGCTCACCGCTCCTTAATGATGTGGTCAAGCTTGTAGTTGGGCTTATTGTCCTTCAGGCGCTCCACAGTGTTCCACTCGCTCTTCCCATAGGCCTTCCGGAGCTTCCGGACAAACACCTGGGTGAGAGGAAGAGACTCCAATACAGGGCCATGGACCGTGGATTTCCCTCTTGCACGGAGGATGGAACTCTGGGGCAAGACGACTCTCCGTGTCCTAGATTGACCGGCATCCTCCACCCAGGCGCACACAAGCGGCAGCCCCAAGGAGCAGCAGGATGAACTATTAGATCAATGTACTCCTCATAGCCACTCATAGATACACCCCCGCCCCCACCCACGTGTGACAAAGGGAGGCTACACAGCCCAGCTTTAGCTTGTCTTCTCTGAGGAAGGACAGGGTCAGGGGTCCAGTCACAAACAAGCTGTGGTGTGAGGGGCTGGGTCACAGGGGTCAGCGAAGCTGAGGCCAGAAGGTCCCTAAACAGATCAACTTTTTTTCTTCCCAGGACTTCTAGCAGCAGAGCTGGAAAACTTCCAACTTGGTGAGATAACAGCCGCAAAACCCAGCAGCAAGATACACTCTCCCTGGCCAGCCTCTGAGGGCCTCTAGGTGGCGCCCGACACCTCCAGTATGCGCATGGCCAGTGGCAGGTGGTCCACTTTCAGTGATTTGCGTTTCACGTTAATAGTTTTCTGCTTTCCCAAGTGGGACATTAGCATCTAATGGCTTCTATTTCTGGAAAGAAAGGCTTAGCCTCCTAAGAGCAATTTCAGAAAGGTTCATGGTAGGAGTGGTTTCTCTTGGCAGGGAGTACACGGAGCTTGTGAAATTATACCATCAGGGCTTCGGAGGCCAAACTTTCCCTAGCCAACCCAGGGAAAACAGCCGCAGGCCAAGGACAATCAGCCAGCCACCAAGGGCCTGACAACAGCTTCCACACAGATGGCCAGAGGTTCTTCCCGACAGCCTTCCTGCAGCAGGATGTTCTTCCTGTCTGCCCAGGCTCACTCAGATGGACTAAGTAATCTGCCTAAAGTCACCATCAGGGGGTCCCCGCCTGGAGGCCACACCCCACCTTGTATTCCCGGAACTTGTTGACAATGGGCTCATGGAGGAGGAATCTGATGTCTTTGATGAGGTAGAAGGTGCGGGCGGCAGTGGAACCCTTGTTAACCTTCTTCTTGTGTTTGGGCTCATGAGGATAAATTCCCTTCAGGATGCATAGCCGCCTGGAAGACAAAACATTCATGGAGGTCAGTAAACAACACACTGCCACTGTGGCACAGCACCAGAAAGGTCACACTGGACAGAGGGATGGGCAGGCAGGTGCCCTCTTCACTAGGGGCAGTAGGAAGTACCCAGCTGTGGAAGGGACATTTCAGAAGACCGGAGAATGACGGACAGAAGAACAAACCAATTTGTCTTGGAGGAATTATTAGAGCCAGAATGTGCCTGAGAAGCGAGGGGGGTGAGGCACCATCCCATTTACTTTGAGCAGCTTCTCAGGAAGGGCCAATTCCTGGAGAATACCATGCTTGGGAAAGTAGGGGGTCAGCAAAAAAGAGAACCACCCTGGACAAGATGATGGACCCAGCAGGCTCAAACCTAATAATGGTGAGGAAGGAGCGGGGCGGGGCAGTGTTTCACTCTGTCCGACACACACGCAGTCCCTGCAAGTGGGAACAGATTTGACCCCTACCAGCAACAACCAAGAAGGGGTGTCAGACATGGACAACGTAGAAGGGAGAACACCGACTGGCTGGCTTATGTCTACCTATCACCCTTTATTACAGATTGAACTGGGTTCCCCCAAAAGGTATGTTGGACTCCAGGCCTCTGTACGTACGAATGACCTTTTTGTTTTTAAAATAAGAGCCTTTGGAGATAATAACTTGGCATCATGCTAGAGCCCTAATCACATAGGACAAAGATCGTGATGTGAAGACAGAGGCTAGCTAGTCATCAAGGAATGCCAGAGATGGCTAGAAGTCTCCAGAAGCTATAAGCGAGGCATGGGACTGTCTTAGGGCTCTGAGAACAGCAACCAGAGAAGTGAGCTAATAGAACAGACAGGTAGAATACCGGCTGCCCTGGCAAAGAAAGGACACACAGAGAGGGATTGGCAGACAGGTGCCCGGGAGACTCAACATGGTAGACACTGATTCAGAATCCTGGCATCCAGAACTGGGAGAATATAACATTGTTTTTAAAAGTTAAAATCAAGAGATTTTAAAAAGAGGAGGAAGAACATCCTGAGAAGGGCCTGGTACTGGGCATGGCTGAGGGGCTGAAGGTAGGCTAGGTGGCTGGCTGGAGACATCACAGGAGATCTGCAAGGCCTGCAGGCCATGGGGAAAGTCTGGAATTGGTTCTCTGAGGACACGTCTGCAGGGAGATGGGTGGCACACCCCAGCCAAACGACCCCTCCTCTGATGACCTAAGCGATGGATGCATCATCACCCACTTTTCCAGCTTCCCATCAGACCAGGCCTGGCCAAGTCAGCTGGAGGAGAAAGAGGGCGACAGTAGAGTGCCCAGCCACCCGGATGGAGGATCCTCTGCAGTCCTCTAGACCTCACCTGAAGTCAGCCAGGCTCAGCTGCAGCTTCTTCCGGGCTTTGTTTCGGGTGATGTAGTTGGTGGCAGAGCCTCGTTCATACTTGGGGAGGAAGAAAACAAGTCTTTATTAGTCAAACTTTCAGTGGCTGACATTTGACACTCAAGCTCTGGGCATGCCTTGTTTCAGAGGCAACTAATATTCCAGAAAAGGACTGGAAAACGGTTGCTGGGATGGGAAGTGCTGAGTTGGGAGGGAGCCCACCTCAGAGAGAGAGAGAGAGAGAAAGAAAGAAGAGAAGAGAGAGAGAGAGAGAGAGAGGCTGCACTGATTCGAAGTTGAATACAGAGGACATACACATCTGGAGAGCATGAGGCGGGGACCGAGAGGTGGCTATGTATCAGGTGCTGTGCCTAGCACTTACTATTAGCTCTCTCTAAGTTTTGGCTCTTATGATGAGCTGTTTCCATACATTACTTCATTTACTCTCCAAAGCCCTGTGGGGTGAATGCCATGTTAAGGCACCCAACCCTTCCCTTTCACACGGGGAAAAGGGTTCAAAAACCCAAATCCAAACCCACCGTTACTGAGTTGAATCCAACTCATAGCAACCCAACAGAACAGCAGTAATCTTTACAGGAATAGCTCTCCTGGTCTTGCTCTCATGGAGTGGCTGCTGGGTTTGAACCGATGCCCTTTCAGTTCACAGCTGAAGGTTTAACTCTCGTGACACCAAGGATCCTTATGAGAGGCTGAGCAAGGTTCAATAACGTGTCCACGTCACATGGCTTCTTCAGTGCTGATGCTAGTATTCAAACCAGCTTGACTCCAGAGCCTAAGCTCCTAAGTACAAAGGCAGTATTTCTCAACTTTGTGGTTATGCATTGGGCTGCAATCCCCACGGTCAGCAGATCGAAACCACCAGCCGTGGTGTAAGAAAAAGACTGGGTTTTCTACTCCAGTCAACAGTTACAGTCTCGGTAACCCACAGAGGTCTCTTCTAGGTGTCAGTGGTTCTCAACCTTCCTAATGCCGTGACCCTTTAATACAGTTCCTCATGTTGTGGTGACTTCCAAACCACAAAATTATTTTCGTTGCTACTTCATAACTGTCATTTTGCTACTGTTATGGATCGGGTGACCCCTGTGAAAGGGTCGTTCAACCCCCCCAAAGGGGTCGCAGCCCACAGGTTGAGAAATGCTGCTCTAGAGCCCTGGTGGTGCTGTCAGACACACTTTGGACTGCAAGGTTGGAGGTTCAAGCTCACCAGCCACTCCTCGAGATAACAATAAGGCTGTCTGCTCCCGTGGACTGACTTGATGGGGGCACAGGGGGCGGCTTTCTTATTCCCCAGTCCCTCAGCCCCATGTAATTTTAATACCACAGATTAACCAGTTATTTAAGTAGTGTGGGCCTTTAGAAGGTCATAAGTCATTGTAATACATGCTATACCCTCCCTCACAACCAGTTTTTGCTCCCTTGAAAGTAGGATTGTATGCGGTGGGCCACACAGCCCCTCCCTGTCCTCACTCATTCATCCATGTGACAGTAACAAGACCTCTACTACAATCAAAGCATAAGCCAGATGCTAAGAGGGCAGAAAAGACAAAAGATCTCATCTCTACCTGCTCCAAGGGGATGCCTGTGGTACTACAATGTGATCCTATCTCACCCTCACATCTCTGTATCCCTGGCAAGAGTAGCAGTGCCTTGTACTGCATTCTAAAATACTGACCAATCATGCCATTCCCAAACAAGCTCTACCTTGCGCAGGGCAGCAAGGGCCTCCTCTCAAGACAGACCAGCTCTAAAGAGACAAATCTCGAGGCTCCACTGGAGTGTGACCACGAATCATTCTCGCCTCAGAAAGGCCCTTCTCTCAATTTCCTGCAGACATTCACGTATTGCGTATTTTGGTGCAGGTCGATGCTAAGTCCTAAGCACAGAAAGACGGGTCTCCAGGGTCACAGGATGAACTGTCTTCATTAAATGTATCCTCTAAAGCCCTGTGTCGCCAGACTTTCGCCTTTAAAAATTAAGATGAGTGGTTTTCAACCAAGGTGATTTTGGTTCTGGGTGAGGGGTGAAATTTAACAATGCCTACAGACATTTTTGGTTGGGGGGTGCTCCTGGCAACCATCAGGGAGAACTCAGGGGTGTGGTGGTAAACATATCAAAATGTACAAGCCTCTTCCATCCCCTCCCCAACCAACGGGTCTTGGCACTTTGGAGATTCCCGACAGGCCGGATTACTAAGCATTCGCCTGCGCCAGAATCCATCCAAGGCTAGATTTACTCCTTCACACTTCTGCTTCAGCAGGACCGCCTCAGAGAGGCTTGCCAAAACACCACCGCCTAAAAGGAGCATCTGTTGATAATCGCCAGCTTCCTCTCTTCATTTGTTTTGTCACAGGAACCACCTGTGAGTCTCTCATTTGCTTGTTTACTTTTGGGGTCGCACCTCTCCCAGTAGAAACTGAATTCAAGGACTACAACTAAATTGTCCATGGCTCCATCTACGTGGAGTCCGCTCCGCCCCGCGGCGCTCTGCAGTACCAAGTGCAACGAGCCTGGGCGACGAAGGTCTCCACGTGTTGATCCCCCAGAAACGACCCGTCCTCGGCTCGAGCTGCGTTCAGTGACACTTTGCGCAGCTCGGGTGCGTTCCCCGATGTCGCCCGGGGATGCGCGCTGCCGTGCTCGCCGCTCCCCGGACGCCCCCTCCCCCTCACGAGGGTCTGCGCCGCTTCTGTCCCCACGAGGGGCCAAGACCGGGAAAAGGCTCGACCCACACGCTCCTCCGCCCCAGCTGTCACCCCCAGCACCCCACCAGGGCACCCTGCCAGCCCTCCAACTCACTTTCTTCTTCTCCAGGCCGCCCATCGCTCCACGTTAGAGGAGCCGCGCGGACAGCGCCGCCGACTTCCGCACGCTTCCGGTCTAAGTCCCCAAGGCCCCTACGCCGCCCGTCTGCGCGGGCTGTCCAAGGATGTGCCTGAAAGCAAGCCCACGGGGAAGTAGGGCTTTCCGCCAGACATTCGCAACTGGATGAGCTGCGGAAATCATCACGGCCTCTCTTCCGAGTTCTGTCCCACCGGTGATCCTATCTCGTAATATTTAAAAGCAGGCGGATGGTTAGGCATTTCTCGACATACCCCGAGTAGACGTTCGGCCCCATTGCATGTTGGGATAGAACAGGAGGACCATTCAGGGGCGACGCAGTGCCTTCTGGGATGCAAAGTTGCGCCTTGCTGGATGTGGGGTGAGCTGCGGTTGCGTTGTCTTGGAAACGGTTGCTAGCGTCGTCCAAACCCACCCTATTGCTTCGCTGCCAGCCATGGTTTCCTTCGTTCTCTTGTTCTTAAGGGGATAAAATAGGGCAAAAGGCAAGCACATATTTTTCCTTCATCCAGGTGGAGAGATCCACAGGCCCACTTATGTTTTCCGAGTCTTAGCTTTGATTGAAGAATAATTAAAGGCCAAGCTGGGTTACAGAAATCATGGCATATTTTAAAACTACATCTTAACACATTTAAGCTGTTATCACTCTTGTATATACATAATGATGTACGCAAATTTATAATACAGATTTGTGCACTTGAGGGGCGGATTACCCAATAACCAAAGCAAGAATGGGTTTATTGGTGCCAATTTACTAATTATTTCACATGAGGCTCATCAAAGAAACGGAAAATGTGTAAGCTGTTCACTGCAGCTTAGTAAGTAAGCACAAACAAACCTATGCTTACCTTGCTTACTGCCTACTCTGTCCCAGGGACTGTAAACTTGAAGTTCTGATTCTGTAGGAAGGTGCTGTGGGTTTAGGGGAGAGAGGGAGCTAAGCCGGCCACACCTGGAAGCACAATCTTTTATATGAAACAATGTGAAGATTTCACTACCGATTAGTTGAAACACAAGTCAGCAGTGTCTACCTTGCTTACTAAGTAATCTGACAATAGCTGTATTAAAACCTCCAGGTAGTGTAGTCTGGGAAATTGATGTCATTTTAAAGTTACTCGCTATTTTCGTCCAGTCACCATTTGGACGTGGGCTCAAAAGATTAAATCTGAGGCCCTTGTGAATGAACTCCACCAAGGTTTTGGTCATGTAAACCATCATTTAGATGGATTTGGGGCTAGCACATATTTCTAGCGCCAATCTAAGAACACTTCGTTCTTATGACATGACTGATTGGTGTTCACCCTTATGAAAATATCACTGAAGATATGGGTGTTATCGAAAAGTGTGACTAATAAACTATATGGTGCCCAGCTTTCAGAAAGAATAGCGTCTGGGGTCTTAAAGGCTTGTCATCAAACAACTAGCCATCTAAGCAAGCCATCAACTAAGTCCACATGAAGTAGCACACCAGCTGGTGTGAGTCAAAGATTGTAAATAGTAAAATCCAAATCCAAAGGAGGGAATGGTATCAGAGCTTAAATTGTGAATGCCTGGTTTACAGAAAGCTGTATGTGACCGCCCAAAATTCATTTGCAGGTTCCACACATAGATTAAGCTTCAGATGGGTAAATCCTCTTAGTCAAGGAATGTGACGAGCCTTATTACCAGACAACAGTGCAAAGTCGCTTGTGGCAAATATAGATTAAAAATGTAATATTGTTTGATTCCCCTTTTGACCTATTTCGAACTCACTTCAGTTTTTTTTTAAATGAAGGGGAAATATATGTGGCGTAGCGAAGGCAAATGGAAGAAATTAAGTCAAAGAACAGAACAGAAAATTTCAAAGGGTAACGCGAGGAGATGAAGTAAAATATCACAAAGTGTGCAAAGAGCTAGAGTTAGACAATCAAAAAGAAAGCACACTCAGCATATCTTACACTGAAAGAACTCAAGAAAAAAATACAAGCATCAAGTTTCAAAATGGGAAGATTCTATGGGTAAAATATTGAACAATACAGGAAGCATCAAAGAAGATGGAAAGAAATCAGTCATTGTATCAAAAAGAATAGGTTGACATTCAACCTTCTCAAGAGGAGGCATATGATTAAGAAATGATGATATTGAAGGAAGAAGTGCAGCTGCACTGAAAGCATTAGCCAAAAACAAGGCTCCAGGAACTGATGGAATATCGATTGAAATGTCTCAGCAAGCTGATGAAGCACTAGAAGCACTCATTCATCCATGGTAATTTGGAAGACAGCTTACCTGGCCAACTGACTGGAAAAGATCCATATTTGTACCATTATAAGGAAATATGACTGAACAGAATGCTCAAATTAGGGAATAATACCATTAATATGACATACAATATACTTTTGCTGGAGATCATTCAACAACACATGCAGCAGTACATTGACAGGGAGCTGCCAGTTGGGGCGGGATTCAGAAGAGGATGTATTTCAGGATAGCATTGTTGATTTCAGATGGATCTTGGATGAAAGCAGAGAATACCAGAAAGATATTTACTTGTGTTTTATTGACCATACAATGACATTTGACTGTGTGGACCATAAAAATCTATGGGTAGAATTGAGAATGGGAATTCCAGAATATGTCTTTTGTGCTTAAGTGGAACCTATAAATGGTTTGAGAAGCAATTGTGAGAACAAAAGGGGTTACTGTATGGTTTAAAATCAAGAAGGTGTGTGCTAGGGTTATATCCTCATACCACACTTATTCAATATGTATGCTGAGCATATAATCAGAGAAGCTGGATTATATGAAAAAGAATGTGGCATCAGGATTGGAGGATGGGATATGCAGATGACACAGTCTTGCTTGCTGAAAGTAAGGAGGACTTGAAGCACTTTCTGATGAAAACCAAAGACTTCAGCCTTCTGTATGAATTCAGCTTAATGTAAAAACAAAACAAAAAAAAACAACCCAAATCCTCATAACTGGACCAATAGGTAACATGATCATAAATGGAGAAAAGATTTAAATTGTCAAGGATTCCCTTTTGCTTAGAACCACAATCAATGCTCATAGAAGCAGTAATCAAGAGATCAAGCAATCCATTGCATAGGGTAAATCTGCTACCCAAGCCTGAAAAGCAAGGATGTCACTTTGAAGATTAAGGTGCACCTGACCCAAGCCATGACATTTTTCAATCACCTCATATGCATGTGAAAGCTGTAAGTTGAATAGGGAAGACTAAAGAAGAATCAATATATTTGAATCGTGCTGGTTAAGAATCTTGGAAGTTCCTTGGACTGCCAAAAGCACAAACAAAACTGTCTTGGAAGAAGTACAGCTAGAGTGCTGCCGAGAAACAAGGATGGTGAAGCTGGGTCTCACAGCCTCTGGACGTGTTAACAGGAGAAACCGCTCCCTAGAAAAGGTCATTATGCAGTAGAAGGGCAGCAAAGAGGGGAAAGCCCTCTGCAGTATAGATTCACACAACGATAGGTTGAAGCATAAGCGTTGTCAGGGTTCGAGGGCTCAGCACCATTTTGTTCTGTTGTTTACAGGGTCACTGTGAGTCTGAACCAACGTGAGGGCCCCTAACAACAAGAACATTGCTACATGGTAGTACAGCCATAAGTGGTATCACTGTTAGTTGCTGTTGAGTTGACTCAAATTCATGATGAATGTATATGTCAAAGAATGAAATTACTTAATCCTGCTCCATCTTCATAATCATTGATATGTTTGAGTCCATTATATAAATCTATTTCCCAAAATGAGGGTTTCCTTCATTTTCCCAGGCCCTTTACCAAGCATGATATCCTTTTTTAAAAACAATTTAATCAGTTTATTGCGGGCTCGTACAACTCTTATCACAATCCATACATCTGTCCATTGTGTCAAGCACATTTGTACATCTGTTGCCATGATATCCTTTATGGTGACATAGCTAAAATAAGTGAACCAGGGTCTTATCAACCTTGCATTTAAGGAACTTTCTGGTTGTACTTCTTCTAAGGGATGGAATACCAACACATATTTTGGCGGGGGACAAAATTAAGTCCTTAACAATCTTATGTAGATACCTAGGAGATAGCACCTTGGTAGTTTGGCCCAGGGGCCCAGTAACCAGTTAATCCTATCAGGGAGATAAATATTTTTTTAAATCACCACCATCGAGTCCACTTTAACCCTATAGGACAGAGTAGAACTGCGCCTTTGGGTTTCCAAGACTAAATTTTGATGGGAGCAGAAAGCCTCATCTTTCTCCTGTGGAGCACCTGGTGGGTTCAAACTGCAGACCTTTTGGTTAGCATCCCAATAGAGAACCCAGGATACCACCTGTGCTTTTCATCAGGGGGTTGTGAGATTTTATTATCCTTTTGGATCAGAACCATTAACCAGACAAAGGGTGTGTGATAAGTGAACTATTTCTAGGGGGAGTGGAAGCAAGCCTTCACTGTGTTTGCATCACACATGTCCATGCTTTAGGAATCTAGAACTAAGAAATCCAGGGGTGTTTTAGTTTCCTACTCAGTACGTTTTCTTCTGTGTTTGACTGCTTTTCCTCAGCATTATGTTTGTGAGCTTCATTCACATTGTGAAGATTGTTCATTTGCCTTTCGGTACAGAATATGCCATATTTTTATATAACCTATAAGATACCATAACAAATACCCATTTTATTGTTGATGGGGATTTGGGGAGTTTCTAATTTATATTGATTATGAATAGTGTTGTTCAGTAAACATTCCTGCACATCTTATGGATTTGTTTTGTCTCTCTGATCTGTCGGTTACTAAGATAAGTTAAAAATATCCCACTTTGAATGGAGAAAGGAGAGGAATTACTGAAAGCCGAATGAAGGTCAAACATGATAATAGGACAAGAGGAAAGTCAAAGGAAATAGAAGAAAGAACTAGGAGGCAAAGGACATTTAGAGAGGTCTAAATATAGGCATGTACATATGTAAATATATTTATATATAGCGATAGGGAAATAGATCTATGTATATATACTTATATGTTAAGTATTAAAGTAGCAGATGGACATTGGCCCTCTACTCAAGTACTCCCTCAATGCAAAAACACTTTGTTCTATTAATTTGGCATTCCATGATGCTCACCTTCCCAACACAATCGCTGAAGACAAAAGAGGGTGCATAAGCATATGTGGTAAAGAAAGCTGATGGTGCCCGGCTATCAAAAGATATAGCATCCGGGGTCTTAAAGGCTTGAAGGTAAACAAGCGGCCATCTAGCTGAGAAGCAACAAAGTCCACATAGAAAAAGCACACGAGCCTGTGCGATCATGAGGTGTCAATGGGATCACGTGTCAGGTATCAAAGTATCCAAAACAATTATATCAATGCAAAAGAGGGGTGGGGGTAGACAATTGGACATCCCTGTAGAGAAGGGTGACAAGGAAGAGACGAATCAGTCAGGGTGCAGTATGGCACCAATGAAACAAAGAACTTTCCTCTAGTGCGGTGGTTCTCAACCTTACTAATGCTGCATTCTTTAACACAGTGCCTCATGTTGTGGTGACCCTGCACCAACCATAAAATTATTTTCGTTGCTACTTCATAACTGTAATTTTGATACTGCAATGAATCGGGCAACCCCTGTGAAAGCGTCATTTGACCTCGAAGAGGGGTCGCTACCCCCAGGTTGAGAACCACTGCTCTAGTGATTTAATGCTAACACCCACCTCTGGCACTATCATGACTCCAATTCTACCTTACAAATTTGGCTAGACCAGAGCATGTACACTGGTACAGATAAGAGCTCACTACACAGACAATCCAGGACAGATAAACCTCTCAGAACCAATAATGAGAGCAATGATACCACAAGAGTAAGGGGGAGGTGGGGGGAGAGAGAGGGTAACCGCTCACAACAATCAATATGTAACCCGCTCCCAGGGGGACAAACAACAGAAAAGTGGGTGAAGGGAGACAGCGGTCAGTGTAAGACATGAAAAAAATAATTTATAAATTATCAAGGGTTAATGAGGAAGTTGGGGGCGGGGAGGGAGAGGGGGAAAATGAGGAGCTGATACCAAGGGCTCAAGTAGAAAGCAAATGTTTTGAGAATGATGATGGCAGCAAATGTACAAATGTGCTCGACACAATGGATGTATGTATGGATTGTGATAAGAGTTGTACGAGCCCCCAATAAAATGATTTTTTTTAATCATTAAGGGTTTGGGAGAGAGAAGAGTTGGGGAGAGGGGAAATGAGCTGATACCAAGGGATCAAGCAGACACAAAATATTTTGAAAATGATGATGGCACAATATGTACAAATGTGCTTGTCACAGTGGATGGATGTATGAATTGTGATAAGAGCTGTAAGAGCTCCCAATAAAATGATTTTTAAAAGAATGGGGAAAGGAACCCCTATATCATGAAGGATAGAATATCAGGTAACTATTATAATCTCTTAGGAGTCCTGCTGGTGTAGTGGGTTAAGCTTCTGTACTTATTTGTGTTGACACTTAAAACTAGCAGCCCACGTGGGGGAACAGAAGAGACTGTCTGCGCCCATTAAGTCTTAGAACCTTGGAAACCCCGCGGATCAGTTCTGCTGTGTCCTGTAGAGTCAACGCTTAGTTGGAAACAGCTCGATGGTAGTGGTTTTTTTTTTTTATGGTGGACTTGTCTATTTTTCCCTGTAATGTTATCAGAATTTACCTTTAATGTCATAGCAATATTATTAAGTTTAGTATAGTTAAATCTTCTTAAAGACATGCATATTTTATCAATAGGTAGCAAGCCTGTTTCGGTTACTATTGTTGTATAACAACTTATCTCAAGATGTAGTGGCTTGAAACTCATTATTATCTCATTGTGTCTGTGGGCTAGACCTTTGACATGTGTGCAGGTGAGCGGTTCTGGCTTGAGTCATCCATATGGGTGCAGTCATGAAATGGGAATCCCCTGGGAGGGGGCGGGGCTGGAGTAGCTGGGGGCTGGCTGGACAGCTCTTGCTTAGATAACCTCAGAACCTTCCATGTGGTTTAGCTTTGTGGGCCAGGAAGGACTTCCCCACCGGATAGCAGGCTCAGAGCAATCGGGGCCCTTTCGTGGAAGCTCATGTGTTCTAAAGAGCTAGCATTTTCTTTGCTGGCCTTTCCTCTGTGGTCCCGTGTCATCACCTCTGAAGCATTCTGTTAGTCACCCCGACACTCAAATATAAATGTGCCCATACTCAAGGCAAAAGGAACAAGATTGTACCTGTGGTGGAGTGATAAGCTAACCGAGAGCCATGCAGGCTGGGACATATCGTTGCACCCACTTTTGGAAGATCCAGTCTAACATCTCTTCTTTAGGTGCATGGTTTTATTTTATTAAAGATGATTTGGTGGTGTGCTGTTCATGCAGCTCAACCCGGTTTCTCTTGGTTGATGTTTATCTCATGTCTTCTCATGACCTTTTATTGTCAGTCTGTCTCTTTCCTTATCTTTCCTTACAGGTGTGTCTCCTGAAAAGAGCATATAGCTGGATTATTTTTTAAACCGGTCTGATAATCTTTGTCCTTTAACTGGTTAGTTTAACCTTTTATAGAGATTTTGATGGTTGGTAGATTTGGGTGTATGTTGGTTGTTGATATTTATTCAATTTATTCCTTTTTCTCTTTGTCTCCTTTCAGATGTAATTATCCCAACACCAATTCCACTTTCTCCCTCTACTAGTTTATAAGTTATATGCGCCGTTAAACTTTTTCTTTCTTTTTCTTACTTAGTAACTTCTAAGGTTAATCATTATCCTCCTCAAGGACAATGCAAGGACCTTAGAAAAACTTTAATCCTCTCTCTATCTTGACTTACATGTAACTATTTTTAGTTTTATCCTGATTTTAAACTAGAAGTTATTGGTACTCTTTTAGGTAGTTCTGTATTATTGTTCTACACTGGACATTATTGGTATTACTTATGCAGTTGATATTTGTTTATATTTGCCTCATGCTTACCATTTTCTTTGCTTCCCATTCTTTCACATATCACAGGTCTCCCCTTCTAGAATAATTTTCCTTCTTCATGAAATATGTTAGCGATGTTCCTTTATTGGGAAGAAATTCTCAGTATAATTGCTTCTGATAATTCCAATGGGTAGAGAATTTCAGGTAGCTATTATAGTCTCTTAGGACTGCTGTCGGTGCAGTGGGTTAAGTGTTGATTTGCTAACCAAAAAAGTAAGTGGTTCTACCCACGAGTACTCAGTGGGAGAAAGACAAGGCTCTCTGTGCAAAGATGGATAACCTTGGGCAGTCCTTTTCTATCCTACAGGGTCACTGAAGGTTGAATTTGACATATTCTTGTAAGGAGCCCTCGTGTGCTGTGCTTTAAGCAATTGTCCGCTAACTGAAAAGTCAGTGGTTCAAACCCATCAGCCACCCTAAGGGAAAAAGTTGTGGCAGCCTGCTTTTGCAACTATTTCCATCCTTGGGAAGCATATGGGCATCTCTTCTCTGATCCATAGGGTCATTATGAATTGGAATAGACTTGAAGACCCTGAAAGTATTTTGGTTTATTGTTGTGAGGTGCCATCAAATCAGTTCTGACTCATAGCCACCCTATGCACAAAAGAACAAGACACGGCCTAGTCCTGCACCATCTTTGCAATTGGTCCCATGCTTGACCCCATTGTTGCACCGCTTGTCTGCCAGTCAGTTTGGTTTATTATAGTCTCTTAATACACCAAATAGATCATTCTAATGCTTCTGACTTCAGTGGTTGCGACTGAGAAATCATCTATCAGAAGAATGGTCTCTTTGTAGTGTGATTTTTTTTCTAGCTTCTTTACTATATACTTTTAGTTTCACTGTGATATATGTTTTGTTTTATTTGTATTGATCTTGCTTAAAATTTCTGGGGATTCCTCAATTTAAGGATTGTTTCCCAGTTTCAGTTCTGAAACATGTTCAGCTTGCCAAATATCTTGCCAAATATTGCCTTTTAAATTATCACCATTGGCCTTTCATGGAACTGCCTTTAAAATTATATTAGACACTCTTACTCTATCCATATCCATTTGTCATTTTGGCAAAATTATTTCTGATTTTTATTGTGTAATTAGAAAATGTAATTAGACAAGAATGGAATCGTATGGGACACCATCAAGATAGTGATTCCAGACCAAGAAGAGACAACAAAAAACAGAAGGGAGATTGTCAAATAATTGTTGGAAGAAAATATCCCTAATACAAAAGGTGAGAAGATAGTCATTGTATTGGACAGGGTTCTCTAGAAAGACAAACGAGATTGCTAGTAATTATTCATAAATATATTTATAAAGATAAATATATAATTCAAGAAATGAACCGTTAAATTATATACAGATAGATAATACAAGAAATTAACAGTTAAATTATATAGCAGTGAGACACTAGCAGTCCTTTAAGGTTTTGAGAGCTGCCAGGTGCCAGTCCCCTTCTGTAGAGAGAGCTGGGCTATATATATCCAGGCAGCAAACAGCAAGGCCGGTCCCCAACTGTCATCAACTGTCGGTCCCCAGCTCCAGAGATGAACATTCCAATCGTGTGGGCTTAAAGGGACCTCACCTTACAGCGACACAGTCCACAGGCTAGGCATCCCACAGGTAGTGTACCCCTTTAAACTGAGGCACAGAACAACCAAGGTGTGGCTCACCGAGCCATTTATCCCTCTGCCCTTCAGTTAATCCTACTTGTGTTTATCGGCCAGGCTGGCACAATAAACTATAGCAGTCATTCAAGAAGTTGAATGAGCCCCAAACAGGGCAGATTACAAAATATAATCACCAAGACATGTCATAATTATACTTTCCAAACCAAATGAGAGCAGCTTGGGAAACATGACTAGTTACCTACAAAGAAGAAACAAGACTGAGCTCTGATTGCTCAGCAGTAGCCATACAGGCAAGAAAGCAATGGGATTGCAACATATTTGTAACACTCTGACAGAGGGAAAATTACACACCAGCAAAGTTTCCCATCTGTACAACACTGAATATGGCTGTTACATAATTTAGTGTCAACTTGAGGAGGAGGTGGAGTCTAGCCTGTCAATCAAGTCGCAGCTTAATGACCTCTTTGGAGGTGTGACAGAGATAAATAACTTCCTGAAGCCAACAAGCTATTTGTGGCCTATTGTTAAGTCCATGTATCTTTAACCTATTGATCAAGTTTGTCTCTTCCAGATTGCAGCAGTTTCATGTAATAATGATGGTGGTGATTAGCTACAGAATAGGTACCATCACACTCCCGATGGTCAACAGGGCAGTTCACAGTGTTAGGGTCAATTAAGTGATGTACATATATCCTGCATCCCATTTCAGGAGGAAGTAGCCAGATTGGTCCTCATTCAATGTCCTGAATGAATTCAGAGTCCTGTTCTCCTCAGAGCGGAATGTCAGGGTCAACTAGACATTTGCATGACCCATTCCAGATTGCCTCACATGATCCATTCCAGAAATCATGTCCAGATAACCTATCAACTAACAATGCCTCATATGATAATGAGGTGCACAGCCATGGATTATGAAAACAACTTTTATGCTGGAATAAGAAACCATCAGGCAACAAAGCCCATATGGAAGAAGCACACCAGCTCGTGTGATCACAAGGTGTCGAAGGGATCAGGTATCAGGCACCAAAGAACAAAAAATCATATCATTGTGAATGAGAGGGAGTGCAGAGTGGGGATCTAAAGCTCATTTCTAGGCAACTGGACATCCCCTTACTGAAGGGTCGCAGGGTGGAGACAAGCCAGTCAGGGTGAAATGTAGCAACGATGAAATATACAACTTTCCTCTAGTTCTTAAATGCTTCCTCCCTCCCCCCCCTCCACTATCATGATACCAATTCTACCTTACAAATCTGGCTAAACCAGAGGAAGTATACTGGTACAGATAGGAACTGGAAACACAGGGAATCCAGGATAGATGAGCCCTTCAGGACCAGTGGTGAGAGTTGTAATACCGGGAGGGTGGAGGGAGGGTGGAGTAGAAAGGGGGAACCGATTACAAGGATCTACATGTGACCTCCTCCCTGGGTGATGGACAACAGAAAAGTGGGTGAAGGGAGACATCGGACAGTGTAAGATATGACCAAATAATAATTTATAAATTATCAAGGTTTCATGAGGGAGAGGGAGGGAGAATGGTGGAGGAAAAATGAGGAGCTGATACCAAGGGCTCAAGTAGAAAGCAAATGTTTTGAGAATGATGATGGCAACAAATGTACAAATGTGCTTGACACAATGGATATATGTATGGATTGCGATAAAAGTTGTATGAGCCCCCAATAGAATGATAAAAAAAGGAAGGAAAAAAACCATCAGAATGCAAGAATAAGAGTCAATGGGGAAGTGCAATAGGAGCTGTGGTGAGGCAGTGGAGTCCTGCCACCTGGACCCTATAAAAGCCAATGCATACCCCTAGTTGTTGTTGGCTTCCTCAAATCATGAGTGATCAATAATAAAAAGCCTAAAAATCGTTGTGAGGAAAATAAGGCACTGGAATAACCTGAAAATAGAATTCAAAAGAATGATTATTTGGTACTTACAACAGAGGGACAAAAAGAACAGGAAAGCTACAAAAATAAATAAGTAAAGAAAAATTCAGGAAAACACTACAAGAGCAATCTGACCAAATAAATTTCTAAAAATTGGAACTCATACAAGAACGTCAAACAGAAATCCAAACTATCAATACTAAGCTATAAGAGCTATTAATGTGTTGAAGTATAATTTAAGCAGTGAGGGGCAAAATGAATGATGTTGAAGATGATTCTCTCAATGCTGAATTTGAGAACAAGAATCCATTAAAAAAATTTTTTAAATATTGCAAAGGAAGTCTAAAAATTATATGAGACATCTTTTTTTTTGGAGACATCTTTTAAGAGGAATAACATGCATGTGATAGGAATTGAAAAACAGGAAGAAACCAAAACAAGCACAGGGAAAATTGTCCAAGAGCTACTGGAAGAACACTAACCAAACATCATAAAAAATGAGCATATACTCCAGTATAAGCCGAGTCTTTCCAGCACATTTTAATGCAGTTTTTGTGGTAAAACTAGGTGCCTCGGGTGATAATTTGGGTCAATTTATACTTAACTTGAGTATATACAGCAATCATACAAGAAATGGAAAGGATCCCAAACAGGACAGACCCTAAGAGAAAATCCCACACTATGTCATTATCAAGCTTTCCCAAATCGAAGACAAGGGAAGAATCCTGAAAACAACTCAAAGAAAACAAAAAGTTACCTACAGAGGGGACCAAGTAAGATTAAACTTGAATTTTTCCAGCAGAAACCAAGCAGGTAAGAGGCAATGGAAAGACATATATAAAATTCTGAGTAAAAAATCTTACCTCCAGTAAAGTTATCCAACAAATCCAAGGGACCAATGAGGACATTTCCAGATAAAATGAAAGGAATTTGTAAAAACAAGACCAAATTTACAGGAACAAACACTAAGGGAATTATTTGAACAGTGAATCAACAACAGCAGTGGGGATCAACATAAAGACAACGCTACTCAGAAGTTAACCCAAATATAGTAGTAATAATGGTAAAACACGCTTACAAGGCTGAAAAGGGGGATCTAGATATATCAACCTACAGTGAAGACAATTAAAACGCAAATAGATGGAATAATGTAGATACAAACTATCTGAACGGAGAGGAAGTCAAGTCATAGAAAACAAACTGCTTTAAAGTTTGGAATAAATAATAAACTAACCTAAAAGAAACTAGATAACCCTCAACAAAACTAAAAAGAGAAGAATCCCAAAGACACAGTAAACAGTAAAACGACAGGAGAGAGAGGTAAAAAAGAGAGAGAAAGCAAAATGAACTCAGGTGGGAAGAAACCAACATCACCAAAACAAAACAACGGTCAAATGAAAACAATAAATTCGCACCTATCGGTAAGAACACTGACTGCACCCGTCAACAGAGAGTAGCACAGTGAATAAGAAAACATGACCCATCAACATGCTAGATGCAAAGACAACATAGACTAGAAATCAAGCAATAGCTGAGGGGCCGGCCCAATCCTAACTACGTGGACACCTGTCCCTCCCGCCAGAAGAATTTACTTCAGAGGGACAGCACTGAAGCTATAGCTAAGGGAGAGGGACATGTCTGATCAGAGCACACAGGAGCAAATGAACGGGGAGGAAGAGAGAGTCGAGCACATCCTGGTCCACCAAGGCTTGAGGAAGATGTCCCCGCTCAGAGCAGCCAATGCACAGAGAGGACCATATGGCTGGCCCCACTATGAGACACAGCATCCCTCACTGACCCATAGCCCTATGAAGGACAACACTGGAGACACTGTGTGGGAATGTACCCAATCTGACCCCACCACACCGAGGCAAAACACTAAGGGCGTGGAACAGAACAGCAAGGGAGCAGAGCAAGGAAGTCCGAAGGGAATACCAAAAATAGACTTTGGGAGCAGGGCGCAGCGCCCCATCAGACTCAACTGGAAAACACTCCTAAAAGTCAACAAACAGACCCTGAACTATTTACAGGCTTTTATTGTTTTGTCATTTTTTTGTTGTTGTTGTCATTTTGTTTTCTTTTGTGGATTTCTTTTGTTCTGTCTTTTCGTGTGTGCATGTTATTATCTCTGCAGGTCTATCTAGATAAGATAGGTGGCATAAACAATCTGGAGGAGAAAACAACAGACCGATGGTTCCAGGAGGACATGGGAGAGGGGGAGGTGGGGGAAAGGAAGTGGTGTTAATCAACCCAGGGACAAGGGAACAACAAGTGATCCAAAATCAGTGGCAAAGAGGGTGTAAGAGGCCTGGTAGGGACTGATCAAAGGCAATGTAACCAAGAGGAATTACTGAAATCCAAATGAAGGCTGAGCATGATAGTGGGACAAAAGGAAATAGAGGAAAGAACTAGGAGGCAAAGGGCATTTATAGAGGTCTAAATAAAGGCATGTACATATATAAATATATTTATGATGATGGGGAAATGAATCTATGTGCATATATTTACAGGTTTAGTATTAAGGTAGCAGATGGACATTGAGCCTCCACTCAAGTACTCCCTCAATGCAAGAATGCTTTGTTATATTAACCTGGCATTCCATGATGCTCACCTTCCCAATACGACTGCTGAAGACAAATGTGTGCATAAACAAATGTGGTGAAGAAAACTGATGGTGCCTGGTTATCAAAATATATCGCATCTGAGGTCTTAAAGGCTTGAAGGTAAACAAGCAGCCATCTAGCTGAGAAGCAACAAAGCCCACATGGAAGAAGCACGCCAGCCTGTGTGATCACAAGGTGTGGATGGGATCAGGTATCAGGCATCAAAGAACAGAAAAATCATATCATTGTGAACGAGGAGAGTGCCGATTGAGGACCCAAAGCCCATCTGTAGGCCACTGGACATCCCCTTACTGAAGGGTCATGGGGAGGAGAAAGAGCCAGTCAGGGTGCAGTGTAGCAACATAAAACATACAACTTTCCTCTAGTTCAGGTGTCCTCAAACTATGGCCTGTGGGCCACATGTGTCCCGTCGAGGACATTTATCTTGCCCGCCAGGCGTTTTTGCCCTGTTTTTTTTTACTTCAAAATAAGATATGTGCAGTGTGCATAAGAATTTGTTCATAGTTTTTTAAAAAAAAAAAACTATAGTCCGGTCCTCCAACAAGTCTGAGGGACAACGAACTGGCCCCCTGTTTAAAAAGTTTGAGGACCCCTAGTGGTTCTTAAATGCTTCCTCCCCCCCGGCCCCACTATCATGATCCCAATTCTACCTTATAAATCCGGCCAGACCAGAGGATGTACACGGGTACAGATAGGAACTGGAAACACAGGGAATCCAGGATGGATGATCCCTTCAGGACCAGTGCTGAGAGTGGTGAGACTGGGAGGGTCAAGGGAAGGTGAGGTGGAAAGGGGGAACCGATTATAAGGATCTACATATAACCTCCTCCCTGGGGGACGGACAACAGAAAAGTGGGTGAAGGGAGACGTCGGATAGTGTAAGATATGACCAAATAATAATAGTTTTTAAATGATCAAGGGCTCATGAGGGAGGGGGCTATGGGGAGGGAGGGGAAAAATGAGGAGCAAATACCAAGGGTTCAAGGAGCAACTAAATGTTTGAGAATGATGAGGGCAACAGATGTACAAAGGTCTCGCTTCAGAAGTAACTGCATCCAAGATGAGCAGGTCAGACAGCAGGCTCCTGCCTGTAGAGGTGAGTGAATCCAAAGTTGGCAGATAAAATGGCGTATTGCTGGTGACTGCTAGGGTCTGCAGGTAACACGACAGGCATCTGGCTCACATCCAAAGGGCTGGAGACCAGATGACAAGCCAGATGCAGGATCCAGACCCAGGAAAGAGCAAGCAAGATTTGCAACATTGTCCTCTGGGGTAGTTAAATAATCAGTTGTCGATTTGAGACTTAAGAGGGAAGGGGTGGAGTCTAGCCTGTCTATCAGGTCACAGCTTGATGACCTCATTTGGAGGTGCTAAGGAGATAAATAGCTCACTGGAGGCAGGAGACAGACTCACTCCCCGCGAGACATTTCTGATGACAACCCCAATGGAGCTATGCTGATGCAGCCAGAGGCTGGAGCCGGAGGAGCTATGTGGAGACCCACATAGCTTGATACAATTGATGTATGGAATGTTATAAGTGCTGTAAGAGCCCCCAATAAAATGACTCAAACATTTTTTGTGTGTGGAAATTTTTTTCCCCTATAATTCCATTTTTTTCCTTTGGTTAGTGACAATTAGATTTTTAATTTTTGTGTTGTTGTTTATGGACTTTAAATATCAGACATTAATTTTCTCACAGTTCTGGAGCCTTAAAGTCTGAACAAGGGTCTCAGTCATGCCCATTCTCTCCTCAATGGTAGCCCTTGGTTCCTTGGCAGCCCTCGTATTGCATGCATCACTTGTGCTGGCCTGTGAGTCTAATCTGTTCTTTTTATAACTCAGAGGAGATTAGATGAAGGACACACCCTCACTGAGAATTGTCTCACTAGGGTAACCAAGAAAGCCTTAGTTATACACCTATACACCTATAGTTCTACACCTATATGTATAAACCAAACCCACTTGAGTTTATGTTAATGGTGGTAGAATAATTTGGAAAAGGTTGTGCCACACAGAATGTACACTTTATGGCACTGGATTATATACGTGGAACTTGCTGAATTGGAGAATTTTTGGTGTATACTTTTTTCCCCAATTAAATAATAATTACATGAATAACAATAAGTACAAAGAAGAAGAAAACCTTCTAGAATAAATTGTGGTGATAATTGTACAACTCTTCTTGACATAACTGAATTATTGAATTGTATGACATGTGGGTGAAGTGCCAATAGCACGGTTAAAAAAAACAACAAACAAACCCAACCCTCTGCCTTCTATTTGATTCTGACTCAGAGAGAGCCTATAGGACAGAGTAGTATTGCTTCTTGGGGTTTCAGAAATTCTAAATCTGTGTGTGTTTGTGTGTGTGTGTGTGTGTGTGTGAGAGAGAGAGAGAGAGAGAGAATTGGGTGAATGTTTACAGATCAGATCATGAGTTTTACATCTAAAAATTTGTGCACCTTTTGTTTCATCTCCCTTATTGCAGTCCCTTCAAGGTAAGATCTTTTATCCCACTTATCTCTGTTTCCTGTGTCCATCTCCCTCCTTCATAACCCTTCTGAACTTTGATCTTAAATGTTCATTCTGAGGTGTTATTGTTCCCCTAATATAATTGTCTACAGTTTGGCCGAAAAGCCAGCCAAGGGGAACAATTACAGACCTAAATTACAGACCTAAAGGGTGACGAGTCCATTTAGTCTCTATCAGATCAGTAAGCATGATATTTTCATTATTTTGAGCTTCGTCCCACATTTTTCTCACACTGTATCCAGAAACTTTTAATGTGATCCCTTTCAAAGCAATTGGTAGTGGTCCCTGAGCACCATTTAGTTCTTCTGGTGTCAGGGTTATGAAGACTGATTTCAAGTAGTTCCTTAGTACATTGGACTAATTATTTCCATGTGTCTTACATTTTTATCACTTTTCTTTCTTTTTGTTGGGGAAAGACCATTAGTTGTACCTTAGATGATGGGTCATGAGCTTTCAAGACTCCAGTCACCCAAGAAGGATTTAGCACATTGGTGTAGTGAACTGTGTGATGCCAGTTGACTTTGGTGTCAGACCATACTCCTAATCCCCTAGGCCCAGACTAGATCACTCAAGGTGTTTGGGGATGGCTAAAAGTTGTAATCACTTTGACCCTTGTATGCTTCACCACATTTATAGATACAGTTGCATCAAAGGTAAGTACTATGTACAAATATCCTCTGTCAAATATTCTTTCTCACCCTCCAACACCCATTCAGCCTGCTTGTCTCCCCATGCAACTACTTGTAGATCAGTGTTATTGCAGGTTTGTGTATGCAACAGTATTGGCATCCATTGCCTGTAACTCCAACACTCCCTCAAGTCTCTTCCTCTGTCTTCATCATTTTTTTATCACTGTCCCTCTTATTATCAATTGCCTTCCCCTTCACTCAAGTTAAATCTACTTGACTTCCTCTCCATCCGTAAGTTCTGTACCTATGTCATTTCCTCTTTTTAACATAGAATTGTCTTTGTTACACATTTACCTCTTTGATTCCCTATTTTCAGTCGTATAGGCTTGTTTTACTTTGGATACTTCGACCATTGTCTTCCGGGTGTTGTTGTCACAGGTGTGACTCTCAGGTTGTTATCTACTGTCGTTGCTCTTCTGCCTGAAGAACGCCCATTAATATTTCTTGTAAGGTTGGTCTCACTTTTACACATTTCTTTAATTCTGTTTATCTGGAATTGTCCTCATTTTGCCATCAAGCCCTGGCGGTGCGATTGGGTAAGTGTTGGAATGTTATCTGAAAGGTCAGCAGTTCAAATCAACGGGCCACTTTGTGGTAGAAATGTGAGCTTCTCTGCTTCAATAAAAAGGTATCGCCCCTGAAAACCCTTGATAGGGCCACTATGAGTCAAAATCAACTACATAATAGTGGCTTCATTAGGAGTTCTTGTGGCTTAGTGAGCGACATACTGTGCAGCTAACCGCAAGGTCAGCCGTTTAAATCCTCCAGCCACTCCAAGGGATATAGGTGAGGCTTTATGCTGCCATAAAGATTTACAGCCTCAGAAGCCCAATAGAGCAGTTCTAATGTGTTCTATAGGAATGAACGCAATGACAGTGGTTTTGGTTTTGGGTACTGAAAGGACACTTTTGCTAGGTATATGATTCTTGGTTGGCTTCTTTCTTCCTAACGTTCTTTCTTTCTGCGTTTTCGATATGTCATCCTATTGCATTCTTGCCCGTGTGGTTTCTGCAGAAAAATCAGAGCTTAGTCTTATTGGTTCTTCTTTGTAGGTAACTTTTTGTGTTTCTTTGGTGTTTTGGTTTCCCCTCAAGCTGCTGTTAGCATGTCTTCCTTGTCTTTGGTTTTGGAAGGATCATTATGATATAGCTTAGTGATTTTCTTGTGGGGTCTATCTGTTGGGTTTCATTCCGCTTCTTGAATGCATATCTTCTTGTTTTTCATGACATCAGGAATGCTTTCTTCCAACGACTCTTTGACAGTTCATCTGGGCTTTTTGCTCCCTCTTCCTGTTCTGGAATTCTGATCACATGTAAGATCTCTTGATGGTTTTCCACAGAACTCTTAGGATTTCTTGCTGGTTGCTTGGTTGTTGTTTTCATATTGTTCTTCTAGGAGGTTAGTAATGAAAGATTTCTTTGAAAGCTCACTAATTCAGCCTTTTATTGATTCACTTCTAGTTTTCTGCCCTTTTTTTGGGTGTTACCTATTTCTGAAGCGGTATGAATCTTCTGGATTTCTATTTCCTGTTTTTTATGGTTTATAATTTTGAATGTTTTTATTGTGCCAGTTTTTCTTGTAGTGTGTTCTTGAATTCCTCCAGAGTTGTCTTTTTCTGTGTTTTCCTTAATTTCCTCTGCAGCTTTCTCAATCTTTATCTCAACCCTTTGGAACTACTTTACTGTCATTCTTTTGAATTCCTTTTCAGGTAGTTCCAATGTTATTTAATCTTCTGAGAGGGTTTCTAACTCTGTAATTCTGTCACTTGCTTGAGTTACTCCATCTTGTCTTATGGGAACTGAAAGTATTTGTTGCCTTGGAGGTATTCTGGTGGTGATGTATTTGTAAATGTAACTGATGGATGGATGTTGGGGTCTTCTTAGGAACTCACCATCTGCCTCCTGGTGGGTATTACAGGAAATTTGAGTGTGTGACCAGTTCTGATTTCAGCATGTGTAGCACAGTTGAGGGCCAGTTTGATTGGTGTTGGCCACTGGTTATTAATAGTCAGAAGTGGGTGAAGGGTGAATCTGAAAGCTCTATGGCTATGGCTGCACTTTTGGGGGGTAGGGTGGGAGGGAATCAAAGAAAACAAAACAAACATGAATAGAAAGAGAGCGAGAACTATTAAGAAAAAGTGGCAAAAAGCAGGCAAACAACAGCAAGGAAAAATAATTTAATAACAAATGAAGGAAGAAGGCAAGAAAAATTAAAACAAAGAAAGAGAAAAAGAAAAAATATAATTAAGTAAAGCTCTAAAAAAACAAGCTTACTGCCATTGAGTCAATGTCAACTCATATTGACCCGATAAGATTCTGAGACTGTAACACGTTACAGGAGTAGAAAGCTTCTTTTTCCTCCTGAGGAGTGGCTGATGGTTTTGAACTGAAAACATTGAGGCTAGCAACCCAATGTGCATCCACACACCACCAGAGTTCCTTAGTAACACTAGGGAGGCAGGAAAAGAACAGAGTACGTAAAAAAAGTACTGCTGCTTTCAAAATGATGAAGGCACCATATGTACAAATGTGCTTAACACAATGCATGAATATAGGGATTGTGATGAGAGCTGTAAGAGCCCCAAATGAAAGTATTTAATTTTAAAAAGAACTTAAAAATACTACTACTGATATATATTTAAATACTATTAATAAAAAAGAGGGAAGGGAAACTTTCTTTTTAAAGGAGTGAGGAAGGCAGTGGAAGAAAGACTATAAAGCAAGAGAAGGAAAAGAGAAAAAAGAAAAAAATTCTGGTGAGGGGCAAGACCTAGAGAGGAGAAAACTCTGGAAAGCAGGGTGCCTCATACGAACCAACCCTGTATGTCAGCAAGGAGTTCATGGGGGTCGGACACTCTGTCCTACATAGAGTCTCACCTGCCTAGAGGTTTGGGGTTGGGTCATCTGATTTAGAGGTAATTTGTGCTGGAGTTTCACTCAGGGTGGCTTGTTACTGGATGGAATTCCTTCAGACCAACAGGGCAGCTAGGAGGAAGGCAGATGGTTATGGAAGGCATTCCTGTCTACCCAGTGTCTAGGGACCCAGGGCTGCAAGTTCTGCTGGTATGATGAGATTCAGAGTTTGAACCAAGAGACACAACTCTGCTCTCAAGCAGAGCAGGAGCAGTGCAGGGGTTCAGGGTGGGGGTATTGCCAGCCCTCGGGGTTAGTAAGGGTGGGACCTGGCCAATTTCTGGTCACCAGGAGGTAGAGAAGAATAAGAAAGGATCCCACCTTTCTTGTCAAGAGCCACTGGTGTGTGTTTGTGTTGTCAGATTGTTGTCTCAATTGAGTGCTGCTTGCGAAAATTCAAGAAAGCAGTGTGGTGTCAGGTCACCTGACAGTTCACCCCTGTTTGTCTGTATTCTAGCTGCATTTGTTTATTTTCTTCTCAGAGCTGGTATTCAGTCCACTTCACTGTCCTTCCCTCTAACGCCCAGTGTGGGGATAGGCCATGCTAGCCCACTGATTACAGGTAAAGACAGATGTCACAGGAAGGGATTGCACTATAGGTTATGCAGCAATGAGAGGGGGGAAATCTAGGGATATACATACAAGAGGAAGATGAGGGATTGGGGGTATACATGTGACAAGATTGGCGGATCCTAAATTCAGGATGGCAGCCTGACTTTGGAAGTCACTGAGTTGGTTTGATGTGTTCTCCGGATCTCCATAGAAACCATTATCAGTAGGGTGCAAACCCCACCTACAGGAACCAAGCTAATGGCCCAAGGAGCAGGCCCTACTTTGATGGGACCAGGCAGTTGTCTGGCAACTGACTGCCTTCAGGGAGGAGGTCTCTAAGCATCTGACTTCCCCCCACATGCTGGCAAAAAGCTCCTAATGTTTGGCGTGTCTCTAGGGGATACAAAGCTGGGAAAAGTCTCTTTATAATCACACAGCCCCGGTTTCTAGGATCGTCATCATCTGCGTTTCATTTGGTCTCTCACACCCTTGTTCTTGAGGATCTGTGTAGCATGTCTGCCAAAGGCATCATCTTTACAGAAGTCCTACACTGCAAACTTCTTTGGAAAAAAAGAGAGAAACTACAATTTAGAAAATTAACCCACTTGACTAACGATCCTCCCCTTCTTTCTTGAGTTTACCTGTTGGTCCTGTGGATTGGCCAACCCCATAAATTCGTACAACAAAGCTATCTCAGTTGTTCAGGAAACTCCAAAGGTTTAGAGTCTCAGGAAACAAGGGCAGAAAACAGATTACTTTAGATAAAGTTAAATTATTTGTACAAGGTAAACTTTAAACTTTGCTAACAGGTGGTGTAATTTTATGATGCCTGTATCACCCCATTGGCATAGTGGTTTTTAGAGTTTAAATTTGGAGCACCCTGGTTTTGAAAAGGGTCGTCAATGACAGCTCAAACTCTGTTTTCAGAGTCCCCACATAGATTGAGCGTCTATTGACTACTTTGTGATCATTAACCAAGGATGTAGATAATCTCAACCTCAGGGAGAATGCCTTGGAGATTGGATTGCCTCCACCCCTCTTTGGTCAGCCCAGGTGTGTCCCTGATGGAGGTCACCAGCCTGGGGATGGTTAGAGGGAGGATTGATTCGTCGTCTTCATCGTTTCTGCTTCTGTGCCCACCCCCCCACCTGCAATTGTGATGTATTGATCTGCCACCAACTACACTTGCTTTGGTGACAGTTTCCTTTGCTGCCCCACACTCCAACCATGCGCCAAACCACATGACCTTGGAACTCCTTCCAAATGTAGGAAGTACCTCTATCAAAAGTCAAAGTAAATCACCAATTTTCAGAAGACTGAGTCATCCAAACGGAGGCATTGAATTCAAATGGGACAAAGAGATCAAAGGAACAATTCACAGCTAGGAGAACACTTAGCAAGACTTGTAAGACTTAATAAAGTTTCTGAAAGCCCCAAGACCCAGGTTCGTAATTCTAAGAGCACTTGCCCTTGTAGGGTCTCTGAAGATCCATCGAAATGTGGAAGAAAGTCTGTCTCTGTCTCTCTCTCCCTCTCTTTTTCTGGTACCAAGTTTCCCTAGACCTCCCATAGATCCCACCAGGAAAGACAGCTTTGGATTCCTGTTTTCCGACTAGACCATCCATACGAGGTTGAAATCGCGACCCTCATCTGGACGAGGGACTGTGTCTCTGTGTTGTCTCTTTTAAGAATTTAATACATGCTCTCTTTAAATCGTATTCAGGACGGGGTCTCTTTTGTATCCTGCAACAGTGAGGTGCGTCCTGCACTGCCAATCACAAGCTCACCAGTCTTAGCACCCCAGCCACTCCATCGGGGAAAGACGAGGCTGCCTCCACCCATAAAGATAGACAGTCTTGGAAACCCAACGAAGCAGTTATTCTCTGACCTGTAGGGTCACTATGCGTCAGAATGGACTTGATGCCAGTGAGTTTTGTTTTGTTTTATTCACCATTGAGGAGCCCTTAACACTTAACAGCTAGCAAAAGGTTGGGGGATTCAGAAAGTTGTGGCAGTCTGCTTCTGTAGAGACGACAGCTTAGACTCCTCGTGGGACAGTTCTCCTTTGTCCTACAGGTTAATGGCTGTGGGTTGACACTGGGTTGGGTGGGTGGACTATTTCAGCATCATCTCAGGCCTTGGGAGAAAGAATGTTTCTTGTGAATGTTGTTGCTTGCTCCCCTAGAACTCTTGGGAACCCCCTTGCACCATACTGCCCATTCTGGTGATCAACCTATCGGACCCTTGTGATCTATGGCGTCTTCAGGCTGATAACCAGAAGGAGATCAACTAGCCACGGTCTTAGTCTAGCAGCTCCCCTGAAACCTATTCAGGGTCATGTACAATCCACCCGGGACCGCCAAGTGGTGGCTGTGCATGACACACATTGCCTGGGAATGGAACCCAGTTATATCACCTGGATAGGGGAGCATCTTACCTCAGTACCTCCACTGCCTTTTCTGTTTCAGTATATGTGCTGCCAAAGTGAGCACGATACCCCTCCCAGCAACTTCACAGCGGGCTTTCTCTGCGCCTGGTGTGCCATAAGGCTATACGACCCCATGCACATTTGCTTTTCCATTCTAAGGTAGTTTTCACTCTCTCATCTATCGCTACCCCCATCCTCCAGCCCTCTGTAACCTGGCTGGCTTGCTGTATTTGACCTAAATCGCGCCATGTTTGCCCTATTCCCCCAGCCCGGTCTCTTAGGGATGTTCTACAACTTTCTGCACTACTCAGAGGCAACCATGTTGGGTGTAGATACCCAGACAGCTCTGAGAGTCCTCTCTTACTGGTTTACCTACCGCTAACTGCTGCCACCAATCAAAAACATCCTAGACCATCCTAGCACTTAAAAAGCCTCATTGTTCTGTCTGCTTGCTCACTGTCAACTACGGCATCCCATGATAACCCTAAAGCCTGCCTGGGAAAGTGATCCCCAGCCCCCAGCCCCGAAGTAGTCTCTCTGCATGTAATCTCTATGTATTCGGAGCACAAGGGAGACCCCAACGAGGCAGCCTTGGGAATCTGTCAGTATCCCAGCTGGTATCACGTCGTAATAAACTTATTCTCTCAAATTTAGAGTTTGTGAATTCCCTCTGCTGCTCCAGGGCACAGACCCTTATTAGGGTTAATACTGTGAGGTAGCAGACCAGGGGTCAGGGTGTCCATCAGGCATGTGCCCCAATTCAGGTCCCAAGCCAGAGAGGTGGGGGTCGGTACACCTAGGTGGCAGGTACACCTGGATTGGCGCAATCTAGGCCAGGTGGGCTTAATTCAGCTAATAGGATCAGCTGGTACCACTGATCACGCCTCCCAGCACAAATTCCTGAAAACTGGAACTTGGAAGTCACCGCCCTCTTCTTTCTGGCTGTTCTTCTGCCTTCTGCTTGGTTGTGTTGTGGTCTCTCTCTCTCTCTCTCTCTCCCCCACCCCCACCTCCACCCCCACCCCCACCTCCACCCCACCCCCACCCCCACCCCGACCCCCTCAGGTCACCAAGTATGTGAGGGTGCAGTCCCATGTTCTGTAAAACCTAAACTTCTTCTATCTTTTATAAAAACTCACTTGGATCACATACCATCTTTGCTGTGGATTTCTTTCTCTTTACACAGCCAAGATTCAAGGCATTTCCCACCTGAGGAATCTCACAGTGCCCCCAACAGACATTCTGATCAAAATGATCACAACATTTTCCTTTGCGCTTTGCCCAACCCCAGTGAATCCCTCGGATTATTTGTATTACTAGTGAACCGTGCCCATCCTTCCCAGGAAATGAGTCCATATGGGTAGGCCTGTATCAGCCTCTTCACCGGGCAGTAGGGAATCATCCCTCCCTCAGGATCAGTTGTGGACCTCCAGGGTGAAGCTGCCATACCCAAAGGCTGGGTGTGCGTGCCAGGGAAAATCCTCCACCACAGCCACCTTCTCTAAGCTCCCTCCCACAGGTGACCTAGCCAAGAATCCCTGCTACCCACTGCAGGGTAGGTAGACCAGATGGAAAGGTGGTCCCATCCACAAATACTCATGGGGTCCCTGGACATCGGGGCAAAAGGTTCCACAGAGATTGAGCCTGGACTGTATGGAAGTCCGTCCATAAAACAGATGTTCATCTCAATGCTTATCTATATCAAGGGTGATAAGTCCAGAGCAAAGACAGATTATCTGGAAAGAATAAACCTTGGCAATTGGCCATAAAATAATTGCAAAACAAATCTTATTAAGAAATGATTAGAGGTGTTTCATGGTTATAACAGCTTCACAAGGGAGATGTCAGACATGACAAAATAATAATTTATACATTATCAATGGTTCGTGAGGGGGGAGTGGAGAGGAAGGCGGAATATTTGAGGAGCTGATACCACGGGCTCAAGTAGAAAGAAAATGTTTTGAGAATTGTGGTGGCAACAAATATACAAATGTGCTTGACACAATGGATGGATGGATGGATCGTGATAAGAGTTGTACAATCCCCCAATAAAATGATTAAAAAACAAAGCAAAACATCTTCACAGATTGAACTAGAAAGAATGGAATAACCTCGTCTAACACGCTCACATGCAAGTTAAAGATTAAAGCTGAAGACAATTCAAGCAAGTCCATAGGAGCCAAAATACAAGCGTGTCCTGGCCCGCAGGACATCAACAACGTGGACCTGAAAGAGGGACTGGGAATGAAGATGGGCAAGGGCGCGAGAAATGGAGACAAGACAGGAATCTGATCAAGCCTCATTTATTGAGTTGAGAGCAGAGGTTTAAATAGCCAGCGAGGGGCTGTCACCGTTACGTCACATGTAAAATAGGGTACAGCTGAGGTGGCAAATAGTCGTGCATCTCCAAACAAGGAAGGGATGGCAGTCAACTGATCAAACTGGTAAGTATGCTAATGAAGCATTCCTGGTGAGCCTGGGGGGAGATGCCATCAGACATGTATTGACCAATGAGCATAGCAGCTACTAGTGAAAGAGCACCAATCCTAGCAAGGGTCAGGGCAGCCACCCTCTGGCGGGAAAGGAACAAAGGGCAGAAAAACCTCTGGGCAGTTTGTATGGCGAGAGTAGATTCATGGCTAAAATCCAGGGTGGGGAGACACGCAGCTCCCGACACAAGCGTGAGTCCATCTCATCTCAAGAACAGATCTGACATGTTAAACTTTAATGACTGACGATCAGAGGAGCTGTGGGGTGACAGCAATAACGTCTTCATGAAAAAAAAAGAAAAGAAAAAGGTCGTTTGTTATAAAGACAAGAAAGAAAAGACAAAAATAGATATTGGAAGAGGCTCAAACTTGCCCTTGAATGTAAAGAAATAATGAAGTTAAAGAGTGGAATAGAACATTTCAAAGGGCACCTAAAAGAGACAAAGTATCACACTGTAATGTGCAAAGAGTTAGAAAACCCAAAGGGGGACACACTCGGTATTTCTTAAATTGAAAAAAAAAAACAACAACTGGAGGAAATTCAAAATTGCATTATGGAGGGACTCGATGGGCAAAATACTGAACGACGCAGGAAGCGTCCATAGAAGATGGAAAGAACCCACAGAGCCATTGTACCAAAAAGAATTGGTTGAGGTCCAAGCATTTCTAGAGGTAGCACAAGATCAAGAACTAGTGGTGCGGGGAATAGAAAGATTTCTCCCAAATATGTTACACTTAGGACACTGCTTGCAGCTCATAATTGTCAAGTTACTTCCCTGAAGGCAGTCAGCTGCCAGACTACTGCCTGGTCCCACCACAGGTAGGCCCGCTCCCTGCTGTTAAGGACAATGGGCTACTTCCCCTAGAGACTTGCGACCATTAACTTGGTTTCTGTAGGTGGGGTTTACACCCTACTGATAGTGGTTTCTATGGAGATCCAGAGCACAGGTCAAACTGGCTCAGTGACATTCAAAGTTAGGCCGCCATCCTGAATCTAGGATCCTCCCATCTTGTCACATGTATACCCCCAATCCCTCCTCTTCCTATTGCGCATATACCCCCAGATCACCCCCCTCCCATTACTGTATAACCTATAGCACAACCCCTTCCTGTGACATATGGCTTTTCCTGTAATCAGGGGGCTTGCACTCCCCTCAAAGATATATAGGCCTGGATTCGCAATAAAGAGTTCCCTCTCCGGCTTCCCCCTTGGCCTCTCATTGGTTCCCCCTCTCCTCTCCTGTCCTCGCTCCCCTGTTCCCTTTCCCCTTGTCCTCACTCCCCTCCCCCTCTCCACGTGGACCACCAAGCGGGGCTGAGGTGAGCATCGCTACCATGAAATGTGTCTGACTCCATTATTTCAGTCTCTCTTTCATCTCTCATGCTCTTTATGAATTTAATATATTTATATATCACAACCATACAATTGTGCCTCTCGAACCCGTGATTAGTGGTGGCGGCTGGCACCCTTCCAACCACATAGCGGTACTGAAGGAGTAAGTCCAAGCTGCACTGAAGGTATTGGTGAAAAGCCAGACTCCAGAAATGGGTGAAATACCAATGGAAATGTTTCCAGAACTGATGCAGTGCTGAAAGCAATATTCATGCCAAGAACTTCGGAAGCCAGCTACCCGGCCAGCGGATTGGGAGAGATCCATATTTGTTCCCATTTCCAAGAAAGGCGACAAAACAGAATGTGGAAATGATTGGACATGATCACTAGTCCCGCATGCAAGCAACGTTTTGCAGAAAGTAATTCAAAGTCTCTTGCAGCAGTACATTGACAGGGAGCTGCCAGAGAGCCAAGCCATGCAGCAGAGACATGTAGAGCACAGGATATCTTGGTTTACACAGAGAATACCAGAAAGACGTTTACTTGTGTTTTACTGACTGTGCAATGTGGATGAGAACAAGCTATGAGGATCTTGGGAAGAACAGGAATTTCAGAAGAAGCATGCTCCTCTAGGGTCTGTACACCCACCTGGAGCATACGGTTTTGTTTCGTTCGAACCAAACAAGAGGATACTGCATGGCTTAAAGTCAGGAAAGGCGTGTGTCCGACTTCCATCCTTTGATAATACTTATTTAATCTGTAGGCTGAACAAATAATCTGAGAAGCCTGGGGTGAAAAACTCAGCATGAGGTCGGAGGGAGGCTCGTGAATAACCCTGGCTGTGTGGACACAAGCTTGCTCGCTGAAAGGGAAGCGGACTTGAAATGCTTACAGGTGGAGATTGAAGGCCACAGACTTCAGGGTGGATCACTCCTCAATGTACAAGAGAGAAAAACCAAACCACAGCATCCTCGCAACTGGAACGAGAGACAACATCATGATAAATGGAGAGGAGAGTGAGGCTGGCCAAGATTTCATAAACATATGTTGTACTGCTTTGGGGGAATCTGCTGCACAAACTCTCTTTTGAAGTGTGAAAGAGCAAAGGTGACAGTCTGAGGACTAAGGTGTGTTTGAGGCAAGCCAAAATAATGTTCAATCACCTCAGATGCATGGAAGCTGAGTGATGGCTACGGGAGAGCAAAGAATTCGTGTTTTTGAATTACGGAATTGGTAAAGAGAGAGAAAGGCGGGGCTTTCTACTTCGGTCCAGAGTTACCGTCGCAGAAACCCAGAGGGCCAGTTCGACCCTGTCCTGTGGGATCGCCTGGTGTTAGAATGGACTCAATGGCAGTGAGTTTGGTTGGAATATTGAACATATCCTGTTGTTTTTTTTCAGAAGAATGAATAAAGCTGTTTTGGAAGAATATTCTGCTTCTTTGAAACGAGGCTAGGAAGACACCTCAAATATATATAAATATATATAAACTCACAACTAAACCCAGAAACCAAGCAGATCCATAAGGAAGAACGGATTGAGAAGACTGGTGTACTTGGCACATTATCAGGAGTGTGCCATCCCTGGGAAAGGACCTCATGGCTGCTTCAGGGTCAGTGGTCAAGAGGAACAGGCTCCAGGGATGGGCTGACGCAGTGAAGGAAGCAATGGGCTCCGATGGAGCTGTGCTGGGCATAGCAGAGACCAGGCGGTGTTTCATTCTACTGTACACGGGGCAGTGATGAGCTGGGACGGCCAGGTGGCACCCACCACACGCCTCTCATGTCCCACAGAAGAAATACACCCAGAGAGGCTCAGTGACCTGGCCCAGCTCACACAGCTGGTCAGCTCTGTTGGTTCTTCCTGGGGACACAAGAATCTTGGGTCCCTTCCTCCTGGCAGAGATTTTTATGGTGCCTTTTCTTCATCCGACAAGGAGCCTGAGAGCATTCTTTTTATTATTAAAAGATCATTTATTGGGGGCTCTTACAACAACCCATACATCAATTGTATCAAGCATATTTGTATATCATCATTATTTCCTAAACATTTACTTTCTATTTGAGCCCTTGATATCAGCTCCTCTTTTTTTCCCTCCCACCCTTGTGACCCCTTGAAAAATTACAAATTGTATATTTTCATGTCTAATTGACCGCCGTCTCCCTTTCCCCACTGTTTCTGTCGTTTGTCCCCTGGAGGTAGGGGTGTGGTTATGTGTGCATCATTTGGGTGGGTTTCCCCTTCCTTCCCTCCTCCCCCCACCTTCTTGCTACCTTCCTGGTATTGCTACTGCTATTTCTGTTCCTGAGAGCTTTCTCTGACCTGGATTCCCTGTGTCCCGAGCTCTTATCTGAACCTGTGTACCTGCTCCAGCCTAGCCTGCAGTGGAAGGCAGGACTGGGGTCAAGATAGTGGGGTTGGTGTGTGTGTGTGTGTGTGCGTGTGTGTGTGTGTGTGTAAACCGCAAGGAGTATGTGTGTGTGTAAGCCTCGAGGAGTGTGTGTGTAAGCCTCGAGGAGTGTGTGTGTGTGTGTGTGTGTGTGTGTAAGCCTCGAGGAGTGTGTGTGTGTGTGTGTAGAAGCCTCAAGGAGTGTGTGTGTGTGTGTGTGTGTAAGCCTCAAGGAGTGTGTGTGTAGAAGCCTCAAGGAGTGTGTGTATGTGTGTGTGTGTGTGTGTGAGCCTCAAGGAGTGTGTGTGTGTGTATAAGCCTCAAGGAGTGTGTGTGAAGCCTCAAGGAGTGTGTGTGTGTGTGTGTGTGTAGAAGCCTCAAGGAGTGTGTGTGTGTGTGTGTGTAGAAGCCTCAAGGAGTGTGTGTGTGTGTGTGTGTGTGTAGAAGCCTCAAGGAGTGTGTGTGTGTGTGTGTGTGTGTGTGTGTGTGTGTGCAGAAGCCTCTATTGTGTGCTTCACTTCACTGGTGCTCTGCTGCGCCCTGGTTGACTCATCCCTTCCCTGTGACCCTTCTGTGAGGGGATTTCTCACTGTCTATAGATGGGTTTTGGATCTCTGCTCTGACCCCCTTGTTCTCAACAATGTTTTTGTTTGTTTGTTTGTTTTGGGTCTTCTGATGCCCTTTACCCGATGCCCCGGCTATCAAAAGCTACAGCGTCTGGGGTCTTAAAGGCTTGAAGCGGCCATCTAGCAGAGAAGCAACAAAGCCCACATGGAAGAAGCACATCAGCCTGTGCGATCACGAGGTGTCGCCCGGAGCCCGAGGGTCTGGCATTCCTTAACTTGTTCCGCTTTTGCGTGTGTCCAGGCTTTCTTTGGGCTGAGAAAATAGTGTGTCCGCCCTGAGGCCAGCTGGCTCCCCAGCTGGGACAATTGACTCCCAGGCTCATGTGACCGCTCAGGGCCCCGCCCTGGGCAGGGGTGGCCACTCCTCCCCAAGGCCCCTTCCATAGGAAGCACAAGGTCAGTCCGGGGCCCGCCCACGCGCCCCTGGACCGGCGGGGCCTCGCTTGCTCCTCCTCCCGCCGCCGCTCCGGATCGGGAGGGGCAATCCCTGCCCGCCCCTCCCCGGGGAAGGCAGCGCTGCCCTTCCTGCCTCTGTTCTTTGCCCTGTTTTGCCCCTGACTGCAGACCTCTCCCCTCCCACCTGCTGATTTAGCAGCAACGCTGCTGCCCGGCGGGGCAGATTACTCCGTCGCAGGAAGCTACCTCTTTCGGAAGAGGGGCCCGCTGTGGTCCGCAGAGCCGGCCCCCTGCTCCTGCCATGGGGTCCCTGGGGGCTCTCCTTGTCCTGCTGGGCGGCTTGGGAGCTCTTGCTGAGCGCTGTGGTGAGTAACCAACCAGCCTACACCATCCTCTTTCCTCTTAGATCCTTCGGAGGGAGGATTACCTTGTTCAATTCCTCATTATCTGGGGAAACTGAGGCCCGCAGGTGGGAGGAGGAGGGGTTCTCCATCCCTCAGCACTTGGGGCTTGCCGGACCTCCGCCTGGGTGACCACCTTGTCACGAGAGGAATGTATGCTTGACCGCAGCCCTGTCACTCATTGATCGCCTCTCTCTGAAGGGCACTGGTGGGGCCTTCTCTGTGGCCCACGCTGGGGTCCAGCAAGGAACAAGACCAAGGTCCCACCCCGGCTCTCCTGGAGCTTTGACTGTAGTGGAGGGGACAGACAAAAGCCAAGACAAGTTCATGAGCATTGGGAGGTGGTGGAGGGCAGCACCCAGCTTGGGTGGCGACTGGAGGGCAGCCCCCAGCTTGGGTGGCGACTCTGGGGAGGGTCTCTGAACCAGGCAATAGGAGAGCTGACCCGGATGGGGAGAAGGAGCCAGTGAGGGAAGCAGGGGCCTGTGCTCCAGGCAGGTGTGCGAATGTGCACAGGTCTTGTGGGGTGGCGTTTGGACTCTAGTCCGTGCGGCGGTGTGGTGGGTGGCAGGTGGGCAGCAGCTCTGTCTTTGTTACCCCAGGACTGGACCAAGCAGCCCCTTAGACAAGTCCTTGGGTCTGAGCCAAAAGCAGAAGGAGGCCAAGCCATCTGCTCATCGTCCTGCCCTTGAACTCTGCACACAGGGCTGTCCTCTGTGCCTTCAAATCCTTCGAGGAACCCCGAGAGGCAGGGACAGTCATTTCCAGGTGCCAACATAGCAGGGCAGGGTCAGAGGAGCTGCAGGAACCCTGGAGGGAGTCTGGGGTTACCAGGGATTTGCAGGACTCAGTTCTCAGAGCTCACAGCCAGTCCCCTCCTCTGAGTCCTGGGAACTTCCAGCCTTGGTTCCACCGGCCAATCAGACTCCTGAGCCCTTGGCCCTTGTTTCTTGGTCAGACAGTCTAGGGGAGACCCAGGTTCTGGCTCCCAGAGTCTTCTCTCCGGGATGCCTGCCTGGCCCTCCACTAACCCTCTCTGGGTAGAAACCTTCCCAAGATTCCACCTCCTGGGGCTCAGGATGCAGCCTGCCTCTGCTGACCCAGTCCTCCTTCCTGAGCTTCTCTGGCCCGCCCTTGCTTCTATAGTGCCCGGAGCTGCTGGGCTTGAATTAGTGCCAGGGGCTCCAGGGGGGCTTTAATCCAATGCCACCAGCCCCAGCTGACAGCGCTGGGGCCCACTGTGAGGCAGCTGGCCCAAGGGGCCATTTATGACCAGGTGACGCTGCCCAAGGAGTCCTGGTTGCAGTGTTTAAGTGCTCGGCTGCTAACCGAAAGTTCGACAGTTCTAACCCACCAGCCGCTCTGGAGGAAAAGGCTGTGGCGTGTGCTCCTGTCAAGGTGACACCCTAGGAAACTCTGGGTGCTCTGCCCTTCAGGGTCCATGAGGCAGCCGGAGGGCCCTGGGGTTGGAATCTGCCCAGCTGCCTGCCTCTCAGGAGGCCAATTGCTGTTATCAGTGGAATCCCATCTTATCACCCCTTGCTCTGGAGCTGACTCACCTGATGGAGGAGGGAAAGGTGGGGTGGGGCTCCGCAGTTGAAAGAAAACCCAAAGCAAACCAGTCGCACGCAGTGCAGTCAGTCCCACTCATGGTGACCCCTTATCGGGTCTCAGGGAAGAACTATGCCCCCCAGGTTTTCAGTGGCTGGTTTGGGTGGAGGGTCGGGTGGGGGTGGGGAGGTACATCAACAGGTCTTTTTCTGAAGTACCACTGGGTGGGCCCAATCTTCCCACCTCTTGGTTACCAGCCAAAGGCTTCACAGCCTGCATCACCCAGGGGAGGAGAGAGAATGAGTTCTGCAGAAAGAAGAGTGGGGCATGGAGAGAGAGAGAGAGAGAGAGAGAGAGACCACCACCACCATCACCACCCCTCCTCCTCCTCCTCTCTCAGCCTCCGTGAGAAAAGAGCCACATTCTTCAAGCCAGGGCCCACATAAGCACTAAAAAGCTAAGATAGTGTCCTGCTGGTGAGGCCACTCCAATCCCTGGGGAAGTGGGTTCACACAGTTTGCACTTGATTACTTCACCAAAGGGCTGACAGGACCCAGGCAGGTGTCCCACAGAATAAAGGCCTGGTGATCTGCTTCTGATTACAGCCAAGAAAACCCTGTGGGGCAGTTCTACTCTGTCACATGGGTCACCACGAATTGGGCCCACACGGCCAAGAATTGTTTTGTTTAGGATGTGCACAGGAGTGGAAGATCGCCTTGTAGCAACGGGGATCTGTGACTTCCGGGAAAATGGGCCTGAGGTGATGGGCTATGAGCTAGGAACCGATTTCTTGTGTCAGAGACAGGTGAGACCCACTGAGTAGCCTGGTCTTCTAGGAAGGGGCCTGCCCAGGGCCTTGGGACATGCCGAGTGGAGGCCACCTTTGGGCAGGGAGAAGCAGCCATGGGTGGGCTGGAAAGTCTGAAGTACCTTCGCAAGAAGCTGCTAAGCACTTCAGTGTTTTGATTGGACGTTTAAAGTAAATCCCAAAGCACAAAGATGGAACGTGGCTCCAGGCGGTTCCTTGACAATGACCTCGCCAGCCTGGATCCTCTTTGCTTCAACAGAGGTGGCGGGAAAAGCAGGGGGCGGTCACCAGGGAGCTTGTACAAGCAAGTGGGAGTCTGCGGAATTGTCCTTGGGGTGAGGCATCATGCCTTGGCTGTGGGTTGACATGTTCGTGGACAGGTTGGGCAGTGTGTCAAAGAGCAGGGGCTTTGGCACCCGTGCACAAGACATGGCATGACTCCATACCTCTGTTCCTCCTTTCATACAAAGCCATGCCCATGCCAAGGGGTGGCATGGAAACCAAGTGAGACCAGGTGAGGTGGCTTGGCCTCCAGGCCTGCTGTCATTCCTGATGGGTTGGAGCTAGTTGCGTGGCTACCTTTCCCACCTCCACTTCTACTGCTTTTAGGTGTCTCCACCGCAACACACCCCCTTGCCTTTCAGAATTAGCAGTACAATCAATTTCCCCATGCAGGTGTGTGTGGGGATGGGGTGGGGGGATGCTAGGTGGAGGTGAGGGTAGGACACTCATTCCCTGGGGAAAGATTTGATAAGATAGAAATATTTACTTGCTGATGGTCTGGCTCTGAGCCCTCACTTGTCCTGTTCTCCTCTTGAAGAATTGCCAGCGGTGGACAGCAAGCTGGTAGAAATGCTGGGTCAGGACCTCTTGCCCTGGATGGACCGGCTCTCCCCGGAGGAACTGAACCCCAGCATCTACGTGGGCCTGCGCCTCTCCAGCGTGCAGGCTGAGACCAAAGAGGCCCTCTACCTGCACAACCTCAAGCTCTACTACCAGCAGAGCCTCCTGGAGTACTGTCAAGCTCTCTTTTCTTGTCCCATCCCCACCCCCGACTGCTCTGCTTTTTAAGTGACAGGAGATCTGGCTCTGGGCCAGGCCTGCCTGTCACTACTTTGTTGGGAGCCTTGGGGTGTTTTGTTTGCTCTAAACTTGTCTCCACCCAGGATTGGTTGGGTTAGACCAGAAATGCTGATTCTAGATTCATGAGTTATTAATGTGCCTGCCTGTGCCTGCGCAGGCATCACTAATCCATGACCACACTGAGCCCAGAAGGATCAGTTGACTCTGTGCTCCCTTTCCAGAGGGCGGTGAGGGAGGTTTGTTCTGGAGATCAGTGAAGGAGTTTGAATGAGGTACAGAAGCAGCACCTGCTTGGAGTCCTATGGCTATGTCAGGGGTGGGGAAAAGAGAGAAAACGGGAGCGCATGAGCAGGTCATTGGATGCAATTCAGTTTGCCCTTGAATTTTCATTTCATGATCTCTTGTGGCTTCTACCTTGTGATGTACAGAGCCACCTGCATCTACATTAGCAGGTTCTAGCTGTGATGTTCCCCACTTGGAGGTTATCAGGGCACCTTCAGTCTTACGGAGTGGATTTTGCTCGTGTCAGTGTTGTTAACGCCTCGTTTTAGGACTGGCTCCAGTGACGGGGATGAAGACAGTGGCTTCCAGGTTCAGCCCTCCATGGGCCAGCTGGCCTTCTACCTGCTGGCTCTCAGAGCCAACTGCGAGACTGTTGGGGGCCGCAAGGGGGACAGGCTGGTCTCACAGCTCAAGAGATTCCTAGAGGACGAGAAGCGGGCCATTGGTGAGGGGACCCTGCTGGCCGGGCCAGGGAGCAGCTGGGAGGGCTCATGGAAGATCTGCCCTACACCAGCTTCTGCTGCCCTGAGCACCAACCTCAGCCAGCTTGTACCCAGCGGGGACTTCACGATCATCTAACACGTCTGAACTTGGGGTTTCCTCTGCCCACTTCCTTTCTGTCAGGCTTACTGTCCAATCTGCCCAGAGCCTTGATCCATCCTTTCCTATATCCCCCATAAACACTCCAAGGGAAAGTCTGACAGCTTGACCACAACCAAGACCTGTCTCTACCCAACTTCTGCAGAAACCACGCAACTTCTTTACCTCCCCCTCCCCCTGCACCCCCACCCCCCCTTGGAGGTTTCCTGCACAGCAGCCTGGCCAAGCATAAATCTGTTCTTGTGAGCTGCCACTGAGGCCCCACCTGGGCTCTTTATGGCTCCATTCTCAGCGTGCAAGCTTCTCCCCTGTCCTCTACCCCACCAGCCTGGCTGTCCACCAGACTCCTCCTCCACGGGGTCTTCATGCGGGGGCTCTTTCTGCCCGCATTGGCTGCCCTCTCGTCTGGCTCACTCATGCTCCACGTTTAGTTCTCTCCTCCCCTCCTGCGGTCACTTCCACAGGGAATCCTGCTCTGACCCCTCAGCTGGTGACCTATCTTGTACTCTCACAGTGGGGGTGGTCTTACTGTCAGCGGTCTTGTCTGCTCAGTGCCTGTCCTGGTCTCACTGGCCCGGCCCTGGCACCTAGTGGGGCCTCAGGAATGTGGGTTTAGGTCATGGAAGCATGAAGGGGAAGGATGGGCATGGGGGAGGACAGATGGGGTGGGCTGGGTGCTGGCAGGTGGGAGCCGGGCCCCCAGCATGCAATTTTCTCTCTTCTAGGGCACAATCACAAGGGTCACCCCCACACCAGCTACTACCAGTACGGCCTGGCCATGCTGGCCCTGTGTGTCCACCAGAAGCGGCTCCACGACAGCGTGGTGGGTCAGCTCCTGCACGCTGTGGAGCAAGACTTGCCCCTGCAGCAGGGCCACCTCTCTGTGGGTGAGGAAAGGACCCTGGGCCAGTTGGGGGCTTCCCACTCCCACCCCCACCCCGGTTTTTGCCTTTCCTTATGACCGTCCCTCATCAAGGGGCATAAGGCCCATCCAGGGCTGGGGTGGGGCACAGGACCCTAGCCAGGCTGTCCTACACCCTCAGAGCAAGGTGGGGAGCCTTTCCAACTCAGCCTCCCCTTCTGTAAAATAACTGCCCAGGAGCATCTCTCTGGCTAACGGATGTCTTAGAAGTCAAAGTCAACTTACTTCCAAGTGGTTTGGTAGCAGAATTCTCACTCTCTGTGAGGGACACGGGGTTCGATTCCTGGACCGTGCACCTCGCCTGCAGCCCCACCCAGCCGGCCATCCAGGCTTGCGTGCTGTTTGGCAGCTGAACAGGTTTGGGTGAGGCTTCCAAACTCAGACCAACTCGCCAGAAAGACCAGGTGACCTCCTCTTCTGGAGAATCAGCCAACCAAGCCCCTCTCAACCACAATGGCCCGACCGGGCACGGGACCCGGCAGTGTTTTGCATTGTCGAGCATGGGGTGGCCAGGAGTCAGGGGCCAGCTGGCCGGGTCAATACAGCAACAATGCCACCAGATTGCTCAGGACAGTATCTGCTTCTACCTTTGGGCCCTCATTTCTGTATCTTGTCATTGTGAGTCAAGTGTCCCAGAGAGACATGGTGTTCCATGAGTCTAGACTCACAGAGGGTGAGGGAAGGGTAGAGTGGGTTTAGAGCAGTTTAAGTGCCCCCACCCCCCATAATGGAACCAGGGTCTGTCACCAGGAAGCTTGTTCTCCCTCCATCGCTCAGCCGTCGAGTTGATTCTGACTCACTGTGAGTCCGGAGGACGCAGCAGAATGGCCCTAGAAGGTTTCCACGGTTGTTGATCTTTATGGAAGCGGGCTGCCTCGTCTTTCTCCTGCAGGGAGGCTGCTGGTTCCAAGCTACCCGCACGATGGTTTAGAAGCCCAATGCCCACCCACTGTGCCATGCCCTGACGTGCTTTAAAAGCCCCGTGTCCAGGCAGCACCCTGTGCCGGTGCCACCAGACCATCGGGGGCAGGCCCTGGCTTCACCACATTGTGAAGTCCCCTGGGGATGCAAGGGGCAGCAGCTTTGAGAGCTGGCAGCGGAGGGCAGAGCAGGGCTTTGGCTGCGGCTTCCCATCAGTCACGGCTGATGAGGTAACACGGAAACTGGCCTGGGTTCACCACTGGAATGGGCATGATGACGGTTGACACCCTTGCTAACAACCGAATCACCATCTCAGAAAACAAGGGCCGCCTGTATTTTCAACGGCATCACAACCACATGCTTGATCGGCAGAGCCAGAAACGGCGTCGCCCCACTGTGCCGCTTAGAGTGTGTGTCCCTGCCAATAATCTGTTTTCCCGTGATCAGGCCCCAGAAGGGGCTCTCTTTACCTGTGCCATGTCACCCATTCCAAACCCCCTTTCTGGTTATAATTCTTCTTCCACCAAACTTTTAGAATTTTGATTTGTTCTCATTTTATTGTGTCGGCCATGACGAACCAGTGTGCACCTGTTACAAGCCTTGAAATAAGTTCTCTTGAGCCTCCTTTCACCCCTTCCTTCCTTCTGATCCCCCACAGTACACTGTGTTAGGGCAGCCAGGGTGCCCAGATGGAGGGATTTTCCAGGACACGGGGTGTTCAGTGCCCGTACTGGGAAAATCCTGCACCGCCTGCCCCGAGATGCCCCCCTTAGCTGGTAGAAGATTTCTAAAATACTCACCTGACCACACCGCTTCCCTCCTTCAGCCCCTCCACGGTCTCACAGAGGCCCTGCCTGGCGTCGCCCCACTTGGCGCCTCCTGATCCCATATCCTCTCCCTTCAGACACGGCGGCCATGGCAGGCTTGGCTTTCAGCTGTCTGAAACGCTCCCACCTGAACCCCAAGCAGAGAGAACGGATCATCCTGGCCATCGGGATGGTGCGTGAGAGAATCCTGCAGGCCCAGACGCCCGAAGGCCACTTTGGAAGTATCTACAGCACCCCGTTGGCACTGCAGGTGGAGCAGAGGCCCTGGGGTACCGCGCCATCCTCAGGACTGGTGGAGGGTGAACTGGCTGGGAGCTAGACGGCCCACTCCTCTCTGCCTGCTGACCACTCGCCTCCCTCCCTTCCCCACTCAATCACAGTTCCTGATGACGTCCTCCGTGCCTGGGGTGAGGCTCGGCGCAGTGTGCCACAAGGCAAAGGCAGCCCTGCTGGCCAGCCTGCTGGATGGAGCTTTCCCAAACACGATGGTGCTCTCCCAACTACTGCCCGCGCTGAACCACAAGAGCTACGTGGATCTCCTCTCCCCAGACTGCCTGGCACCAAGAGGTAGTAGAACCACTCGTTCTTGATGCGTCTGAGGGTCTCCCTAGGGAGGTGTCTCGGTCGAGATCTGCTGAATCAACAGGGGGGTGTGGGTATGTGGAGGTGCACTGGCAGTGGTGATGCGGCTGCTGCTTCTAGAAGCTCAGCATGTAGAGAGGGAAACAGAGCGCCCCACTTGGGCCGAGACGGGATCTCCAGGCCCTCGTGCAGCACAGGAGAGTCTGTATGAATGAGGGAAGGGAGGAAGGGAGGCTGAGACAGGGGGAGTTTACCTTTCCTCGGCTCCTGCAGCACAGGTACCACAAGAACAAACCAGGCTTTAAAGAACAGGGACGCCTGGCTTGAGAGGCTGGCAGGCCAGGGCATCGCTCTCGGGGCAGGTCCTTTTTGGGTGATGGTTCTGAAAGTTCGTGGGTGTCCTTTGGCATTTGTCTCCCCTCTATGTGTGCACGTCTGTGTCTGCATGTGTGTCCAGGCCCGTTCTGGTCTTTTGATAAGACCCAGTGGACCAGAGAGACAAATCCAGCCTCATCTGAGTATAAGCAAGCACGTTCTATTGAGATATGTAATTATGTGTCAAAAAGGCATCCCAGCCCAGTCCAATTCAAGCCCGTCAGCCTGATGCTAGTCCATAAGTCCCTCTGAGCCTCGCACAGCCACAGGCAGTGACGCAGACTGCAGGGCATCACAGGCTGGTGGGTGCGCAGTCGTGTGGATCCAAGGTCGGTGGGAACCTGGCAGCTCTCAGGCTCAGTGGCGGAGTCCCAGCCAGCAGGATGGTAAAGGAGCAGAGAAAGAGGGAGGTCCCCAGGGTCCCTGTTTACAAGAAGGCCACACACACACCCCCAAGGAGGCATCAGGCTGTGACCCAGTTGACAGGCTGGCCTCCACCCCTCCACTTCCCTACATCTTCGAATTTGGCATGAAATCATCTCACGACCACGACACCATTCGGAAGAGATTAGGTTTGGGACCCTCCCCAATCCAGGACGGCCTCCTGAACACCACAAAGAAAACCCCTGTTTCCAAACAGGGTCATATTTACAGAGACGGGGGTTGGGACTGCCACCATTTTTGGGAAGGGGTGGGGTGGGGCAGACCATTTAATCCATCAGGAGCCACGTGTTTGGTGAACTCTGATCCCACCTTACAAGCCCCAGCCAGCAGCAGGAAGGCAGGCTCCCCCTGGGAGAGAGCTTGGAGCGGGCACATGGAGGGGGGGAGAGGGAAGGGCTGAGCAAGAGCAGCAACATGGGGGGGGAGTGGGGTGGGGGGTTAGGAGGCAGGAGTTGGAGTGCAGGGGTCTTGCTAGAGAGAGGGGTCTGGGAGAAGGAGTGGAGGTGGAATGGGATGGAGGAGGAGCCCCTTGGAGGCAACCCGGGAGTGAACTGAACAAATCATGTTCTGGAAAGAGCCCTCGGGGACTGTGACAGGACGGGAAGAGGACACAGGAGGTAGTGAGGCCCGTAAGGGATGAGAACTTGGCGTGGTGGGATGTGGGCCCCGGAACACAGGGGGCTGGGTGGCAGCCGGGCTCCAGGCTGTGGAGGTGGCGGTGAGGACGGAGTTGGGGACCTGGGGTGAAGGTGTGCACTGGGCTTCGTGTCTCTGTGGGAAGAAGGAAGGACTAACCACTGTGCCCAGCTTCACGCCGGCGGCCCCTCTCTGGCTCTTTCCCGGGCAGCCCTGTTGGAACCGGCCATGGAGAACCCTTCCGAGCTCCAAGTTCCAGAGGCCATCAGGGTCACGCTGCAGGTCCCCAGCCTCCTGCCACCATATCAACACTCCGTCTCTGTCCCTGCTGGCTCCTCCTTGGAAGACGTCCTGAAGAAGGCCCAGGAGCTAGGAGGATTCATGTGAGACCCCCCACCCCCGTCCCTCACCACCCCTGACCCTGTATCTCTGAAGCCGTGTCATGGGAAGGTTGGGGAGGGAGGAGAGGCTCCCCTCCGGAGAGGTACGGGCCTGGGTTCTCCCCTCCGGACACACTCTCCCACTGCAGGGGGAAGCAGGGTGCCCTGGGCATGTGCTGTCGTTGAGGGAGTGGACGCAGGAGCACCAGCTCCTGCACTGGAGTCTCCCCTCTGCCACTGTCCAGAACTAGTTACCTAATCACCGTGGCGTGACCCCAACTGTGCTCTCCTCACCGGGCCTGGGCGGGAATCCAGGATGTAGGTGGGTGCCCGTAGGGTTGGCTAGACAGACATGTGCGTGTAGAGGTGGTTGTGAGGTGTCATCGAGTTGGTGGCGACCCCATGCACAACGGAAAGTTCACACCGCCCGGTCCTGCGCCAGCCTCACGGTTGTCCCCGTGCCTGAGCCCAGTGCTGCAGCCACAGTGCCAAGCCATTTCCCTGAGGGCCTTCCTCGTGTCCTCTGCCCTGCACTTTCCCAAGCACAAGCTCCTTCTCCAGGGACGGGTCTCTCCTGAGCATGCGTCCAAAGTCCATGAGATGAAGTGTGAGCACCCTGCCCTCTAAGGAGCACTCTGGATGTATGTGGACACATGCAAATAGGTGTGTGTGATCTACCAGTGGCGAATTACCCAATAAGGTAGGCAGGGCTGACCTGGGCTCACTTACCCATCTGTAGGGACAATCTCACACACGTTCGCCTTACCAGATTCTGCTTCTAGATCTGGCTCTAGATCTGCTTCTGGATCTCTCCCAACCCTTCCGCACTGCCTATAGAACCACAAACCACTTTTCAAGTGTCTAATCCCTGACAGGGGCTGAGTGCCCAGAAGCAAGGTAAGCGCAGGCTCACTTGAGCTTACTTCCTCCTCTGGTCTCCACCACATCGTCGAGGAAAGCCCTGCGACATTGTGCACAGCAGAGGAGTAGAACATAAAAGTGAGCTGGTGGGGCCCTCTCACTTCCCCAGGGGGAGGAGAATCCAGGCCCAAGGCCCAAAGCTGGTTCGGAGGTCAGACCTGTCTCCTCGCTTCAGCCTTTTTTTTTTAACCAATGCTGACACCAGCCGTGTCTAATCTGCTGGACTGAGTGGCCACATAGAACTCACAGACATGACTCCTGAAGATGGGGTTTCCTGGGGAAGTGACATGTCACAAATCGGGATCACCTTGGAAGTAGCAGCTACAGGAGCGGAGAACCTGTTCTGCCGCCCTTCAATCAGTTCAGCTTCTTCCCAGCTGTGCCCACAACCAGGACTCTTTCCTGCTTGAACAAGTGTTAAAACTCTTTAGCCTTGCCGATCAGTGCCCAGAGGCACCCCACTCCACCAGTAAGCCTCCAACCCACAGGCACACACTCACCCACCACCTCCTGCTTCTGTTCCCTTGCTGCTGCTGCTGCTGCTGGCGGCTCTTTGGAGTTGCAGGTCTCTCTTTGGCCGCCTGGTTCCAGGAGGCTTCCTGCACAGAGACCCCAGATCCAAAGAGTCTGCTACATTCCTGGGTCTTCTTTCTGGGTGTTCCTGAGGTCCCTGCATCTGCTTCTGGGATGGCTCATTTTAGACTTAGGAGGGTGCTGTGCGCTTTGTTTGCATGGCCTGGCTCCCACAAGTCTGGCAGGTACCTTGTTTCCACGATGAACAAGCTAGCCTGTCCCCTTCACCAGCGCTGGTGAAGAATGTTGAAAGACCCACAGATGGCCAGAACCACAGACAAATCTGTCTTGGGAGAAGCACATCCCAGAATGCTCCTTAGAGGCAAGACTGGTGAGACTTGTTGGACATGCTGTCAGGAGAGACCTGTCCCTAGAGAGGGACATCACGCTTGGTAAAGTAAAGGGGCAGCAATAGAGAGGTAGGCCCTTGACAAGGTGGACTGACACCATGGCTGCAGCCTGGGCTCACACACCAGAACCCTCGTGAGGCCGACTCGGGAGCAGGCGGGGTTTCTTCTGCTGTGCAGAGGGTCCCCACCAGCAGCAGCAGCATCAAGCACCTCATTTCGTATTCCAGCCCAGTTATTTGCGTTACATGACCGTGGGCGGAAGGCCATAAAGAAGTGATGCATTACACTGTCAAAAGCAAACACAAGTCATTCATTCCTGGGCTATGTGTGTGTGTGCACGTGTGTATATCTATACTGTACCTGTATGTGTAGATATGGATACATAGGGATATGCGTGTTAATATACGTGTATATGGGAGCCCTCGTGGCTAAATAGTGGACTGCTGACTGCAAGGTCAGCAGTTCAGATCCACTAGCTGCTTTGCCGTCTGCTCCTGCAGAGATTTACAAAGCCCCACGCTCTCTGGAGGGTGACTGTGAGTCAGAATCGCCTTGATGGCAGTGGGTTATACTCGTGTGTGCATGTGTGGATGTGCATGTGCATATGTGAACATCATGACTGAGAGCCCAGGAGCTCGTGTTGGAGAGGACGTGGCACCTGCATTTTACATATGCAGAGTTTAGCTCATGGTAAGCATTGAGGACAGATGAGCTTTTATGACAACCATACGATTTTTATTCGCAAATAATCTTGGTCCAGCGCCTGCTATCAATTACCCTAGGCAAGCCCTCTGTAAACACGAGGCTGGGACAGTGTTCTGAAACTCCCTTCTCACCCTGAGATTTAATGAGCCAGAGGAGGTGCCGTTCTGGAGTGCCAGGTCCTGCCCGTGCACCTCTGTCCATCACATCTCACAGTACATCTCTGTCCATCCACACAGCCGTCACATGTACATCTCCATCCATCTACCCATAGAGACAGGTCCCCAGCCGTCCACATGCACATCTCTGTCTATCTACCCATATAGACATCCCCCAAACTATCCACATGCACATCTCCGTCCATCTATCCATACAGACGGGTCCCTAACCATCCACATGTACATCTCCGTCCACCTACCTATATAGACATCTCCCAAACTATCCACATGCACATCTCCGTCCATCTACCCATACAGACAGATCCCCAACTATTCATATACACATTTCCATCCACATATCCAGTCATATATGTATCTCCATCCATCCACACATCCAACTATGAACATATCTCCATCAACCTACCATATACACATCCTCCATATACACCTCTCCATCCATTCATGCAAATACACATCTCTGCCCATTCATTGATTCACCCATATACCCATTCATAACACACACCCACATCTCGTGTCCATAATGCACTTATCATAACATACATCTCCACACATCCATACATGTACTTATTCATACATTCATAAGACACATCTTCATATATCCACATACATGCACATCCACAAATACATACTACATGTATCTTCCTACATATTTATTACCATGCACACACATATCTATGTGTGTATATATGTGTGCATCCAACAAGATACACATGTCCACAATGTACCTCCATGCATGCCCATTTGTATACATACTATATATCCATTCTTATATGTATATGTACATGTGCACACATGCCCAGGCAGTACAGAACCACACATACATGTATATCTGTACATGTCCATATGTAAACTCTTATGCACTTGTACACCCACGAGTGTAGAGCCATACAGAGGTAGGATGGGTGTGATCTCGTGTCACAAATGAGGGGTCCCTGACTTTTCCTAGACCCCCAAATGCTCCACTGCAGTGGTATGATGCAGTCCAGGCAGGTTCCAACCTCAGTCCACAGCGAGTCATCAGAGAGGACCCACAGCCACGCCCTCTGGAGCCAGATGAGCCAAGGCAGCTCAGATTTGAGGAACTGCACACACTCCCTGACTCCTGAAAAGACAACAGTTCTGGGCAGCGGTGGCTCCGAGTAGAAGGCTCACCTCTGTCCAGAGTTGCTGTGAGCCAGCGTCAACTGACGGCTGAGAGTTTGCTTTGTTTGGGGTTGGAGGCTCAACAGTGCACCTCATGTACAGCCTGCCACGCTGGACACTGACACGGGAAGAGACAGCGACTCCCACTGAACACCCCGGGGCTTACCCAGACCCGCTGCTAAGCATCTGTGGATATTAGGGTCAAATGAACCGAGAAAAATCAAATCAAAAGAAACCCACAGAATTTGACCTTTTCATTCAGAGCGTGAGGACCTCTGAGAAGACCTCAGGGAGTAGACTTGGCACAATCACTGTCTCGCTCGTGGGGATGGAGGTTCGAGTCAGCTGGCAGGCATGGGGGTCATGGGTGAGGCAGCCTTCCATAGCTGAGGAAGCTAGGATTAGGGGGAGATGGGGGGAGAGGGAGAAGGAATAGGAGGTGGAGGTGAAAGATACAGAAAGAATGTGAGAATTAAGAACCTACCTGGACATTGCCCTTTACCTGTGCCACCTGAGTGGGTTTCTAGTTCATAAAACCAAATGAGTTCCCAACCCTCTCCAAGACCCAAGCTATTGATATGCCTTTGGGAGCGAGGAAGACAGAGGGGAGCAAATGGTTTGCCAAGTAGGTGCTAACCTAAAGTTCGATCGTTTGAACTGACTCGTTTGAACTGACTCGGCAGCTTCGCTGAAGAAAGACCTGGCAAGCTCCTCTGTAAAGATGACAGCCCACATTAAAGACCCAGAACAAACAGTCATATCAGTGTGCACGAGGGGAAGGGCAGAGTGGAGACCCACAGCCCATCTGTAGGCAATGGACATCCGCTCAAAAGGGAGATGAGCCAGTCAGGATGCAGGATAGCACTGATGAAACATACAACTTTCCTCTGGTTCTTTAATGCTTCCTCCCCGTCCCACCCCCCCCCACACACACATTATCATGACCCCATTTCTACCTTACAGATAGGCTAGACCAGAGCATGAAGAGCTGAAAACACAGGGAATCCAGGACAGATAAACCCCTCAGGACCAATATTGAGAGTAGCAATACCAGGAGGGGAAGGGGAAGGTGGGGGGAGAAAGGGTGAACCAATCACAGTGATCTACTTATAGCCCCCTCCCAGGGGGATGAACAACAGAAAAGAGAGTGAAGGGAGACATCTGTCAGTATAAGACATGAGAAAATAATGATAATTTATAAATTATCAAGGGCTCATGAGGGAAACATGAGGAACTGATAGCAAGGGCTCAAATAGAAAATGTTTTGAAAATGATGATGACAACGTATGTACAAATGTGGTGGACTCAGTGGATGGCTGTATGGATTGTGATAAGAGCTGTAAGAGCCCCCAATAAAATGATTTTTAAAAAAAATAATACAAGACTACAGCCAAGAAAACCTTACGGGGCAGTTCTACTTGGGCTGTAACACGCAAGTTGGAACTGGCTGCATGACCGTGGGTTTTCTTTGGAGGTGAGAAGTTCAGGGAGTCAAGGGTTCCTTGCTTACAAGAGCTAGAAATTGAACTTGATCCTCCTAAAACTTGGAGAACATTGGATTTGTGGAGAAGCCTGAGCCGACATTCCCAGAAGCAGTAACCCAGGTCCACCACTAGGTGGCTGCCTCTGTCGCCTATGCCCCACCTGCTCTGCAAGCTCAGCCCCTAAGAAGGGACACCTGCTGAGTGGATAACAAAGCAGATTTCCCTTCCTGGAGGCTATATTCATGGTCAGCAAGAAGAGAAGCCTGGGTGGACAGTGTCAGTGGGAGGATGAAGGTGGTCGGACCCATGTGAGGTGGCCTTGGAAGGGTTCGGGTAGTTCTGACCCTGAGGGTGATTGGAGGACTTTGTTGATCCCGGCAAGTTCCACATCTCTCCTTGTGATGGGCCCAGCAGTCACTTCTCCTGCACCTTTGCCTCTGCAGATATGAAACACAAGCCTCCTTGTCCGGGCCTTACCTGACCTCCGTGATGGGCAAAGAGGTTGGGGAACGGGAGTTCTGGCAGATCGTCCAAGCCCCTGACACCCCACTGTTGCAAGGTGAGTCAGTGGCCTGGACCCTTGAACATGTCCCTACCCCAGCCCCGTCATAGCAACCAAGAAATTGTGGGTGCGCAAAGCGAGACGCATATTTTCTGAAGTGAATTCTTAGAATTTCTATGTAAGTTCTTATGGAAATCGGAGAGAAAAGATGATAATCAGCCCTCGGTCATTTATAAAATGTTGGGTGTATTTCCTTGTATATAACTTATTTAAAAATCTGTCAGTTTGATTTGCACTGAAATGGACCTGTTCTCTATGCCGTCCAATAGAAATATGTGAACTACCTAGGTCATTTCATAATTCTCTGGTAGCCCCCCTCTACACACATATGGTGAAATTAATACAGATAGTATCTCTTATTAAATCCAGTATGTCTAACATACTATCATTTCAATCTGTGATCAATATAAAATGACTAAGGGCAGATTTTATATGCATTTTCTTATAAGATTGCAAATGCTCAATAGCCACATGAAACTAAGACCAAACCCATCGCCATCAATTCTGACCCACAGCAAGTCTACCGAAGGCTCCCAAGGCTGAGTCTTTACAAGGGCAACCAGCTCATCTTGTCATCTTGGACAAAGCAGATTTTATATATATATATATATATATATGTATATATATATATATATATATATATATATATATATAGAGAGAGAGAGAGAGAGAGAGAGAGAGAGAGAGAGAGAGCAGATATATGTATATATATTACTTTGCCGTGTTTCACACACACCCTTAATCCATTGTAGACATATTTTAATGTTGATATATGTACATCTTCCCCACTACGGCATGTCACATAGAATTTATCATCCATCAGGCTAAAGGAACAGGAAACACTATGGAAATGAGGCTCTCCATAGGCTATTGTGTCTGGAATTTCGGAAGCAGCGCTTCTGAGCTGCTTGCTGCTTCCTGGACTCTGATACCATTTCCAGCATGCATTTGGCTCTGTCCTCTCTTCATTGACTTCATTCTTCGGAAACTCTGTTTCTTCCTGTGGCTCCTTGCCTGTGTGTCACCTCTTGTGACAGGAAAAGGGTCCCCAAGTCCTCCTGAAAACTCTGGCATCTCAAGGGACTCATGCCCACCCCTGGGCTCACTCCCCACCCCGACCCCCTTTAAAAGACTCTTTATTGTGCATGCAGAGAAAGTTTACAGAGCAGAGCATCAGGCTTCCATTCAGCAATTCAATCAGCATGGTTTGTTTCAACTCGACCATTGTCATTCCCTCAGTGGACCATCACTTGCCCGCCTTCTCCCCCTGTCTTCTGTTCCCCTTCTTCTTTCTTTCCTAACCTTCCAACCTTGTTGGTTAAACGCGACTGTTTTGATCTTAAATGATTTGATCTTAAATAATTGATGATTTTTACCACAGGGTGAGCTCAGTTGCAGACCTGAAGGGTGACTATGGGCCACAGTCTCAGGAATCCCGCCTGCTTCTTTGTGACCAGTATCACTGGCTTCTTTGAGGATTTTGATTTTTGTTCCACAGTTTTCCCCATCTCTCCAGAACCTTCTAATGAGATAATTTTCAGAGCAGCTGATAGAAGTAGCCAGGCACCGTCCAGTTCTTCTGGGCTCAGGGTCGTGGGAGTCGATGTTAGTTACTATCGTGGCCCATTCGTCGATTGGACTAATTGTTTCTGTATTTCTTTCCTGCAGACAGGGGAGGGGCCAATGGTTGCATGAACTTTTTCAGGCCCCAGTCACTACTCACCCCAGGAGGTCTTGTGACCCATGTTATGCAAGTAGACCTTGGTGTCCTGAACTCATTATTGAAAAATCATCTTATTGGGGGCTCATGCAACTCTTATCACAATCCATTCATCCATCCATGTGTCAAGCACATTTGTACATTTGTTGCCCTCATCAGTTTCAAAACAGTTCCTTTCTACTTGAGCCCTTGCTATCAGCTCCTCATATTTTTTCCCCTCTCTCCTTCCCTCCCTCATGAACCCTTGGTAACTTATATATATTTCCTGTCTTACACTAACTGATGTCTCTCTTCACCTACTTTTCTCTTGTCCTTCCCCCTGGGAGGGGGTTATATATAGATCATTGGGTTGGTTCCCCCTACCTACCCCCACCTTCTCCTTCCCGTCCTGGTATCGCTACTCTCATTATTGGTCCTGAGGGGGTTATCTGTCCTGGATTCCCTGTGTTGCGAGCTCTTATTTGTAACTGTGTACACGTTCTGTTCTAGCCAGATTTGTAAGGTAGAATTGAGATCATGATAGTAGGGGGAGGAAGCATTAAAGAACTAGAGGAAAGTTGTATGTTTCGTCAGTGCTAAACTGCACCCTGATTGGCTCGCCTCTTCCCTGTGACCCCTCTTTAAGGGGATGTCCAATTGTCTACAGATGGGCTTTGGGTCTCCACTCTGCACTCCCTCTCATTCACATTGATATGATTTTTGTTCTGGGTTGGACTCATTCTTGTTGCTAGAATATCACCCAAGTTCTGAACCCACCAGTGACTTGAGGGTGGAATTTCCACGTCTGGCTTGGACCAGTCAGGTCCTGCCTCTCACATCAGGTCCTGCCCCCACAGCGTTGGGCCCTAGCACAGCAGGAGTGTGGAGTGGGATGGATGAGTCACAGGGGGTCAGCTCTGGGTGGTGGACCTTTCCAGTATCTCAAGGGTTAAGGCTTGCGCCCCACGCTGTAAGAAGCAGCCTGGGAACCAGACAGACTCATAAAGTTCCTCTTACTTTGCTCCCTTTACATCAACTTCCCTAGGCATTTTGCGGGGCGCTTCCCATGTGCCTAACACCGTGCCAAGTGCTTCCTAGAAGGTGGGCCATTCTGAGGGAGCCCAGGCAAATGCATCCTTCTCCCTTGCCAGGTGTCAATACACGGAGAAAGAACATGAGGAGGGGCAGGGTGGGGTGGTGACGGCAGGTGGGCGTTCCCAGGGATGGCCTTTGGGACTGAGGACGGCTAGACTGGCAGATGAACCAGACAAACCCAGCCCTGAGTTCAGGCCTCTCTGGCAGGAAGAAGGGAGGGGCCGGCGACACACACCTGATGGATCCTTCCCAAATTAACCAATGGCCGAAGCCACCCTTCCTTCTTCCCTGGGGCCAGGCTGGAAGGTGGAGGCGGCAGAGAGGGGCAGGTTAGGGGCCTAGACCTCCCCAAGCCCAGCGGAGGGCACTTCCTGGTGACTGGTAGTTAGAAGAGCAGGCTTCCCGCCACTGAAAGCAAACATCTGGGTTCCCTCAGATGACCCTTCCAGTGATGCGATGCGTTGCTGATAGAGTCTCCTCACAAATGAGAAAATGGGGACTCCCGGGGATTACGTAACTTGCCCAAACTCACCGCCCCAGTGGGTGGCAGAGGTGGGCTTGGGCCCAGGGGAACACTGGGGCCTTGACCCTCTCTAATGAGCTGCGGGCTGGCTCCCTGGAGAGTCACCCAGGGTCCCGGCTCTCCCTTGGGACCACGAAGAGCAAGTTCCTCTTTCGGACACCTTTCAGATACTGTGAAGAGCTGTCTGTCATGGGTCCTCTTCAGGGTCCTGGCTCCTTTGTCCTGTGCGTGCTGGCCACCATGCTGTCGAGCCCTCTTTCCTCTGGGGGCTCCCGCTGGGGGCTCAGTGACCCCCGAGAAGACAGCTGAGTGCAGGCTCCAAACTGCCTCTGGATGGAAGGCTCCAGAAAATGGGGGTGGGGGGAGGTTGTGTATTGGCTGCCAGCACCTCACACTGGTCCCCCTGTCTCTGCAGGCATTGCTGACTACACACCTCGGGATGGAGAGACCATCGAGCTGAGGCTGGTTAGCTGGTAGCCTCTGGGCTCGCTCACCCGGCAAGGACCCAAGCACCCCAGTCTTTTCCCTTCCTCCCACTGCCCCTGTAACAGGCGCTGCCTGGCCCTCTGCTGTCCACTGGGCACTTGGAGCAATGTCCCCTGGATCCCCAACTGAGTCCCCTTGGAGGCTCCTGGAGCAGAGAGCCAAGCACCTGTTCCAGAACTTTCTGAACTGAGGTCTGGCCCAATGTGGGCCCTTCAACCGTCCCAGGAAGGTCACCCTGCTCTGAAGGGCAGGAGGAGGCTCAGCTTCATCTGGTTGCAGCGGCCACTCTGACCCAGCAACCCTGCAGGAGCCCCCTGGAGCTCTGAGCCCCGCTCCACGCCAGGGTGCTGCCCCAGAGGTGCTGTGGCATGGAAGGTGACCAGACTCCTAATGATTAAAGCATTGGTGTGTGCCTACTGCAGCATCCTGGTGCCTCCTGCTCACAGGGGGGCAGGGGGAGGGAGGGAAGAGAGAGGGAGAGGGAAGGAGCAAGCAGAGCGGTTCTTGATCTTTGAGCACTGGAAATATGATGGCAACGGAGAGGGCTTTCCAGCCACTGCAGTGGGGGTGTGGCACAGAAGGGGGTTCTCTGGGCACTGGCGTGATGGTGGCGGTTGGGGAGGGTTCTCTGGTGAATGGAATGGTGGTGGTGGTGGGGGTTCTCTGAGCACTGGCGTGATGGTGGCAGGTGGGGAGGGTTCCTTGGACACTGAAGAAAGAAAACATTTTTCCCAATGGGGCACAATTCCCAAAAGAATATAGTCCTAAGGTAGCCTGGATTTCTCCTCCTCAGGGAATTTGACCAGTGCCCGGCCATCCGAAGACACAGCGTCTGGGTTCTTAAATATCAACACGCTGATCTTACTGGTGTGGACGGAGCCATGCTTAGGGGACCTTCATCACGGATGGGGCACAACTCAGAAGGAGGAGAGAGAGTGGCACACATCTCCGGATGACCAGCACATGGAAGGCAGAAAGTCTGACTCTTGGAACGTTAGCAGTCATTAAAAATGAACGGAAATACATTAGTATCAATGTCCTAGGCGTTAATGAGCTGGGATAGCCTGGCTGAGCTATTTTGAGTTGGACAATCAATGGGTACACTCTGCTGGGAGGGACCAAATGAAGACGAATGGCGCCGCATTCGTCATCAAAAAGCCTTTCAAGATAGATCCTGAATGGGGAATGGAAGGGGGTAGCCAACAAACCCTGGGACAAGGGAACAACAAGTGACTGAAAATCGATGGTGAGGAGGGTGTTGGAGGCTGGTGGGGCTGGATTAAGGGCAATATAGCTGAGAGGAATTACTGAGAGCCAACTGAAGGTCAAACATGATAGTAGGACAAGAGGAAAGTGAAAGGAAATAGAGGAAAGAACAAGGAGGCAAAGGACATTTATAGAGGTCTAAATACAGGCATGTACATGTATAAATATATATATAACAATAGGGAAGTAGATCTATGTACATATATTTATATGTTAAGCACTAAGGTAGCAGATGGACATTGGACCTCTACTCAAGTACTCCCTCAATGCAAGAACACTTTGTTCTATTAACCTGGCATTCCATGATGCTCACCTTCCTGATGCGATTGCTGAAGACAAAATGGGAGCATAAGCAAATATGGTAAAGAAAGCTGATGGTGTCCGGCTATCAAAAGATACAGCATCTGGAGTCTTAAAGGCTTAAAGATAAACAAGCTAAGAATCTAGCTGAGACACAACAAAGCCCACATGGAAGAAGCACACCAGACTGTGTGATCATGAGGTGTTGATGGGATCAGGTATCAGGCATCAAAGACCCAGAACAAAAAAATCATATCATTGTGAATGAGGGGGAATGCGGAGTGGAGACCCAAATCCCATCTGAAGGCCATTGGACATCCCCTCACAGAAGGGTCACAAGGAAGAGATAAGCAAAGTCAGGTGCAGTGTAGCACCAACGAAGCACACAACTTTCCTCTAGTTCTTGAATGCTTCTTCCCCTCCCCTCCCCACTATCATGATCCCAATTCTACCTTACAAATCTGGCTAGACCAGAGCGTGTACACTGGTACAGATAAGAACTTGAAACACAGGGAATCCAGAACAGATAAACCGCTCAGGACCAATACGAATAGGGATACCAGGAGGGTGGGGGAGGGGGAAGTGGAGGTAGAAAGGGCAACCGATCAGAATGATCGGCATATAATTCCCTCCCTGGGGGATGGGCAACTTAAAAGTGGGTGAAAGGAGACCGGTTGGTATAAAACATGAAAAAAATAATTTATAAATTGCCAAGGATTCATCAGGGAAGGGCTCAAGTAGAAAGCAAATGTTTCCAAAATGATGGCAACAAATGTTCAAATGTGCTTGACATGACGTATGGATGGATTGTGATAAGAGCTGTAAGAGCCCCCAATAAAGTGATTTAAAAAAATAAAGATCGTGAATGCGCTATGTGACAGGATAATGCCCACAAGGAGGACTGGTCCGTCAAGTTTATGCATCATCTACTAAACCCTGGATGAGGAAACTAAAGAATTCTACTAATGTCTTCAATCTGACATCGACCAAATGTACAATCAAGATGCATTGATCACTACCAGCTATTAGCATGCAAAGGAATGAAAGAATTGGGAAATATGGCTTTGGGGTAGAAAGGCAGCTGAATATTGTATCATCAAGTTTCTCAAGATCAATGAATCTTTACTACAGGTCATCTTCTACATTGCCGTCAATGGTGACCGCTCCCGTGGGCATCCCCAGCTGAAATACACCAGGATCAAGTTAGGTTAAAAAGGTCATCCTCTCATTTGATCTCTTTTTTATTAACTCATTTTCTGCTTTCTCTTTGAGGTTTTTCTGGGTTTTGTCTAGTCATTGTTATTGGGTTTGTTGCTTGTTTGCTTTGTGTGGCTTTGTTTTGTATGACTTTCTGTAAATGAAATCTAGGATAGGTAGATCTACAGAGACGGGCACAGCAAGGGGGTGAGGGAGATGGGAGTTAAGGAGTCTGAGAAAAAAAAAGATGTTCTGTAATTGATTGAGGTGATGTGTATACAAATCTTCTTAGATTAAGTTCTATGATATGTGACGTACATGCCAATAAAGCTATTTCAAAGGTTACTATGTCTCTGGGAAGGGACAACGGAGAAACAATGTCATCAGTCAAAACAAGGCCAGTTGCAAGTTGAAGTTGAGCCTAAAGAGAATTAAAGTCTGAAAAAAAATTTTTTTTAAAGAGAGAATTGAAGTCTGTAAAAATCAAAAGATGATCTTAGGTGCATCACACATGAATTTAGAAACCACCTGAAGAACACATTTGACTCATTGAACACTAATGACCAAAGACCAGCTGAGTTATGGGATGACATCAATAACATTGTATGAGGGAGTACCCCCCAAAAAAACAGAATTATTTTTTAAAGCTATGTATTTGAAAGATTTCTTTTACACAACAATCTTATCATCTTCAACGTACTCTCCATTACACTTAATAATCTGTCAAATCTGCTATTTCATTCTTTTTTTTGGCTATTTCATTCTTGGAAACATTTTTCAAACTCATCTGTTTGGATGTCTGACAACACCTCCCTCGTTTTTTGTTTGTTTTTTCTTCTTCTACCTGGTCAAATAATTGTCTTTGTGTCCCTCTTCATTCTCGGAAACAAAAAGAAGTCGCACGGAGCAGGGTCAGGGGAGTAAACTGCTAGGGGCAAGAGAGACATGCTGTTTCTTCTTTGCCCCAAAACTAGTGCACTGAGATGGCTGTGTGAGCAGGTGCATTGTCGTGGTGGCAGAACCAGTCCCCGATCTGCCACAAATCAGACCCTTTTTGGCTGCACACTGTTACGGTATCTTTTCAGAATCTCAAAATAGAAAGCTTGATTAATGGTCTGACCTAGTGGAACGAACACCAAATGCACTACTAGTCCACATTTTCATCAATTCAGGAAATTGATGGATGTCCAGGATGAGGTTTGTCATCATTCAACATTTCACCTTTTCGGAAATGACGAAACCACTCATACGCTTGAGTTTTTCCCATAGCGCTGTTAACCACAAGATCAGCCATTGGAAGCCACTGGCTGCTTCAAAGGGAAAAAGCCAGGCTTCCTACACGAGCACAGTGTTGCAGTATCAGGAACAAACCCTACAGGGGCACTTCTACTTTGCCCTGCAGGCTCACTATGAATTGGAATAGACGGATTGAAGTTGTGGCAGTGAGTTTAAGTTGAGGGAAAATATTAATACAGAAAGCATCAACGGAAGATAAAAGAAATCCACAAAGTCAGAGCCATGACGCCAAAAAGAACTGGTAGACAGTCGTCCATTTCAAGAGGTAGTCAATGGTATTGAAGGAAGAATTCCAAGCTGCCCTGAAGGTGTTTGTGAGAAACAAGGCTCCAGGAAATTGATGGAATACCAACTGAAATGTTTCAACAAACTGATGTAGTGTTGTAAGTACTCAACCATCCATGCAAAAAAACCCAACAACCTTGGAAGGCAGCTTCCTGGCCCACAGACAAAAAAGTGATGCACATTTTGGGGTCCATTTTCAAGAAAGGTGACCCAACAGAAATCGGAAATTATCCAACACCACAAGTAAAATTTTGCTCAAGAAAATTAAGAAATGGTCCCAGCACATCAATAATGGAGCCGTCAGAAATGCAAGCCAGATTCAGAAGAGAATGTAGAACAAAGCATATCTTGGCTGAAAGCAGAGTTCAAAAAAATGTTTGCTTGTGTTTTATTGGCATTCCACTGTGTGGATCATCCCAAACGACGGATAACGTTGCAAAAAACGGGAATTCCAGGACGCTTCCATGTTTACTCGTGTGGAGCTTGAACATAGACCAAGGGGCAGATTTTGGACAGAAAAAGGAGATACTGCATGGTTTAAAGTCAGGAAAGTTGTGCCTTCAGGTGGTATCCTGTCACCATATTTATTCAATCTGTGAGCAGATAACCTGAGAAGTTGGATTATATGAAGAAGGGCGGGGCATCAGGGTCGGAGGCAGGCTAATTAACAATCTGTGATATGCAGATGACACAGCCTAGCTTGCTGAGAGCGAGGAGGACTCGAAGCACCTGCTGATGAACATCAAGGGCTGCAGCCTTCAGTATGGATCCGACTCAATATAAACAAACCCCACATCCTCACAACCGGACCAACAGCCAACATCTGATAAATGGAGAAAAGATAGAAGTCGCCAAGGATTTCATCTTGCTTGGCTCCATCCTCAGTGCTCATGGAAGCAGCCGTCAAGAGATCAAACATTTGCATAGGGCGAATCTGCTGCCCAAGACCCCTTTAAAGAGTTGAAGAGCAAAGATGTTATTTTAAGGACTAAGCCCTGACCCAAGTCGTGGTCTTTTCAGTCTCCTCAGACGTATATGAAAGTTGGACAATGACTAATAAGGAAGATTGCAAAATAATGGATGCATTCGCATAGTATGGATTTGGTGAAGGATATGGAAAGTGCCATAAGCCTGCGCTCACGTGCTTTGGACATGTTATCAGGAGACACCAGTCCCTACAGAAGCGCATCGTGCTTGGTCAAGGATCATTGAAAACAGAGAAAGACTCTCAATGAGCTGGATTGCCACGCTGACTACCACAATGGGCTTAAACTTAACACTGATTGTGAAGCTTTCTACTCCCAGAAAGAGTGACAGTCTTGGAAACTCACAGGGGAAGGTCGACCCTGCCCGATTAGTCCGCCGTTGTAAGTTCGGTTCGAGGTTTGGTCTGCGGGGGTGCATGCAGCCGTTCTGAGCCAGGACCACCAGAGGGTGCTGTGGGCCGTGCTAAAAGGCCCATACCTGCAGGCAGGTAGCTGTCATTAGGACTTGCTGGTGGGGCAGGAGCAGGGTGGCTTCCCCAATAAGCAAAATCGGCATGGGCTTATAGTGAACATTTTCACTTACGGCTTCGTCATATCTGTGAAACTGATCACTACACTCGTGTTTAACCTTGCCTACTGGGAAATCCCACACTGGGCGGGCAAGGCAGCCAGCTGTCAAGACGGCTTGCAGTGGGCATTGGGCCCACGATAGAGACCGAGACAGGGCCCGGAAGGCAGCTCGGCTCGCCTCGCTCTGGCCAGCATTTTTTATGTCTCCCTGAGCTCAGAGGATTGAGCCCGGGTGGCATAGGGGCCAGGCGTTGGACCGTTAACCGCAAAGATGGCAGGGAGTTAAACCCTCCAGCTGATCAGAGGGGGTTAAGCGGAGGTTGTCTGCTTCCGCAGAGTTACAGCCTGGGTAATCCTCTATAGGGGTGCCCTGAGTGGGCAGCGGGTGGGACTTCAGCGAATACCCATTGTTCCTATGGGATAGCCAAGGCCAGGCAGGAGCTGGACGGCAAGCCGTTCCAACGCCAGCTCAGGACTCTATGTCCTGCCAAGACTGTGGCCCGAGGGTGGACGTCAGGAAACCCACTATGACTCTGCTCCGAGTACCGGGGGCAGGCTGGTCCTGGAGATGGATACAGGCCCTGCCCTGCTTCCGCAGCTGTGGGTTGCCCCGGTGATTCAGCTTTGCCCTGCGGTCAGAGGGGCCGCCGCCCTGGACTCGGGGGAGAGGAAGCAGGGGCTAAGGAGTGGCGACGGAGAGGCCCGGTTCTGCTGGATGCCAAAGTCCCACGGCCATCGACCGACCGGAAGAGCCCGAGCCTCATCCTGGGAGGATGAACTCGGCGTCCTCCGCGGGGTCCCACCCCATCCGTGAAGACAGTGCGGGGGGCTCGCTCCCACTGGGTTTCCCACCTTATGTTGGTCCCTATCAGGGAACCTGAGCCTGCACCCCGCCTCGGCGGGGCTAGGGGAAGGAGAGGCTGCCCATCGCGGCTGCAGGGGGTATAATGCGCAGATGCGCGGGCGGAGGACCAGGGAGGGAATACCAGGCGAGGGGCGGGGCCAGGTCTGTTCGGCCCGCCCACCCGCGCGGTCTCCCGCTCTAGGGGCGGGGCCGGGGCGGGGCCGGGGCGGGGCCCACACCACCGGGGCCACGCCCGCGGCGCCGGGCTGGAGCCGGGCGGAAGCAGCCGCCAGAGTAGCATCCTCAGCGGGAGCGCCCCGAACCCGAGGCATCCGCAGCCGGAGCCGACGCCGGAGCCGGATCGGGAGCGCAAGCCGAGCCGGAGGCAGCCGATCCCGCCGCCGCGTACAGCCCCCCCTTTCCCCCCCGTGTGGCAGCAGCAGGCCGGGTGTCAGCTGCGCGGCCTGGACGCTATCGGAGACAGCGAGCCCAGAGCCCGGGCATCCAGGCACGGGAGCCCGGAGTCCGGAGCGCCCTGCCCGGGCACGCAAGAGGTGCCCATCCTAACGGCCTGGGGCCCGAAGAGAGAAAAGCACGATGTATCTTTTCCCCCGGAGAGCGCAGCGTGGGCACTAGGCGTGAGAAGAGCGGAGGCTTCGCCTGGCACAGGGCAGAGCTGCCCTCCCTGGTAGCCCAGTCGCACGGTCCTGGGCACCGCAGGCCAGACCTCAGCTTTCCCGGTTGGAGCTCGAAAACCATCCGCACAGCATCTCGACCTTGATTGGCCCAGCCTGACCCAGGAAGGGGTGCCTTCACCCGCCAGAGGCGGGGCACGGGGCCCGCGGAACCTGGACTGGGCCTGGCCCGCAGGGGGGCCCCCTGGGGTCCCAGAGCGCCTCCCTGGGGGGCCCGCCCTCCGCTGCGGCCCCTCGGGTGCCGATGTGCCGCTGTCCCCTGGAGCACCACGATGGCAGGATGACCTCGGCTGAAGCAGCGTTAGGAGGTGATGGTGCCCGGGTGGCTGAGCCCCCCGAGTGGACACTCGGGATCCCCCAGGCCCTCAGGCGGCCAGGCCGGGCCCGGGTGGCCCTGGCGGCACTGGTGTGGCTCCTGGCGGGAGCCAGCATGTCAAGCCTCAACAAGTGGATCTTCACAGTGCACGGCTTCGGGCGGCCCCTGCTGCTCTCGGCGCTGCACATGCTTGCGGCAGCGCTGGCATGCCGCTGGGCAGCACGGCGCCCCTTGCCCGGCCGCACCCGACGCCGGGTGCTGCTGCTCAGCCTCACCTTCGGAGCCTCCATGGCCTGCGGCAACGTGGGCCTGAGCGCCGTACCTCTGGACCTGGCCCAGCTGGCCACCACCATCACACCGCTGTTCACCTTGGTTCTGTCTGCGCTGCTGCTCGGCCGTCGCCACCACCCGCTGCAGTTCGTAGCCATGGGCCCGCTCTGCCTGGGGGCTGCCTGCAGCCTGGCTGGAGAGCTCCGCGCACCCCCGGCTGGCTGCGGCTTCCTGCTGGCCGCCACCTGCCTCCGAGGCCTCAAGTCCGTCCAGCAGAGTGAGTGCTGGGGCCCTGGCTGGGGAGGTGGGGCAGGCTGGTGTGAGCCCATTTTACAGATGAGGAAATAGAGGCTCGTGGCTTTGGAAGAGATAGCAATAGAAGCTCAGACGGTTGCAAGTGTTAAACGTAATATCTTGAGGCCACCCCCCACCAGAACAATGGGTTTTGACAGGGCTTACAAAGCTGGTAATCAGTACAGATGAGCAGCTCCTGGGTTCAATCTGTGCACAGCTTTTGGTCAGCCACAGTGCTTTAACCACTGTGCCACCTGGGCTCCTCCTGGAGGCCCACCCTGTATTTAATAATAGCCACCAGATCCGTGTCTTGTGCTCGGGTCACTGGCTTCCCGCACTGCACCCTGACTGGGGCAGGTATTGTGTTGGCCCGTTTCTGAGAGCTGGGAGACTTGCCTGGGCCCTGTGTCGAGTGAGCCGCCAGCAGTTGACTCCATGCTGTGATGGGCTGCCCTGGGTGTGCAGCAGGGAGAGAGGAAGAGGGCGAGGCCTTTGATTGGGCTTTGGGAGGCGAGGCTTCGGTTCAGTCTGGTACCGGCTGATGCTTTCTGGGAGGCTCTGGCACAGCAGGCCCCGTCCATGCTGGGCTCTGCTTTACGGATGCTGGAACCCACCCACAGGAGACCTAAAGAGGTCCTGTGATTTGCCTAGGTGCACGTGGCTCCTGGCCACTCAGACTTGGTCTGTGTGATGCTGGAGCCCAGTGCTGATTGAAAGGGCAGGTAAGGGCCCGGCAGAGGGTGGGATCGAGTTCCAGCCTCAAACCCCAAACCAAACCCACTCACCACTGTGCCACTGTGCTCTCACCTTCTGATTGCACAGACTCTTGGTGACCCTGTCCCACAGGGCAGAACTGTCTCTGTGGTTTTCCAAGACTGTAACTCTTGGTGGGAGAAAGCCTCCTCGTTTTCCCGCACTTCCAGGCCGGCACCTGCTAAATCTCGCAGCCTGAGAGTGGAGGCTACCTTTCTGCCTCCCTGTTGAGAACCTTCTGAGTCCAGCCAGAACTCACCTGTCTCTTCCTCAGCCCAGTGGAGACGTGGAGGAGGCCAAGGCACCCACTTGGCGTGGGGAGGCCTGGGTTCCAGGCACCACTCTTGCTTACGCTTGCTGGGCAACCTCAGGCAGGCTGGATCTTGTTCTGGTCTATCCCCTCGTTTGTCCAGTCAATAGAGGGGCATCTTTGTGTCCCTCCGCTCAGCTGAGATCCTGTCACCATAAGGGCACGGGGGCCGGCCTCGGTCAGAGGCGGCCTGTGCCCAATGCCCTGCCATCTTTGGAGCCCTCTCCCCATCCTCCCAGAGCCTGGACAGAGCCAAAGCCGAGTTCTATTTTTGCCCTCAGGCTACATGAGCACTGGAAACTGAGCTCGGGCATGAGTTGGCAGTGGGAAACCTGACCTGGTGAGGCCCTCCCAGGCAGGACTGGGGGCCCACAGATCACCAACTAAGGCCGGTGTCACTTGCAGGGTGCCCTGGGCAGCCCCATCGGGCAGGAGGGTGCTGGCACTCAGGCAAGGTACAGCAGGTGCCTGGCAAGGGACTGCTTCGTGGCCTCTGCCAGCTCCCTCCTCTTCTCCAAGTGTCCCCTGGGCCTGGCCCCTGAGGTGTGTCCATTAGGATGCCTCCGTTAAACGCCCACAGCTTCCACGCTCCAGGTGCCATTTTGTTACCTGTCCATCCCCAACACACAGGAGCACTGAGAGGGCAGGGACTGACTGTGGGGCATCTCGGAGGCCCTAGCCCCCTGCATGAGGCCTGGCACAGGATGGATGCTCCTTAAATGGTGGCTTCGTTCTGGCTCTGACCGTGGATGGACAGGCTAGCAGGGCTGCTAAGAAGAGAGCTTAGAAGCTGGAGCACCCTCTCCCCCCTTATCCCCCACTCCTCCTACCAGATGGGAGCTCAGCAGGTGGGTAGGAATAGGCTGGAGCTGGGAAAGATAGGGGGTTAGGACAAGAGGAGGCTTGGACAGCCAGAGGCTCTGGGAGAGGCACCGGGGTAAAATTCAGACTACAGTACAAATGACTGATCTGGCTCCTTTCCTGAGAGTGGGTTCCCTGGAGCTGGGGGTGACCTCTTCCATTGAGAGGAGCGTACTGGAGGCTGTGGGCAGAGCCAGCAGCTTCCTGCCTTCCTGGGCCAGTTGCAGGCCAGCGGGGCTCTCAGTTGCAGGCCAGCAAGAAGGGGTGGTGTACCTGTCTGTAGAAGGGCTGAGAAGTGGGGTGCCAGTTTGCTTTCTGGGAGAGCCTTATTCTCAGCTGTACTCACCTGCCCCTCACCCGGCCCACCCCTGATCCTTGTCCTCTCAAGCTAGTTTTGGGGGTGCACGGTGGCACCTGGGTGTGGTGGGCCACCTACTTCTTCCTGGGGAGACCCTGGAAGGCTGCTGCCACGACGACCAGGCAGGGCACGATGCTAATAACAACGGTACAGTAAAAGCAGCAAACCCCGACCCCCACCCACATCTTGCCAGCTCTTCCCCAGACCCTGGAAGGATATCAGGGAACAGGAAACAGGCCAGGCTAGGGCATCAGGATCGGCCAGCAGAGTGAGTCGTGACAACTGCTAGTTTGAACAGTTGCCTCGGGACTCTGACACCTCCAATGCCCCTGTGAGGGCAGTGCCGACACCCGCTTACTGTATGCTCCGGAGACGGAGGCAAGGCGGGATGGTGCCCCGCCTTGCAGCCACTCTGCTCTGGAGGCACAGAGCCACATGCCTATGGCAAGGGGGAGAATGGAGAAGAGCCAGCTGGGTGTCTGCATGCAGCAGGGGTCACTCCAGATGCTCAAAGCAGAGGGGCGGGGGAATGCAGGGTTACTGAGGAGGCAGGGCAGCAGCTGGCTTTGGGGGCCAGGCTTGGGGGTGAGCCACCCCTGCCCAAGGACTCACTGTCCTTTCCCTGGGGTGCAGGGAGGGGTGGGGGTGCTGAATGGGCTGCAGAGCAGGTTGTAAGGGGCTGGGGGAGGCGAGGTCCTTCATGCCCGGTGACACCGCAGGGTGTAGAATCCGCCAAAGGTGAAGTTCACCTGGAAACTGGGAGGCCTGCCTGTGATGGGTCCTTGAATGCACAGGCCACGGTGGCTCGTAAGGGTGCTAAATTTGGATGTGAGCTACCAGGAGGCGTTCTCTGTTCATTTCTAGAAATGCTTCAGCCGGAGGGACTGTTGCCTAGAGAACAAAGCCAGAACATAAGAATGCATTCGAGAGAGAAAGAAAATGTCCTATTCTAAGCATGGCCTCTGAGTCAGCAGGCCTGTCGGTGGCTTCTGGGAACGTGTGTGTCAGAGACGGTGCTGAGTGCTGGCCCAGGGAGGAGGTTGGGATCACTGCCTCGCCCTTCGCCACTAAAACCTGGAGCGGCTCCCAAACCATCATGGTAAATGCAGTCATCTCACCTGAGCTCCAGCCACCTGTGCTGCCAGGGGGGCTACTTCCTTTCAGAACTGGCCAGATATGCACACACATACATACACACACTTGCTAGCAGTTGTCTTCTCAGACCAGCAGTCATCTTGATCATCTTCCAGGTTAATCACCAAAGATGCTGCTATCCCAGCCAGCTGGTGGCTGTCCAGCACAAACAATGCCTCTCTTGTGCCCCTGTCATCCCAGTGGTCAAAGATGACGGAAGCGACGGAGGGACCCACCATGTGGGCTCCAAGCAATTTATTTATGTTAAAACCCTCTTTTTAATGGGAAGGTCACGTGGAGAGGAAGTGGCAGAGCAGGAGCTGGCCTGTCCTTGCTGTGGTGCTAGGAAGCTGGGACATAGAGTCCTGGTGGGTATGACCAGGACTCTGGTGGGTTAGGGCCAGTTGGTGCCAGACCTAGAGAGCTGGGCTGAGGATGAGGACATTTTTTCCTTCAGGGCCCAGACAGCCTGAAGGGCTTTAAGCCGGGAAAACACCACAAGCAGGTTATTGGTTCCCAGGGGGAGGCAAGCAGCTTGCCCTCAGCTTCTAAGCTGAAGGTTGTTGGTTCAAACCCACTGAGCAGCACTTTGGAAGAAAGCACTGGTCATCTACTTCCATAAAGATGACAACCAGAAAACTTTCCGGAGCAGTTCCGCTCTGGAAGCCATGGGGGCACCAGGATTTGGAAGTGACTCGATGGTCCTGAGTTTGGAGTTTTTAATTAAGGGGTTTCTGCCTGTTACCTTAGTTCAGTCTTTACACCAACTCCAAGTATTGGGTTTTAATTGTTGCTGTTTTCCTTTACATTTTCTTTATTTTGCTGTTGATTTCTCCTTGGGCTGCTAACAGCAAGGTCAGGAATTAGAAACCACCAGCCTCCCCTTGGGAGAAAGACGGGGCTTTCTACTCCCTTAAGAGTTATAGTCTTGGCCCAGGGAAAGGGGAACAACAAGTGATCTAAAGTCAATGGCGAGGAGGGCATAGGATTGCTGGTGGGGCTTGATCGGGGGCAATGTAATGGAAAGGAATTACTGAAACCCAAATAAAGGCTGAGCATGATAGTGGGACGGTAGGAAAGTAAAAGGAAATAGAGGAAAGAACTAGGAGGCAAAGGACATTTATAGAGGTCTAAATACAGGCATGTACATATGTAAATATATTTATATAAAATTATAGGGAAATAGATCTATGTATGTATATTTATATGCTAAGTATTAAGGTAGCAGATGGACATTGGGCCTCAACTCAAGTACTTCCTCAACACAAGAACACTTTGTTCTAATAACCTGGCATGCTGTGATGCTTAGCTTCCTGACACGATCACTGAAGACAAAATGGGTGCATAAGCAAATGTGGTGCCTGGCTGATGGTGCCCGGCTATCAAAAGGCATAGTGTTTGGGGTCTTAAAGGCTTGAAGATAAACAAGTGGCCATCTAGTTGAGAAGCAACAAAGTCCACATGGAAGAAGCACACCAGCCTGTGTGATCATGAGGTGTCGATAGGATCTGGAATCGGGCATCAAAGACCCAGAACAATAAATCATATGGATGTGAATGATGGGGAGGGCGGAGTGGAGCCCCAAAGCCTGTCTGTAGGCCATTGGACATCCCCATAGAGAAGGATCACAAGGAAGGGACAAGCCAGTCAGGGTGCACACAGTATGGCACCAATGAAACACACAACTTTCCTCTAGTTCTTTAATGCTTCCTCCTCCCACCCCCACTATCATGACCCCAATTCTACCTTACAAATCTGGCTAGAACTAGAGCATGTACACAGGTACTGATAAGAGCTGGAAACACAGGGAATCCAGGACAGAGAAACCCCTCAGGACCAGTTAATAAGAGTAGCGATACCAGGAGGATAAGGGGAAGGTGGGGGGAGAAAGGGGGAACCGATCACAATGATCTACATATAATCCTCTCCCAGGGGGATGGACAACAGAAAAGTGGGTGAAGGGAGACATGGGCCAGTGGAAGACATGAAAAAACAATAATTTATACATTACCAAGGGTGGGGGAGGGGGCAAATGAGCTGATACCAAGGGCTCAAGTAGAAAGAAAATGTTTTGAAAATAATGATGGCAACCAATGTACAAATATGCTTGACACGACGGATGGATGGATGGATTGTGATACGAGCTGTATAAGCCCCCACTAAAAATTATTTAAAAAGGAAAAAAAGAAGAAATAAAGAGTTCCAGTCTTGGAAACTCACTGGGGCAGCTCCGCCCTGTCCTACAGGGTCACTGTGAGTTGGCACTGACTGGATGGCAGTGAGCTTTTGTTTAAACACCAACCAGTCCTGCTCGCCCTCCGTAGTGCCAGTCAGTGCCACGATGGCACTCCTCGGGCTGCGCGCCAGCCTCCTCTAACACAGGCTCACCGTCCCTCCAGGCTTATTCTCTCTCCCCACCGTGAGCCGCATAGAAACTTCATAGGAAAGGACCATAGGGGAGACCCGATGGGGTTAGACCTATGGGGGAGAACTGCACTTGTGGGGTTCGGAGACCGTGACTCTCTACAGGAGTGGAAAGCCCTATAGGGACGACCCTATAGGATAGGCCCAATAGTGTAGAACTGGACCTGTGGGCTTCCGAGCCTGTGCCTCTGTGAGGAAGACCCATGTTTTGAGCGCCAAGGTTGTGTCAGGTTTTGTTTTTCCCTAACTCTCCAAGTGAGGAAACTGAGGCTCAGAGAGGCTAAGGGCTTCACACGAGCCCCGGTCAAGGTTTGTACAGAGTGGGCACAGGGCACTACCCCAGGGTCTGAGGCCTGGTGTTGGTAGCGCAGAACGGCAGGCAGGGGACTTTCACCAACTGCCAGTGAGCCTGGGAGGGGAGGCCGTGCTGGGTGCCCCCGTCGGCCGCGCTGGGGTTTACCTACCTGCTGTGTGCTGATGGCCACTGTCCTGGTTACAGGTGGCCTGCTGCAGGAGGAGAAGCTGGACGCAGTGACCCTGTTGTACGCCACCTCGGTGCCCAGCTTCTGTGTGCTGGCAGGGGCGGCCCTGGTGCTGGAGGCTGGCGTGGCCTCGCCACCCGCTCCCACCGACTCCCGCCTCTGGGCCTGTATCCTGCTCAGCTGCTTCCTGTCTGTACTCTACAACCTGGCCAGCTTCTCCCTGCTGGCCCTCACCTCTGCCCTCACTGTCCACGTCCTGGGTAACCTCACCGTGGTGGGCAACCTCGTCCTGTCCCGGCTCCTGTTTGGCAGCCACCTCAGCGCCCCCAGCTACATGGGCATTGCACTCACCCTCTCTGGAATGTTCCTTTACCACCACTGTGAGTGTGTGGCCTCCTGGGCTGCCCGCAGGGGGTTGTGGCGGAGGGACCAGCCTGGCAAGGGCCTTTGAGACGTGGAAGAGCTTCTGGGCCATGTGCAATAGCACCAGCCTAGACCCAACTTCAGCCAGTGGCCAAGGGAGAAGTGGAGGGCAGGCAGCTCCAACCACTGGGGCCGAGGGAGGGTGAGGCACCCCTGGAAGGGCAGCCTTGGGACTCCCAGAGAGGCCCGCCCCTAGCTTGCCTCCCATGGCCCATCCAGACCCCTCCACCACTGGACGGTGTGGCACAGCAAGGGTGCTTGGCCATCATCATGATGGTGGGCATCAGCTACTCTGAGCAAAACGGGTGGCCAGCTTGGAAAACCTTAACGTGTTACCATGATGATGACTTAGGGGTGGCACCCCCCCCTAGTTGGGGGCAGGGGGAGCCAGGGGAGGTGGGTCTGGGAAGGGCTTCTTTACTGCTGGGCTCCCTGCAGGGAGTTGGGCTAGTCTGTGCCAACTCTAGGCAGCTGCTTTGGCCTTATCCTGGGCCCCCCAGTTTTGGGGCTTCCATTCTAAAATAAACTATTTTTGCTTGTATACCTGTGTCAGTCATCTTTGGGGCTCAGCCAAGGGAGGAGGGAAAACAATGGTTCCAACAACCCACGTGGCAGCTAGGGTGTCTTCCCTTGCCCACGACCCCACCTGCACCCCTGTTCTTTCTAACCTCCCTGGCCAGGCCCGTTCAGGGAGACCTGTTGCCATAGCATGGGCCTGGGCCTTGCAGGACTGGTCCAAGGCCTTCCAGGCGCCCAGGTAGACACCCTGGCCAGGAGGCCCAGCCCCCACAGTGCGTTGCTCCTCCCACACGGATGGCCAAATGAGCTTTGCCTTTGCCACTTCGCCTCCCCGTCTTTCTCAGCCCTCGACTCAACTCTCCCTCCATGCTCCAGAGGCTGCTCGCTAAGACGGGCTGCAAAGACTCAGGCTGGGGCAAGGAGCCCTGGGGCCCGTCCTGCCCTGGCAGCCTCACTAGACGACTTGGGTGGGTAGCCTCCCCTCACTGCGCCTCAGTGAAATGGGGCGCCCACTGGGCAGGGCCGGGAATGGGGAGTGAGGGGTGGGTGGGGTGTCCCTCTCTTGGACTGGTTTATTTGCATTTTCTCCAGCTCCAGGCCCATCTGAAGGAGAGAACCGTCTCTCCTTGCTGGGTGAGCCCAGCCAGCATGTGGATCTAGACCTGGGCTTTACAGGGCTCCTCTCTTCCTCGAGGTGACTGAGTCCCTGCCAGCCAATGCTAGGCCGGGCTGCAGGAAGGGCCAGCCCAAGGCTGAGGGCAGGACCGCGAGGGACCTTGGGGTCACCCACCCTGGGAAGACAGGCGGAAGGGCTCCTGGCCCTCGCCGCTGCCAGTCTGGACTGGTTGAGTCACCCACCACCCACCCTCCCTGTGACTCAGAAATGCCGCTGGCCTGGCCCAGTCCCTGGGTAGCCTGGACACCTCCAGCCTCCACCCTGAGGTTTGGCCAGCGCCTGCTTAGTGACTCAGGATTCTTTCCCATTCAAGGGTCCCCTGTCACAGCTCACGAATAGCTCTTCACTACTTCCACCTCTGCTCTGGGGACTCAGAAATTACACATGGTCATGAACGAGCCTGCCCCGTGTGGCTGGGACAGGTGGGCAGGGGGACTTGGAGCTGCACCGGGTCTGAGGCCAGGGAGGTGATTCCCCAAGGTCACCACTAAGGTCCTCCCAGGAGTGAACCCAGGAGCACTGCACTGGGAGGCAGGGGCTGGGCGTGGGTCCTGGTCCCCTCCCCTTACTCCCAGTGTCCTCAGTGAGCCTCTCCCGACCTTGCAGTGACCCTGGGAATGAGGGTCCCAGGAGTAGCCGGTGGGGAAGACTGGTGGGTTTCAAGCAGGGAGGATCCCCTTTGCACCGGGACTCTGTTGAGAAGCTGCTCCTCCGGGTAGCAGATGCCACTTCTCTGGGAGCTCTGCCGCTGCCCCCCAGCTGAGCCTGCTCCTCAGTGCTGCCCGCTCCCCCACTGGGCCTCTGCTCCCTTGCCCTGGGCTGTGAGGGCTGCCTGACAGGGCCCGGAGCGGGCAGCACAGAAGGTGAGTCAAGAACAGGGCTCTCAGGTCCGATCTGGGTTCAAATCCAAGCTCTAGGATCTGACTTTGGGCAAGACCTACCCCACCCCCCCACCCACCCCCGGACCTAACCCACGTGGTTCCGGGAAGCAGCAGGGCGACTGCATGGAGAATACTTAGTAGTGACTGAAATGGAGCAGGGTCTTGAACCTGTAAATGGACTTTGCTCCCAGATGCCTCCTACTGCTTCCCACCAAGGCTTGCGTGCTGGCCCTCTCCAGCCCTGGCTTTCAATGCACAGAGCACCGGAGGGTGGAGGGCCCAGCTTCCCGCCCTGCTGTCCTGCCTTGGAGGAAACTGGGGAAGCTGGGTCTGCCCTGGGCATCCTGCCATTGTGGCCTTCAGAACAAAGCTGTTGCCCTGTCTCAGCCCCTGCCACTGCCAACATGTCCCTCCCAGCCTCCCCAAGAGGTCCTGGAATGACGCTACACTTGCTACACTGGCCCCAAGTCAGCCTGGGATGCCAGGAACGCCTCCATCGCATGTTCTGGCCTTGTTACAAACGCTTCCTGGAGCCCCAAGTCCAGGACCAGGGAGCACGGGAGACAGACGGGATCTGATGCTCATGAACATTGTTGGATAAATGGGTCTTCCCTTTGGCTCTGGGTCTCCTATGGAGGAGAAGGCAGAGGAGACCAGCGAGGAACGATTTGGGGGAGTCCAGATAAACTAGGCGCTGGTAATGGGGACAGTATCTTCCACACATGCTAGTGCAGAGTGGCCATCGATTGTATTCATTTGGGGGTGTCAAGTGGCTCCTAAATGCTATGGCTTGTTGTAGGGAACAAGAGGCCCTGAATCTCAAACATAATTGTTTTTAAAAATCATTTTATTGGGGGCTCATACAACTCTTATCACAATCCATACATATATCAATTGTGTAAAGCACATTTGTACATTCATTGCCCTCATCATTCTCAAAACATTTGCTCTCCACCTAAGCATCTGTCATCAGTTCATTTTTCCCCTCCTTCCCCGCTCCCCCCTCCCTCATGAACCTTTGATAATTTATAAATTATTATTTTGTCATATCTTGCCCTGTCCGATGTCTCCAGACTCACTTTTCTGTTGTCCACCCCCCAGGGAGGAGGTCACATGTAGATCCTTGTAATCGGTTCCCCCTTTCCAACCCACCCTCTCTCCACCCTCCCAGTATCGCCCCTCACATCTTTATTAAGTCTTAAACAGGACAAAGACAAGCATCCAGATGAGGGAGACCATCAGCAGAAGGTCATAATGACACGTCCAAGGATTTATGGAAAGCTGGCTCCTTGAACAGGACCTGAGAGCACCAGAGAAACTCACCGAAGCACAGTTGGCAGCGGATCCCTACATCATGGCTGCAGGCAGGACTACAGAGAGGGACACATGCCTCATGCTGGACAGAAGAGCTTACAAGATTGGCTCAGGGCCCTCTGACCAGAGAAGTCAGGGTCTGGTTCAAGACATGTGAACCTGGTACCCCAAATTCCTTCAAGGACCCACCCAAGACATGTGAACCTGGTACCCCAAATTCCTTCAAGGACCCACCCAGGCAGGTCTAAGGGGTAGGCTACTCATCCCAGGGCTGGCCCCGGAAGGGGGAGTAACCCCCTTTCTGATGCACCCTGCTTGAGGACAAGGCTATTTACATCGCAAGTGAATAAACTCCCTGCCCTCTAGTTGATTCCCATTTATCAAGACTCTAAAGGACAGAGTGGGGTTTCAGAGACTGTAACTGCTCACAGGAGTAGAAAGCCTCGTCTTTCTCCTGCAAGCAGCTGGCAGGTTTGAACTTCTGACCCTGAGGTTGGCAGCCCAACAAGTAACCACTATAATAATTGAGTCGAGGTTGAATTTATGTGGAGGCTCATAATGGATTTGGGGCTTCCCTGTGCACCGCAGCCTTCTGCAACATTGGGGCTCGGGATTTAAGCTCTAATACAGATAGATCTAAAGCATCTGGAGGTATCATTTCATGATTCAGTGTGGATCAGGAATTTGGGAAGGGCTTAGTGGAGTGGTTACACGTTTGGCTTGGATCTGCAAGGTCTGCAGTTCGAAACCACCAGCTTCTCCGAGGGAGAAAGACAGGGCTTTTTACTCCTGTAAACAGTTCCAGTCTGGGAAACTCACGGGGCCATGTCGAGCCTGCTCTTTAGGGTCGCTCTGAGACAGCATCAACTCGATGCCAGTGAGTGAGTTGGTGGGCTGATTGGGTTCGGTCTCGGTCTCCCTTCACACGGCAGTCAAGATGTTGGTGGTCATTAGAAGCCCTGCAGGCTAGAGGGTGGACTCCTAAAATGGGTCACCCCCATTGCTTGCCACGCAGGCCTCACCATCTTCAGCCCTCTCATGCCATGGGAGTTGGTTTCCACCAGATTGTGTGATCCGAGAGGGCAGGGAGGCACGATAACCTCGTAATCTAATCCCAGGCATCACACGCTGCTATTTTGCAATGTTTTAGTAGGTACACAGGTCAGCTGCATTCAACCTGCTCCGTCCCACACTGACTACACAAGCGCATGAAACCAGGAGGGGTCCGTGGAGGCCACCACATTACTCACTGCCAGGGGTCGATTCTCACTCAAAATGACCCCACAGGACAGAGTAGAACGGCCCCTCCCTCTGGGTTTCCAAATCTGTCACTCTTTATGGGAGGACAAAGCCTCATTTTTCTCCCGAGGAGCGGCTGGCAGTTTTGCACTGCGGACCTTTCGGTTAGCAGCCCAACCAATAACCAACTATGCTATCAGGGCTCCTTGGCTAGCAGGTTAAGTGACTGTTGAGTCAGGACAATGCCTAGGGCACTGAGAAAGTAGTCTGGGCACTTTGTGCGGGGCCAGATCTTGATGCCATACCTCAGCATCTTCCCAAACCTGTGCTGCAGCAGCCTGGCCCGTGGCTGGCACTTCGTGACTGTTGCGTGCTGTGAAGGACGGAAGTTGCTTTCCTTTCTCTCCATTGCAGGCATCAGAGGCCCTGGGTGTTCTCCAAGCCCACCCAGGCTCTCTCGATCCATCCACTTAAATGGACCTGCTTTTCTTCCCACCGTTGGTTGAGCCCTTCTGCCCCCTCCTCTGGAGACCTCAAATCCCCGTGTTCTCCTAAGCATTGCCAGTGCCTGGCAGCACCTGCTTCCGGCATTTCATCTTCATCAGCAAGTGCTTCAGTTCTTCCACACGTTCAGCAAGCAAGGTTATAGAATCTGCATATCACAGACTGTTAATAAGCGTTCCTCCGATCCCAATGCTGAGTTCTTCCTCCTATATCCCAGCTGCTCTAATCATTGGATCAGCACACAGACTGAGTAACTTTGGTGCCAGGCTACACCCTGATGCACACCTTTTCCAACTGTAAACGACGCAGTGTGGCCCCTGTTCTGCTCACACAGCTGTCTCTTGATCCATGGACAAGTTCCGCAGGAGCACAATGAACTCTTTTGAAATTCCCATTCTTCTCAAAGTTATCCGAAGTTCCCTATGATCCCCACAGTTGAGTGCCTTGGCGTAGTTAACAGAACCTAAGTAAACAGCTTTCTGAGAGTTTCTGCTTTGAGCAAAGGTCCATCAGACGTCAGCAACAACCTTCCTTGATCCGCCTTCTGAACCTCGGGCAGCTCCCTGTCACTGGACCGCTGCAACCATTGTTGAGGGTCGTCAGCAAAATGTTACGTGCAACATTCCTGGGGCAAGGACCAGGTAGTATGGCAGGGACCAGACCCAATACAGGGATACATATGGTAGTCAACTAAAAAGGAGGTGGGGAAAGGAAAAATATTAATAATAAAGAAATGGGCAGCGGGGGCACAGGGCACTAACTCACCCAAGGGTTCATGAGGGAGTGGGAAGCAGGGAGGGAGAGGAAAAAATGAGGAGCTCATACCAAGGGCTCAAGTAGAAAGCAAATGTTTTAAGAATGATGATGGCAACAAATGTCCAAATGAGCTTGACACAATGGATATATGGATTGTGATAAGAGTTGTCTGAACCCCCAATAAAATGATTTTTTTAAAAAGACCCAAAATTGATTGTGGTGGTGATTACAGAAGTATTCTTGATATGATTGAATGATTAAATTACTGTATATACTTGTATATAAGCCAAGTTTTTCAGTATATTTTTAATGCAGTTTTTGTGGTAAAATTAGGTGCCTTGGCTGATATTTGGGTCGGCTTTATACTCAAGCATATGCGGTATATGATATGTGAAGTAGATGCCAATAAAACTTAAAAAAAATAAAATGAAGACAATAATTTACAATAGTATTATAAAAATGAAATACATAGAAAAAAAATTTAACAAAAGCAGTGCAAAGCTAATGCTTGGAAAACTACACAACTTTCTTGGAAGAAATGAAAGAAGATCTAAGTAATTAGAAAACCATCAGAGACTCATGAATGAGAAGACTGAACATTGTTAAGATGGTAATGTTCCCAAACAAATCTTCAGATTCAGTGTATCCCTTTGACATTTCCAACTGACTTCTTGGTAGAAATTTGTGGGGGGAGGTCAGACATTTACAGACATCTTCCCTGAGGGCAGTTAGTCACCAGACTACAGGGTAGGCCCCCCTCCCAGCTGCTGGGGACAATGAACTATTTCTCCCTGAGGCCTGCGACCAACCTTTCACACCCTACCAATAATGGTCTCTATCAGTTGAGCCAGGGAACAGGCCAAACTGGCACTGTGACATCCAAAGTTAAGTTGCCATCCTAAATCTAGGATCCGCCCATCTTGACACATGTATACCCCCAGTCCCTCCTCTTCCTATTCCGTGGATGCCCCTAGATCACCCCCTCCCATTACTGTATTACCTATAGCACAAGCCCTTCCTGTGACGTATGTCTTCACCTGTAATTAGGGGGCTTGCATGTCCCCAGAGAATATAAAAGCCTGGGCTAGCATTAAACTCTCCCTCTCCCCTCCACTGGACCACCAAGCGAGGCTGAGGTGAGCATGCTACTATGAATTATGTCTGACTCCATTTATTTCAATACTTCTATCTCTCATGCTCTCTATAACTTTACTATGATCTTTACTTATTATCGCTGTACAATTGCGCCTACCGAACCCGTGATGATGTGTTAGGGGCCGGCTTTCCCTGACAGAAGTTGACTAGCTGACTCTAAAATTCACATGGAATCGCAAGGACCCAAAATAGACAACACAATTTTGCGAACAAATAACAAATTAGATTTGATAATTTAAAAACTTACCATAAAATGATGGTTGAGAAGTGGTGAAAGTAGTCTTGCTCCTGATGTTAGCTGTGGGCTTTTGTTTTGATATACGATTTTTTCATAAATGTTCTTTTTCAGGTTGAGAAAGTTCCCTTCTGCTCCTGGTTTGTTGATACAGACACACACACACACACACACACACACGGGTACCCCCCTCAAAAAATCCCAGAACTCCACCCTCCCCCAAAGTTATGTATTTAAATTTTTTTACACAACAACCTTAACTCCTCTTTAACAAGTGGTGCTGGAAAAAAATGGATATTTACCTGCAGAAAAATGAAGCAAGACCCTTATCTCACTCCATGTACAAGAATAAACTCAAGGTAGATTACAGACCTTGAAGTTAAACCCCAAACTATTAGGGCCATCAATGAGGGAATTCGGACCAACTTGAGAACTTTGGCACCGGGGATACTTAGGCAATCAGCAATAGGGAAGGACACAAACACAGAGGAGGCACAAATTGACAAATGGGATATACTGAAGGTGAAACACCTGTGTACATCAAAAGAATTCAGTGGGCTGGGAAAACATCTTTAGCAATGACACACCAGACAAAGGCCTTATTACTAAAATCTACAATACAATACTCTGCTAGCCTCCCAAAAGGAAAAAAAAAAACTAATTGCCCTCTGAGGAGGTGGGCAAAGAACCTGAACAGAAGTTTCACAGGGGCAGAAATCCGAATGGCCAACAAACATACGAGAAAATGTTCCTGATCTTTAGCCATAAGAGAAATGCAAATTAAAACAACAATGAGGTACCACCTGACACCCTCAAAGGTAGCCCAATTCAAAAAATCAGAAAGCAACAACTGTTGGAGGGGCTGTGGGGAGACAGGAACTCTCATCCACTGCTGGTGGACTTATAAGTATGTACGACCACTATGGAAATCGATCTGGCGATATCTAAAACGGATGGAAATTGAGCTACCATATGACCTAGCAATCCCCCTACTGGGCATATACCCAGAAGAGGCAAGAAACAAACCAAGGCCAGACATCTGTGCTCCAATGTTCACTGTGGCACAGTTCACAATTGCAAGGAGTTGGAAGCAACCCAAATTTCCATCAACTGACGATTGGATTTAAAAACTGTGGTACGTACATACAATGGAGTACTACGCATCACTAAAAAGCAGTGATGAACGTATGAAGCACATTGCTGCATGGGAAGAACTGGAGGAAATCAGGCTAAGTGAAGTAAGCCAGGCACAAAAGGAGAAGTGCAACATGAGTCTGCTGAGGTAAGCTTTAAAAAAAATGCAAAAGGGGCATAGGGGAAAAACTACTGTATACAAATGGGTAGCTGGGGCACAGGGCACTAACCCACCCAAGGGGAAGGTATTGTTTATATATCCATAGGGAAAGAGGAACCAGACTTCAACCATGTGCTTCAAGATGTGAATGCAACATGCCGGTGTGGAGTAGGGAACCAGTGGAGAGGTCTGGGGGGTCGGCCTCAATCCCAACTACTAAGTGGATACCTGCCCCTACCCCCAGAAGAATTTATTTCAAAGGACAGCATTGAATCTGCAGCTCCGGGAGAGGGACATATTTGATTGGAGCACATGGGAGCAGGTGAAGGGGGAGGAGGAGAGAGTGGAGCACATCCTGGCCCACCAGGCCATGAGGATGATGTTCCCAATTAGAGCAGCCAGTCCACAGAGAAGACCACATGGCCGGCCCCACTATGAGACATGATGCCCCTCACTGACCCATAGCCCTACAGGGGACAACACCAGAGACACAGTGTGGGAATTGCACCTGATCTGATCCCACCACACCGAGGCAAAACACTAAGGGGGTGCAACAGAACAGCAAGGGAATGGAGCAGCAAGGGCCACAGTGAATGCTGAAGGTGGACTTTGGGGACAGGGCGTGGTGCCCCAACAGACTGGACTGGAAAACACTCCTGAAGGCCAACAAACAATCCTTGAACTAACTACAAGCTTTTCTTACTTGTTTTTTTTTCTCCATTGGTTTATTATTGTTGTTGTTTTATTGTATATTGTTGTTTGGTTTTGCTCTGTCTTGTTTTTGTGCATGTTATTATCTCCACAGGTCTGTCTAAATAAGACAGGCTGGATGAACAATCTGGAGGAGAAAACAATGGGACCGACAGTTCCGGGGAAACATGGGAGGGGAAGGTGGGGGGAAAGGTAGTGGTGTTAACAAACCCAGGGACAAGGAAACAACAAGTGACCCAAATTGGTGGTGAGGAGGATGTGGGAAGCCTGGTAGGGCATGATCAAGGGTAATGTAACAAAGAGGAATTGCTGAAACCCTGGTGGGGACTGAGAATGACAGTGGGACAGGAGGACAGTCAAAGGAAATAGAGGAAAGAGGTGGGAAGCATAGGGCATTTATAGAGGTCTAGATAGACATGTACATATGTAAATATATTTATATATTAGGATGGGGAAATAGATCTATGTGCATATATTTATAGGCTTAGTATTAAGGTAGCAGAAGGACATTGGGCCTCCACTCAAGTACTCCCTCAATGCAAGAATACTTTCTTCTACTAAATTGGCATTCTATGATGCTCACCTTCCGGACACAACCACTGAAGACAAAGCAGGTGAATAAACAAATGCGGTGAAGAAAGCTGATGGTGCCTGGCCATCAAAAGAGATAGTGTTGGGGTCTTAAAGGCTTGAAGACAAACAAGCAGCCATCTAGCTCAGAAGCAATAAAGCCCACATGGAAGAAGCACACCAGCCTGTGCGATCACGAGGTGTCGACGGGATAAGGGATCAGGTATCAGGCATCATCAGAACAAAAAATTATACCATAGTGAGTGAGGGGAGGGAGGAGTACGGAGTGGAGACCCAAAGTCCATTTGTAGGCCACTGGACACCCCCTTACAGAAGAGTCTCGGGGAGGAGACGAGCCAGTCAGGGTGCGATGTAGCAAAGACGAAGCATACAACTTTCCTCTTGTTCCTTAATGTTTCCTCCTCCCCCAGTATCATCATCCCAATTCTACCTTCCTAATCTGGCTAGACTAGCGGATGTACACTGGTTCAGACAGGAATTGGAAACAGGGAATCCAGGGCAGATGATCCCTTCAGGACCAGGGGTGTGAGTGGCGATACCCAGAACGTAGAGGGAGGGTGGGTTGGAAAGGGGGAACCGATTACAAGGATCTCCGTGTGATCTACTCCCTGGGGGACAGACAACAGAAAAGTGGATGAAGGGAGATGTTGGACAGGGCAAGATATGACAAAATAATGGTTTACAAATATCAAGGGTTCATGAGGGAGGGGGGAAGGAGGGGAAAAATGAGGAGCTAATGCCAGGGGCTTAAGTGGAGAGCAAGTGTTTTGAGAATGATGAGGGCAATGAATGTACAAATGTGCTTTGCATAATTGATGTATGTATGGATTGTGATAAGAGTTGTATGAGCCCCTAATGAAACAATTAAAGAAAAGAAATAAAAAAACAACAACCTTATCATCTTCAAAGTACTCTCCATTATGCTGAATACATCTGTCAAATCTGTGATTTAATTCTTGGAAACATTTTTCAAACTCATCTGTTTGGATGGCTGACAGCACCTCCCTTGTTTTTTTTCTTCACCTCTTCTACCTGGTCAAATCGCTGTCCTTTCATGTCCCTCTTCACTCACAGAAACAAAAAGAAGTTGCATGGAGTGATGTCAGGTGAATAAGCTGCTTGGGGCAAGAGAGACATGCTGAGATTTTTTTTGCCAAAACCTGGTGCACTGAGATGGCTGCGTGAGCAGGTGCATGGTCGTGGTGGCAAAACCAGTCCCTGATCTGCCACAAATTAGGCTTTTTTTGTTGCACACTGTTACAGTATCTTTTCAGAACCTTTAAATAGAAAGCTTGATTAACACTCTGAACTGGTGGAGCAAACTCCAACTACACTAGAATGGGTGTCCCAGAAAGAGGTTTGTCATCAATCAACATTTCACCTCTTTTGAGAGGAGAAAACCACTCTTACACTTGAGTTTTCCCCAGAATGAAGTTGTGTGTTGTAAGCTGTGGTTGACATCACAGCAGTTTCTGTGACATTTCCTACCCCCTGAGCAGGAAACAAAATCCCAGAGCCAAATGCTGTTTTCTTAAATCAGTCATCACAAAAAAAGGAGGTTCAAGCGAAACTGCTTTAATGAAAAGAATTCACTGTGACCAGAGAGAACCTTCCCAGGTGACACCACTGTGCACTAACTCAGAACAAGTTGCTTGATGCTTGCCTTGGGGGTAGGGGGTGGGGTGGTGGGGAAGAGAATTCATACATTTTCAGCCGGGTGGGTACCCCTTGAATTCCATGAAAGGGTGCTGGATTTTGTCAAGTGCATTTGTGTGTGTTCTATTAATGACATGGGATTTGAAAGTTTGTCATTGATATGATGTATTACATTGACTGCATTGGAAATATGCATTCCTAAGATAAATGCCACTTGATCATGGCATATAATTATTTTTACAACTTCGTGGATTTTGCTAGTATTTTGTTACGGATTTTTGTGTTCATATTTGTGATACTGATCTGTGGATTCCTTTTCTAGTAATGTCTTTGTCTAGTTTTGATATCAAGGTAATACTGGCTGAATATTCTCTCTGCTTCTGATTTTTGAAAGGGTTTGTGAAGATTATGTATTAATTTTTTGAATGTTGATAGAATACAGTGATGATGTTTTCTGGGCCTGGATTTTTCTTTATGAGTTTTTAAGATTATGATTCAAGCTTTTATTTTGTGTTGATTTAGATTGTCTTTTTCTACCTGAGTTAGTTTTGGTACTTGTGGGTTGTTTTTTTCCATTAATTTATCTATTTCATCGAAGTTATCTACTTTGTTGGTATAAAGTTATCCAATTTCTTCATAATCCTTTATTTCTGAAAAGTTGTTAGTAATGTATCCATGTTTCCCCTTAATTTTTGATTTGAATATGTGGTTTGTCTTTTGTCAGCGTAGCTAATGGTTTATACATTTTTGTCCCTTTTAAAAATTAATTTCTATCTAATCTTTCTTCTCTTCTTCCTGTGTTTGTCTAATTTTTCTCTAATACCCTTCCACGGGAGTTATTGATTCAAGAACTTCCTTTGTTAAATTATGCATTTATAGCTACGCATTTTCCTTTAAGTGCTTAGCCGTGTCCCTCATGTTGAGGTAGGCTGTGTCTTCCTTTTTCATTCAGCTCAAAATATTTTGACTTCCCTTTTTAGTTCTGATTTGAATCACTGGTTGTTTGAAACTGTGTTTCACTTAATTTTGTATGTGAGAGAAACTCATATTTGTGCGTTTAAGATTTTTTCCTGATACACATGGCTAATTTTATTCCAATGTGGTTGAAGAACATATTTTTATAATTTGTATCCTTTCAAATTTATTGCTGTTTAATTACCCAGTTGATGTCTGTCATAAAAAACTGTTCTATGTGCACTTGAAAAGAATCCTCCCCGCGCCCCCCGCTTTTAAACCTTTCTATTATGAATTAGGTGAATGCTTACAGAGCAGGTCCTCAGCCTTCTATTCAGCAATTCATACACATTTTGTTTCAACGCCTCCAGTGTATTCCATCAGTATTACCATGACTTACTCTGCTTCCTCCTTAGGGTTCTTGTTCCTGTTCCTCCTTTTTTTCTAACCCTCTGAAGTTTGTCTGGTGTGTTGTCATCACTGTTATTCTCTATTTCTCTCTAGATTCTAATATCCTTTGCAATGGCTACACAGAACCCACCGACAAAATTCATGATTAAAGGGTTTATTAAGGAAGTTAACAGGTTGTACTGACAATGAGGAATGCTCAGAGTGAATTGTTTACCAGGGCATGTTACAAAGTTCTTTCAGGTCTGCTAATAAATGCCCCAAAGGGCATATCACTCCGCAGTAAGCCTCAACTTGATGTCAGTAAGTATAGATAATTGAAAAATGTATTTAAATAAATGTCTTTTGAAAGTGCTTTTAAATAAAACTACTCATGTAGGTTTGCTCCAAAAGGGCTGTTCTTATGTGGGCTCTGCCATGCTGTCTCAGGCTGAGTTCACGCTGATCCTGACATTTGCTGGGTCAATTTTCCCATTTCTAATAAGGGAACATCAGTCTAGGTCAGTGATTTTAATGATCACATGTGCACAAGGGGGGGAGCTGAATTTGGAAAAAGGGCATTCAACCTCTACTGGGCTCTGGAGCATTTGTGCTTCTGTCTGTATGTGGGGTCTAAATAATTCTTGATTCTGTGCTGGTAGGTGGCAAGTGCCATATGGATCCCAGTGGTTAACGGGTTCTGAGTGACTAAAACAAGGCGTTTGAGGGGAGCTGGAATTGTGTTCCCCCACGATTACACACAATGGGATTTCTGACAAGGCTGGGAATTCTAGGCCTGTGAGGTTGGTAAGAACGGACCTTGAGCCTGTTTGTTTTTTAAAGACACAAGATGATCTTTGGGAAGGCATATTGTAAACAAAGAAGCCCTAATGGCACAGTGGGTTAAGCACTGGGCAGCTAACCTAATGGTTCCTGGTCTGGACCTAGCAGCCACTCCATGGAAGAGTGCTGACGTCTGCAGCTGTAAAGATTTATAGCCTCCTCCTCACCCCCACTCCCCAGCGGTCCTGCTTTACCAAGGCGGTGGGTTTGGCTTGGTTACTTGGCTGTGTAATCATTAAAGGTTGTGTCCAGTTGGGGAAATGCTGTTGTGAGGATACATGTGCTGATACCCAACCAGTAGGACTTACATGAAGCTCCATGGGACCGTGCAATCCTGACAACTACCTTGTAGAGGAGGGGTCTTGTTACTATGACAGGTGAGGAAAGGGAGTCTCTGAAAGGCCCCAAGTCACGTGAAGATGGGCCTAGCTCCTCGTGTGTCCCCGAGAGGGAGACTAAAGGCTGGGGGGGGGGGGAGGGGAGGGAACATCTTCAGACCTTGCCTTCTAGAACATTCAAAATTTAAAACATTAGAAAATCTTTGTAGAAAGCAAATGCTTCCTTCCAAAATGATCATCTGTGTACATCCAATCTAAGGCCAATGCAGTGGAAGGAAGCAGAATAGCTGAGGTTCCCTCGGGACTCCAGAAGTGCCACTTAACGGCCATCCGTCCAGTCGGCAGATACTTCCTGTAAGCAGCATAAACACAACACAAAACCCCTCTGCCATCGAGCCCATCCTGACTCCCCGAGACCATGGGCAGGGAAGAACTACGCTGTGGGTTTCCCACTGTAACTCTTTATGGAGAAGCCTAGTGCCTCCCTCATCAGGTTTCAGGCTCTGGTTTTGCATTTGAAATGAACGAGGTGGTCTTCCGTGTGGATGGATTAGCTCATGAGTTAGTTGGCTGAGAGAGCCGCAGGAGGGTTGGGTGCTAATCATAGATCCATTGGAGCTGGGTACCACCATGCCTCCTTTATTTTGGCCAGGTCCCGGAAGCCATGATTGCCACTCACAAGGCAGAAAACTTACTTTCATCCTTGTCATGTAGTGAATTATGTCCTCCCAAAATGTGTCATCTTGGTTGGGCCATGATCCTGTGGTTTGCAAGCTACCTAATGATGTAATCATCACATACTATGATCTGATGAGATCTGCCTATCAGTTACAAGTGGGATCCCCCAAAATCAAAATCCACTGCCTTCAAGTTGATCCCAACACATAGCAACCCTATAGGACAGAGCAGAACGGCCCCTGTGGATTTTCAAGATTAACTATGATAATACAAGATCTTGTCTTTCTCCCTTGGAGTGGCTAGTGGTTTCGAACTGCTGACCTGTGGTTAGCAGTTCAATGTGTAACCACAATGCCACCTACCAGCTCCAATGTTTATTTGGTAAGTGGGTTACAACACCCTGAATCAAGTCTAATAAAAGTAGTTTTCTTTGGGGGTGTGGCCTGCCTGACCTTTTATCTTCCAAGAGGAAAGGAAAGAGAAACAAGCAGAAAAAGACGGCTGACTAGTGACACCAAGAAAGACCTGGGAGCAGAGCTTGTCTTTTGGACCAGAGTTCCTATGCTGAGAAACTCCCAGACCCAGAGCCGACAGAGAAAGACTTCCTGGAGCTGCACCTTGAATTGACTTCTAGTCTCTATGAAGAGAATAAATTTGTGAAAGCCATCTTCTTGTGGTATTTTTCTTAAAGCAGCACAAGAACAAGTTTATCATCTAATATTTATTGAATTTGATCTTGAAGGATAATGGACCGTGAGGTTAAAAACGGCAACAACTTTTCTTCTTTCCTTGCCCTGTCTGCCCCCGGGCAGGGGCTGGCGGGGCTGGCTCACAGTGGGATCATCAGCTGCACGTCCTTCTCGTAGATGTCAGGGATCATACCCAGAGGGGAGCTGACCATGTGCACAGTGTTCTTGCCGAACAGCTGGCACTCGTAGTGGATGAGCTGCTCCCAGAAGCCACTGTTGGGCCGGATGATGGGTCGGCATGACTTGGCCCACACGTGGGCATCCAGCAGCGACATGGCGTGGTACTTCATGAGGTAGGCAAGGCAAAGGGTGGCCGAGCGGCTGATGCCAGCGGCACAGTGCAGCAGCGTCCGGCCCTGCTTCAATTCCACAGCGTGGATGTGGTCGGCGATGGGGTCAAAGAAGTCGCAGAGGCGTGAGATGGGCGTGTCGGCCACAGGCACCTGCATGTACTGGATGTTCTCATGGCGGGTGTTCACCACCTCTGCCGAGATGTTGATGACTGTGGTGATCTGGTGGTGGGACAGCAGGAGCTTGTTGTTGGCAGCCGCACCACTACTGATGTACAGGCTGCTGGTGACCTGAGAGAGGCCGCTGACTGAGGGCTGTCGGAGCTGGACCGGGAAGGCACACGGAGGTGCTGTCATCCAGGCGGTGACTCACATTCAGTGGGGAGCGAGGGAAGCATCTGGGCTGGGTCCACAGAGAGCTGCAGAGAGCAAGGGGAAGCGTGTGGGCAGGGGGCTGGCAGGCATCCCTGGGGATTTCTGGGTTCACAGAATGATTCCCCTAAGGGTGGTCCTCTGACCTCCTGCAGCAGACTTCCCTAGGGAGTTCATTAAAAATGTAGTTCCTTCGCCCTTTCCCTGGCCCACTCAGCCAGACCCTCAGGATGAGGGGCCACACACTTCTCGGGAGGGGGCCTTGTATGCACTGCCTTACTGGGTCCCAGGCAAGTACCTGGCTCCTTAGCCTGTCCCTCAGCTGTACTGTGGTCAGATCCAGCCCCTTTCTTGTCTCGTGTCAACATTTCTCCCCTTCCTTTAAGCCCCTCTAAGTGGGAACCACCCATACAGTCTTCCTGCTCCGCTTCCTCAGTTTATCCCCAAATCACAGGGAAGGGTGCCAACCTCAACCTCCCACTCCCCACCCGTCTCAATAGCCATCACTTTGAAAAGACAGCATGCACCCGAGTGAAATGGTCATTGCATTACAAAGTCACTATCTTCAACACGCTGAAGTCCCTGACGGCTAAGGGTCTAGGAAGAGTCACTGACAAGTTCCTGGGGGAGGTGAGCCTCAGAGGCACCAACAAGAAACCAGGACCAAGGAGAGAGAGGCAGAGGGCCTCCGCAGAAGGATGTTGCCTGCTGTGGTGTGTATCTAGGTAGGGCCGACCCCTGCCTCCTCTGGGCCTGTCCCCTCCCCGATGGCAATGATGCTGCCAACAGCCCGGCCTCATGGGCTTCGCGGGAAGAGGAGCATTCCTTTGTCCTTAGCCCACACTGCTCAAGGCCAACGACGGTTCTCACCAGGACAAGCACATGAGGAGACCCAGTTTGCTCCCGTTTTAAGATACTGCGGGGGCTGCTCACTGTCATGGTGGGACTGAGCTCCTCAAGTCAGTGTCCAGGCCGCGAGGGCCTGGCTCCTGCTCAACCTGCCGCCTCTTACAAGCCTTGCCTCCTTCCTGAGGAGCCCAATAGGCTGAGGCGCCTGTAGTGCCTGAGTGACCCTCTGCCCTGTCTGGCTCAAGGCCTTTACCTCTGCCACGCTCGCCAACCAGAGCCCCCCTTTCCCTCCATACCTATCCGATCCTGTTCCATTCTGATCTGTTCCATTCAGCCGAGGCACGAAGAAGCCTAGGGAGCCTTAAGCTCTGAGCCCGGAGGTCATTTCAAACACCACATCCCTGCCTTCCCTCATTTGATAGTTCCTCTCTCTGGGTTTCACGCCCTGGGTGCTCTCCTGGCTCACTAGCACTTATTGAGGCTGCTTTCCTCTCTCCGGGTTTCCCGCCCTGGGCGCTCTCCTGGCTCACTAGCACTTACTGAGGCTGCGTGCGCTTTCGCCTTCACTGGTCTGAGTATCTGACTTGTGCCTGTCCCTCCAAGAGACCATGCGCATTGCTGGGATATGATGATGTCCCCCTTCATTCGCACTGGGTCACCGGTGTCAAGTGGATCCCCGTCAGCAGGCACTTGATAAGTAAGAAAGGGCTTCCAAATCTTCATGGGAAGATGGAATTAAAAGAAGATGGGAAGTTTCCATGGACTTTTCGAAGTCCTCTCGGATTGGTTGATGAAGGAATGACACCTCCCAGTTACGAGGTTTGGGAACAAGGACACGTTCTCCTGCCTTATTCTCCACAGGTTTAGGAGGGAGTTCAGTGGGGGTGGAGGTGATTACTTGGCTGCCAGCCAGGAAGGCCAGAGGCTGCATAGGCAAATCCTATCTTCCCAGAGTCAAATGCATCAGGGGAGCAGATGGTGCTGGTGTCCCCAAGGCCACCAAGGGGCAGGAAAAAAGTCTCCAAATACCCAGGAGTAAGACTAAATGCTGAGGGACTTGTGGATTCTCAGCCTCAGACAAGCCAGGGAGAAGGAGCCTCGGTGATCAACAGGAATGTGGAAGCTTACCATTTGTCAGCCACGAGATGTCTGAGGAGGAGAAACGGTTCGTGAGAGCCGCGTCCATGCTGGCTGGCGAGGTGAGCTGCAGCCAAGTGGATCCCAGCCCCACGTGTGCAGAGTGGAAGTGTTCGACGGGGTTTTTGGGCGGTGGCCCTTTCAGCAGGCAGGCCTGTCTTCCGAGGTGCCTGTGAACAGGTTTAAACGAAGATCTTTTATTCATGCTTAACTGTTCACACCACTCAGGAACTCTGTGGGGGAAAGGCCAGCCCCTCACAATTAACAGCGGGTTCGATAGGCACAAGTATATGGTAAATATATATATATATATAAAGGTTATAGTAAAGTCCTAGAGAGCATGAGAGATAGAAGAGAGATTGAAATGAAAGTCAGACACATTTACTTTTTTATTATTTTTAATTGTTTTATGAGGGACTCACAACTCTTATCACAATCCATACATACATCAATTGTGCAAAGCACATTTGTACATTCATTGCCCTCATCATTCTCAAAACTTTTGTTCTCCACTTAAGCCCCTGGCCTCAGCTCATTTTTCCCCTCCCTCCCTTCCTCATGAACTCTTGATAATTTATAAATTATTATTTTGTCATATCTTGCCCTGTCCAATGTCTTCCTTCACCCACTTTTCTGTTGTCCGTCCCTCAGGGAAGAGGTCACATATAGATCCTTGTAATCGGTTCCCCCATTCCAACCCACCCTCCATGTTCCCAGTATCATCACTCACATCACTGGTTCTGAAGGGATCATCCGCCCTGGATTCCCTGTGTTTCTGGTTTCTATCTGTAGCAGTGTACATCCTCTGGTCTAGCCAGACTTGCAAGGTAGAATTAGGATCATGAAAGTGGTTGGGGAGGAAGCATTTGGGAACTAGAGTAAAGTTGTATTTTTCATTGTTGCTACATTGCACCGTCTGGCTCCTCTCCTCCCTGAGACCCCTCTGCAAGGGGATCTCCAGTGGCCTACAAATGGGCTTTGGGTCTCCACTCCACACTCCCCACCTCATTCACTATGGTAAAATTTTTTGTTCTGATGATGCCTGATACCTGATCCCTTTGACACCTGGTGATCATGCAGGCTGGTGTGCTCCTTCCATGTGGGCTTTGTTGCTTTTGAGCTAGATGGCCGCTTGTTTTCTTTCACGTCTTTAAGACCCCAGATGCTTTATCTTTTGATAGCCGGGCACCATTAACTTTCTTCACCACATTTGCTTATGCACCCATTTGTCTTCAGCAATCATATCTATGGAGGTGAGCACGCAATAAGATTTTTCTTTCTTTGATGCCTGATAACTGATCCCTTCAGCACCTTGTGATCGCATAGGTAGACACACTTCATGGCTGCATGTTCACCTCAGCCTCACTTGGTAGTCCACGTGGTGAGAGGGGGAGGGGAAGGAGGACAAGGGGAAAGGGAACAGGGGAGCATGGACTGAGAGAGAAAGGATGGGGGAGTGGAGGCCAAGAGAGATCTTTATTGCTAACCCAGGCCTATATATGTTTGTGGGGAGTGCAAGCCCACTAATTACAGGTAAAGACATACGTCACAGGAAGGGGTTGCACTATAGGTTATACAGCAACGAGAGAGGGACAATCTGGGGACATACACGCAATAGGAAGAGGAGGGATTGGGGGTATACATGTGACAAGATGAGCGGATCCTAGATTCAGGATGGCAGCCTAACTTTGGATGTCACTGAGCAGGTTTGACCTGTTCTCTGGATCTCCATAGAAACCATTATCAGTAGGGTGTAAACCCCACCTACAGGGACCAGGCTAAAGGTCGCAAGCCTTTAGGGAGAAGTAGCCCACTGTCCTTAACAGCAGGGAGTGGGCCCTACCTGTGGTGGGACCAGACAGTAAGTAGTCTGGCAGCTGACTGCCTTCAGGGAGGTAACTTGACAATCATTTACCATTAGCTGCAAGCAGTGTCCTAAATCTAACATATATTTGGGGGAACGACTTGGGAGAAATCTGTTTCCCACAAAGCTCCATATCTCCACTCAGGTACAGTACTATTTGCCAGGCACTGTATGAAGGTTTTGGGGATTCCAACACGTACTTCGTACACAGCCCAAAGTCTACACCGGTGAGGCACACACTACACAAGCAGCCACAGCCGGGACCAAGCTGGAAAGATGATAGTGCTGACCCCTAAGGCTTCTGAGAGGATGAAATGAGACAATGCAGGGCAGACTGGATGTCACCTTGATAGTACCTGGGTAGAGGTAGGGGCGGAGCCCTCCCTGCCAATCACATGGAAGCTTGAGGATACCTTCTTGGGAGTGTGGCCTTTTGTGTAAGAGACACTGGGAGCTGTTCCTCTCTTGCCCTTCGCCTTCATCCATGCTGGGACTCCGTGTCTGCTACCAGTGACTTTGAGAGCTCTTAGCACCTTGCCATGTTTCTACCAACTTTGGATCCATGCAACTCTGCTTCCCGCTTCACGTCTCTGCGCCATCTGCCTGCAGCTACGTGAGTCTGAAGAGGGCCTGGCAGGTATTGGACTTGACTTGGACGGGGCTGGGCTGCCTGCTTGCTATGGAATTAGTTCTCCATATAAAAATATAAAGTTCTTTCTTGTACGCAGATGAGTGTCACTCAAGTGTTTAATGCAAGGCCTAGCACAGAGCAAGCTCTCTATGAACTTTAACTGTTTTTGCAAGCGGGCCCTTTGGCACTACTGTTAAGTGCTGGGCCTCTAAGGAAACGGTTGGATGTTTGAGCCCCTCAAGCCACTGGATGTTCCCCAAATACTTGGTGAACTGCTCTCATAAAAATGACAAACCAGAAGACCCTATGGGGATAGTTACAGGGTGGCTTAGTGGATTTCACATTGGGCTGCTAACTGCAAGGTCAGCAGTTTGAACCCACAGCTGATGTGTGGGAGAAAGAGGAGGTTTTCTGTGTCTGTAAAGATGTACAGCCTCAGGAACCCACAGAGGCAGCTCGACTCAGTCCTAGAAAGTCACTGTTCAGTCCAAATGAACTCAGCGGCAGTTGAGTTTGAATTTCTAGGCAGGCGGGCGCGGGGTGGTGTGTGTGTGTGTGTGTTTGTGTGTGTAGGGTGAACTGTTATTCTAGACTGGGGTGGGTGTCGCTAAGATCTTGCAAAGTGACATACAACATTTAGCAGCAGTGGAGGGAGGTGGACAAACTGCATCTCCCCAACAGCTGCTTCATCTCTTTATAGGCTGTGGTTCACCTTCCTGATGCCGTGACCCTTTCATACAGTTCCTCATGTGGCGGTGACCCCAACCATAAAATTATTTTCATTGCTACTTAATAACTGTCATATTGCTACTGTTATGAATCGTCATGTAAATATCTGATATGCAGGATGCATTTTCATTGTTACAAGCTGAGCATGATTAAGCATAATTAAAGCATAGTGACTCATCACAAAACAGTATGTAATTCTATATTGCGAAATATTTCTAATGATAAATCAGTGAAATGTTGTCTTGAAGCATGGTGTAGCATGAGTAAGTCTTCACCATGGTGTAGCATGAGTAAGTCTTCACGCTGGGTAATTCCCGGTGGGCAATATCTGCCTGGAGACTGATGGAGGAGCGTTGTCTCCTGTTCCTAAGACCGTGAGAAAGAGGTGTTTTTCGAAGGTTTTTAGGCGACTCCTGTGAAAGGATCATTTGATAGCCCCCCAAAGGGGTCGCGACCCACAGGTCGAGAACCTTTCCTCCTGTGGCTCCACGTTCGCAGTAACCAGCGGGGAGAATCGCCCCGTTCTGCACAGTGTGAAAGTGAGGCAGGGAGGCGGATGCGCACACGGCGCTAGGTCTAGGGATGCGGGCCTGGCAGGCTGCCTACGGGTGGCCTTTCTTCGCCAAGGCGTGTGACCTCGGCTCGGGGCCACAGCACCCACGGCAGCGAGACCCTGACCGCCTTACCTCTCTGGGCCGTCTCCTGGGCAGGCTGGCGGGCTCGTTCTGGAAGCAGCCGCACCAGGAAGTCTTGCGCAATGGGCGCTCGCCGCCGGGAGGAATCAGTCAGGCCAGGCTTCCGCGAAAGCCGGGCGTCGGCTCGCCGCGGCCCACCCACGTACTGGCTCGCGGAGCACGCCAGACCCTGGCAATTTTGGTCCAGAGCCGACTGGGTTTCGCGCGGTCAGGCCCGCCCGCCGGTCCCCATGGCAACGCGCGGGGCTGCGCTACGGCGGCCGCCGAGGGACTAACCAGGCGGCGCCCGCGCCATTCCAGAATCCGAGCTCGAAGCTTGCCGTCCCCGCTCACCGGTCTCCATGGCAACGCACTTGGCTGAGCTACGGCGGCCGCCGAGGGACTAGCCAGGCCGCGTCCGCGCCATTCCAGAATCCGAGCTCGAATCCTGTCCCCCACCGCCACCAGTCTCCACGGCAACGCGCCGGGCTGCGCTATGGCGGCCGTCGAGGTGACTAGCCAGGCCGCGCCCGCGCCATTCCAGAATCCGAGCTCGAAGCTTGCCCTCCCCGCTCACCGGTCTCCATGGCAACGCACTTGGCTGAGCTACGGCGGCCGCCGAGGGACTAGCCAGGCCGCGTCCGCGCCATTCCAGAATCCGAGCTCGAATCCTGTCCCCCACCGCCACCAGTCTCCACGGCAACGCGCCGGGCTGCGCTATGGCGGCCGTCGAGGTGACTAGCCAGGCCGCGCCCGCGCCATTCCAGAATCCGAGCTCGAAGCTTGCCCTCCCCGCTCACCGGTCTCCATGGCAACGCACTTGGCTGAGCTACGGCGGCCGCCGAGGGACTAGCCAGGCCGCGTCCGCGCCATTCCAGAATCCGAGCTCGAATCCTGTCCCCCACCGCCACCAGTCTCCACGGCAACGCGCCGGGCTGCGCTATGGCGGCCGTCGAGGTGACTAGCCAGGCCGCGCCCGCGCCATTCCAGAATCCGAGTTCGAATCCTGCCCTCCCCGTCACCACCGGTCTTCACGGCAACACACCTGGCTGCGCTACGGCGCCCGTCAAGGGACCAGTCAGGCCGCGCCCGCGCCATCCCAGAATCCAAGCTCGAATCCTGGCCCCTCCCCCCCGCCACCGGTCTCCACGGCAACGCTCCAGGCCGCGCTATGGCGGCCGCCGAGGGACCAGCCAGGCCGCGCCCGCGCCATTCCAGAACCCCTGCTCGAGTCCCGCCCCCGCCGCGCGCGTTTCCATAGCAACGTGCGGCGCTCTGCGTAAGCTTACTGCTCCGGGCCGCTTTCTGCGTGTGCCTGCCGCCACCGAGCATGCCTCTCCCCGGTGAACACCCTCTGTGTCCCATCCCAGAGGTACAACAGAATGAGGGCAACGCTCAGAAGCAGTCGTTCCGGCCCTCAGTCACCTGGAACCTGAACTCCCCTTCGACTCACCGGACCTCCACCCAGTCGGTCCCCAATACCAGCAGCGGCTCGACCGCGGGCTTCCTCCGGCGCGAGTCGGACCACGGCCCAGAGGTCTTCACGGAGTCCCAGCCCCAGATCTGCTTCCTGCGGCCGCGATCCTCGGCCCCGCCAGTGCTCTTCAGGTGCGGCCTGGGGGCCCGTCGGGCCGAGCTCCCCGAGTCCGGGGCATTTCATTCCGCCTGCCCCACCAACTCCCGGCCCAGGCTCACGGGGCGTGGAGGCCCTTAGGTCCCCAGGGATGTCTGGATTTCGGACAGAAATTCTGGGCCCCGGCTTTCGGGATCTCTGGTAGAATCCGAATTCACACCCACAACCTTCTGTTTCTTTCGGAGTGGTTTGCCCTGCCCCGGGATCCGCAGCACCCTCTGCAGCCCGAATCCATCCCCTGGATCTGAACCTACCCCCATAGACCTTCTTCTTTTCGGCCTTGGCTTCCCTCCGGGACCCTGGGAAAGTACTGTCCCTGTGTTAGTCTGGGTACTTTAGAGAAACAAATCCACAGAAACTCATGTGTAACAGAGAGTTTTATATAAAGGTTAAGTGTGCATCAAGAAAACATCCCAACCCTGTGCTGCCCAAGTCCACAAGTCCAGCATTAACCCAGTAATCCACATGTCCAACACCAATCCACAAAGTCCTCCTCCATCTCACATAACAGACACTATGATGCCTGACTGCAGGAGGAAAACCGAATCAGTAAATGTGTAATCTCTGCACTGACTCCATGCGGCTGCTCCGGCACCCAGGGCTGCATCAGGGTAGGTCCATGTGGCTTCCTCTTGGGGATGTCTTGTAGGAAATGAGCCTTGCCAGCTGAAGCAGGGAACTGACTAAGGCAGCTGCACCCTGGTCCAACCATCACAAAGCAAGAGACCCGAGAACTTGAAAGGCAAGGCTCACCCCTTTTAGCCATTTATCCCCCTGCCTTTCAATTAACCCTACCTGTGTTTATCTGCCAGGTTGGCACAATAAACTAATTAATTCAGTCCCCGCGAACCTCAACTTTCCCCCCTCATCCCAGCATCATCCCTTAAGCTCCTACAGAGGCCTGTTAAGGGAAAGCGGTTTGGCTTAAAATAGCCAATATTTTCCAAGCATAGCCTCCTCCACACTGACTCCCCTCTTCCAAATGGATAGATGCCTTCTACACTTTTTTCCTTTGCCAGATGGATAGATTTGGTGCACCACTGCATGGATGAAGAGTGTCTAATGATACAGCTGTTTCGGGCCTTATTTTTTTTTAATTTGTTTTCGTAACCGCTTCTGGAGATGTATGTGAACTTTTTGGTTTCTCAGATTCAGCGTTTTCATCAGGTGTGGTGTGTTGCCAGATATTGGGGAAACAAATATCATAAAGAGGTGACTGGGATGTGAGCTTGTTTTCAGCAGCTTGTCACTGTCACAACACTCATGAAACCGGTTGAAAATGAACCAGGAACCAAGTTGGTAAATGCTTCCAAAGTGTCATTTTGGGTCTTCCTTATAAAAGTAGCAAAGCGTACACACGCCGTAGGAAAATCACAGAAGACGAAGCAGCAAAGGACAATTGGAAAAACACCAACAACACCACTTAACCAGATACAGCCTTCCAGGTCCGTCTAAACGTACATATTACCGCATTGCTGACAGGGTTTGGTTTTTGAAAAACATAGACTTTACTACCAACAATGGTCACTGATCTGTAACCTGCTGCCTAATCACCCACCCCCATTTAATATGCCACATGTCTATGTGTATCATCATAACTAACATCTGCATAGTACCACAATGTGTGGAATAGACGTCCCTAGTGTTACACGTTTAGAGTTTCCAAGCATTTAAAAAGAACAAACAATTATTTTTACATGAGCAGAAGCACTTAGAAGAGATCAACTTGCTGGGGATGGATTCAGGTGGGTTTGGGTAAAATGAGATTGTGAGGTGAGCAGATGATCAAAAATGACAACTCTGCCTGACACCATCTCTTGTTGGCCCGTGTCTCATGTTACATCTCTATTTTTACCGGAAACACCCCCCCCCCACCCCCGTCATCCTCTAGCCTTCTGAAACCTCACACCTAACTCACTTGTGTAAACTTTTCCCCAACCCTCCTTCGTTAGAATTCCCCGGTTCACCCAATCCACCTTTTGTGCAAACTCTTCATTCCTTCCTCGGATCCCTCATCCTCCTCAGATCACCTTTAGATCGCAACTTTGGAGCGAGGACCTGCCAACCACCTCAATTCCTCCATTGAATCCTGCGCTCAAACTGCTAACATCAGCAACACCACTCCGATCTCAGCCTACATTTTCCCCTATGATGACTGCCCCTGGAATCCGAGTTCCTGCTGACCCGTCTCATAGACCATTCTAGATCCTTCAACAGCCCTCTCAGAACTTTTCTTCTCAACACCCCAGACACGAACTAGGAGACAATTTTTCACATCTAACGTGTTAGCCTATTTGTTCCACACAAAGAAACCTCCGTGTGCTCTCTCACTCCTCTGGAAGTTAGGACTCTGTGCCAGGAAGCCCTGCCTTGCCCTGGCCCCCGCCCTCTTCAAACACCACTGCCTTCCCCTCTCTCCTCCAGCATCATGAATTCCAGTGAAGCAGCAGTAACGAAATTTTTGCCCAAGAGCCATTTATCGCGGGTGATTATCCGTGACAACCTCAGTACCCAACGGATCTTTGAGATGGAGGTAAAGTAGAAACGGCTTTCGCATTCGAGGGTGTTAATGGCTGGGCCACACTTCACTTTGGATGCTAACTCGGGGGGAGCTCACTGTGGGGTCCCTTCAAGGGGCTCTAATGTAGCCTACGTTTTTACACATGAGATCATTGAAACTCTTGGCTGCTGACTAGACTTAAGGTCCAAACTTCCCGGGAGCCGGGGAGAGGGACTCCGTATCTCTTGGCTGCTGTTGCGGCATTTCCCCCCTAAAGTACCCGACCTGTTTCTTTGGCCACCGGGAATCTATGAATGTATCCCTACATACTGTCTCGCATCTAAAGAAGTCTGGGATTCGAGAGCTTGAAGTGGCGTCCACAGCATCCACGGTGATTGGTGATTAGTCTTTCTCTACCAGAGATTACCTCCCATTTACAGATGAGAACTTGATTGTGGACAAATAGGGTTTGACTTGCTGACTAAAGCCCTCTGAAAAGGAGGGGAGCCATCAGGCCACCCCTCCACCGCCCACTGCTCCTCACAGACCTTGCTTGATATGTGGGAATGAAAAGGGCCTGTTTGGGACGGACCCTGTGTGCAGCAGTAGAAGAGACTAGAACAAACGGACTCCACGAACTTACTCGTTTCTTTGGCTTTGCTGAGCTTTTGCTCCATGTTCCACGTCCAAGTCTGGATGGGTCCGTGAAATGCTGACAGCAAATGGCTTCGGTGTGAGAAAGGCTTAAAAGATGGCGGCGGGTTCCCACATAGACCGAATGAGGGGTTGTTGGCCCTTGGCTAAATTTCAAGAGACATGGTAGAGTCGACGTGGAGATGCCTAGGCCTACTTTGTGGGACTTTTGGTGAATCGGCCTTTTGCTCAGACTCTTTTCTTACTGGTAAGTGAGGATGGACCTGTTTCTCATTGGCGGTACCAGAACCATCTCAGGTATATGGTACAAATATAGATTACTGGTCCCCAGGTAAGGCCCTCTCATCTAGACTCTAGAGCAGCAGTTCTCAACCTGGGGGTCATGACCCCTTTGGGCGTCAAACAACCCTTTCATAGGGTTGTCTAAGACCATCAGAAAACATAAATATTTCACAATATAGAATTACATATTGTTTTGTGATGAGTCACTTTGCTTTAATTATGTTCAATTTGTAGCAATGAAAATATACCCTGCATATCAGATATTTGCATTACGAATCATAACAGTAGCAACATTACAGTGATGAACTAGCAACAAAAATAATTTTATGGTTGGGGGTCACCACAATATGAGGAACTTGTGTTAGTCTGGGTACTTTAGAGAAACTAATCCACAGGAACTAATATATAAGAGAGAGTTTTATATAAAGGTTAAGTGCATCAAGAAAACAGCCCAACCCAGTGCTGCCCAAGCCCACAAGTCCAACATTAACCCATATGTCCGACACCAATCCACAAAGTCCTCCATCTCACAAAGCACACGCAATGATGCTGACTGCAGGAGGAAAGCCGAGTCAGTGAATGTGTAAGCATCTCAGTGCTGGCAGGGGTCTCCACATGGCTGCTCCAGCACCCAGGGCTGCATGGGGGTAGGTCCATGTGGCTTCTCCTCAGGGATGTCTTGCAGGAAGCCAGCCTTGCCAGCTAAGAAAGCTGCACCCTGGTCCGACCATCAGAAAGCATGAGACCCGAGAACTGGAAAGGTGAGGCTCACTGAGCCATTTATCTCTCCACCCGTCAATTAACCCCACATGTGTTTATTGGCCAGGTTGGCACAATAAACTATATCAGAACTGTATGACAGGGTCGTAGCATTAGAAAAGTTGAGAACCACTGCTCTAGAGTCAACTTAAGAAAATTATTAGCAAGCAACTGAAATCTGTGTGATGCATTGTGAGGCTTGGGATAAAAGGGTACATTTATTTCTCAGTGACTCATATCTGACATTTTACAATCACAAAAATGGTTTAAAAAATCGATGGGCTATTTTGCACAGGAAGGATACGTGTTTGGCAGTGATGAAGGCTGGGGTCCCTGACCGGGTCTGTGACTTGTGAATCCCTGTGCGCATGGACAGGGGAAGCTCGTATGGCATGTAACCACTGGGAGGGGCAGGGGCTTGGTTCCCTGAGCTGCTGGAGTGCCAGGTGGAGGAAGGGAGGAGGAGCTAGAGTGGAGCCGGTCGGGGTGGGATGCTGCCTGCAACCTTCTTGGGCCACCTGGGCCCTGGAGGCCCAAGGGTTCTCTCCTGTGGGTGCTGGTGAAGTCTGAGCTCAGCTGAAACAATGAGGGGTGGGGTGGGGGCTGCAGTGACAGGTGGCCGAGCAAGACTTTGACAGGAGAGGTGAGGGAGTGTGATGATGTCATCATCCTCCGTTTTTGCATAAGGTTGATTTTTGCTTAACAACCTGGACTTCGGAGAGTAGCTGTGTTTCGAACTGAGGCGTGAGTGTGCGTGCATCCACGTCAGCTGACCTTTGTCCATAACTCCGTTGAGCACGAAAGACCTTGAGACCGTGTTAATGCTTCCTAGAATCCCCCAGGGAGTCTGTTAAAAACGTCAGCTTTGCCCAGAAACATTTGGGCATGTGTGCGACCAACGCAGGGTGCTGTGAAGCCCTACAGCTGACTTGTCTTAGGCACTCCCACCGTAGCTGGCTCAGTAACTAAACGAACAAGGGAGGTAGAGGGTGCACCTCCCTAGAAGTACAGTCTTGCTGGGAACAGGGCAGAAGTTCTATCTCAGAAGAAATGGTAGAGTGCTAGGTGACATACGGGCAATAGGCAGGAAGCACGGAGTGAATAATTGGCATATTGGGAGCCGGGAAAAGGAACAAGATGTGCTCTCTAGCCTCTTCCCACCCACTCCCCGCCTCTTTCTGATCAGTATTCAAATAGAGTTGTTTCCGTCCAATGGCAGACTAGCAAGTCCCAGAGGGCTTCTCTGGCTCAATGCTCGCATTTTACAAAAAGGTGTTCCGTGTGAGTCCAGTTCTTTATAGAATATTGGATTCAGCAGAGACAACCCACCCCCGCACCCCAAGTTGACAGCACAGATGCCTCCTAACGTCACCTCTGTTTTTTGTAAGACAAAAGCTTCAGACAGGACCAAGAAAAAGATGAGCCACTTGTATGACCACCTGAAAAAAAAGTTCATGACCGACCAGCTCCGAAAGCTGGGGCGCTGGAGACGGGAGTCCCTGAGCCTCCAGCAATACCTGGATAGCATGCGAACCTACAAGATCTAGTTCAAACCGAAGCCCACCAGAAGACACACCTGGTCAAGGGCAACAGCAACCCCAGAAGAACTAGCCGGTAGACACCAGCATGGCAGCCATAATAAACTGAGAGCAGCAGACTGCAGAGCACAGAAAACCCCACTGAAGGTCTAAGGTTCCTTGCATACACCCCATGCCCCCATCCCACCCCACCCCACCCTGGCTATTTTGAATAGTGAAGGAGATCCTGAGAAGTCACTCCGTCACACCAGCTTCCATGATTCAGGCAAAGAGTGTGACCTTGCAGTCCCCACATCGCTGAGGTGGAATACCAGGCCAGGTGCTCTGAGGCGACAGTATTGTCGCCGGGAAGGGCTTGGGAATGCCGCTGCTGCCTGCCATGGCCGTGGTCAGAAGGTTGGGGAAACTTTTCTGAGCCTGTTGCCTTAATTTGAAAGAAGGGAACAGGTAGTCAGGATGGAGGTACATGTGTGGCCCAGGGCCCATCCTTTCCCCAGTAGGTCCCATCCCAGTGGCTACACTGGCGTCTGGCCTTGTCCTTGCCATCCCCTGGCCTGCTTGGGTTCCCAACCGCAATGGAGAGTCCGCCTCCACTTGGTGTCTTTACTGACTTGGCGCCACTGTCTAGCCCCCTAGGGTTTTATCCTTGAAGGTCTGTCTCAGTGCTGCTGCCTACAAAGCTCTCCCAAACGCATCGCCCTGCCTGCCAATGCTGCACAGACTTCCTGCATTCCCTGTAGACACTGTGGTAGCTCTCTGAGAATGTATCCTAACCTTTGACCAGGGCAGGGGCCAAGGATCATCCAAGAATTCAGCCCAGGGGCCCCGTCTCCCCCCCCCTGCCTCAATTGACCCTTCAGAACACACCACTCCTTCCTTGGTGATTTCATGCATGGTGTCCCTGAGCAGGTGGTTAATGTCTTGGTGGCAGGGGCACCGGCATTCATCCCTGTAACCACAATGCCCAGCTAAGAGTCTCTCTAGATGTTTTATGAGCAAATGACTCTCTTACTCATTTTTGCATTATGCCAGCATGGTACGCAGAACATGCGTTTTAAGTTAATCAGGTCCCAAGGAAACAGGCCCAGACACGTGACCTGATCTGTTCAAGGTCACACAGCCAGTGAGTCGCAGCGAAATCAAGCCAGATGTTCTCACTCCCACAGGGTGGTCAAAACTGCTAGGTGTGTTTAGTCCTCTCGGTGATTTCTGGCCCCCAAAGGGCTCCTGGGAAATCTGCCTCCCACCCTCATCTTCATTCCCCTCGCCAGGCAGTGCTGCCCCATCAATGGCTGCGGTGAGATGGGGCAGCTGTGGTGGGGGGTCGGGAGCTGCAAGTGGTTATTTTCACGTTCTTCCTTTCTGATCTGGCTTTGACATCCTGGTGCTTGCTCATCTCCTGGGCACTTGGCTAAGGACAATTGACTAATCAATCTATTTAAATCAATATTTAAATTTCATACAAGCAAGAGTACCACACTTACCCCAAACCACTGATCTCAACCGCGGCTAGCATTTTGAGGTGCTTGGTTTGGTCCAATAGCAGACTCTCTTTCCTTGATACCAGTTGACTTGACAACACTTTATTTTATTTCATTTTTTCAGTACCTAGAAAGGGGAGTGGGCATTTTTCCAGAGGATCCTCAGAGCAGCCTCAGCCCCACTTTCCTCTGAACAGTCCCTAGGAACTTTCTGCCCCTATATCTGCCTCAATGCAGTCAGCACTGCCCCCCCACATCCACCCTTCAGGACCAGCATGCACTGAGATTCTTCCTTTCCCCCCATGCAGTGGCTCAATAGATTGGGGGCCCTTATGGTTGCTGGGGAGGTTGGGATGTCAGTCTAGTGAGTCCCAAGCCACTAACTCAGCTCTAATTGGGTGACCTTTGTTGTTGGGTGCCATTGAGTCGGCTCTGACCCACAGCGACCCTGTGCACAACAGAACAAAACCCTGCCCGGTCCTGTGCCAGCCTCACAGTTGTTCCTGTGCCTGAGTACATTGGTGCAGCTGCTCCGTCAATCCATCTCCTTGTCAGCCTTCCTCTTGTTTGCTTCAAACATGATGTCCTTCTCCAGGGACGAGTCTCTCCTGACAACATGTCCAAAGTATGTAAGACCAAATCTTGCCATCCTTGCCTCTGAGGCGCCCTCTGGCCGGACGTCTTTCAACACAGATTGGTTTGTCCTCTTCGCAGCCCCTGGTACTTTGTTGTTAGGTGCCAGCAAGCCCGTTGTGGCTCAGAGCCACCTTCGGCCCGCGGAGAAAGCCTGCCCGATCCTGCACCACCTCACAATGGTTGCAGTGTTTGAACGGAGTGAGCCCATCTCCTGGAAGGTCTTCCTCTTTTCCGCTGCCCTTCTACTTGGAAGCATGATGTCCTTTTCTGGGTGTATTTATTTTTTTTATTTTTTATTTTTTTAAAAATATGGAACGCTTCACGAATTTGCGTGTCATCCTTGCGCAGGGGCCATGCTAATCTTCTCTGTATCGTTCCAATTTTAGTATATGTGCCGCCGAAGCAAGCACTTCTGGGTGTATTTAGTGTTCCCAGTTTTGCACTAGAACTTGAGATGCTGTGTTGAACTAGGAGACTGAAAGGGATGCAGGTGAGGAGAGGCTGCTTAGTTTGGGGCAGGCGGACGTGACAAGGGCAGGGGTGGCTGTAAGCCACCACACAGGAGCCCTGATGGTATGAGCGCTGACTGCCATCCCCTCCGATTCAACCACCAGCCCCCCCGCAGGAGAAAGATGGAGCCTGCTACTTCTCTTGGAAACTCACGGGCAGTTCTACCCTATCCTGTAGGGTAGCTGTGAATTGTCACCAGCTCGATGCCAGTGAGTTCGATTCAGGTTTGGGGTGGCTTAGACAACAGACATTGATCATTTTAAGCTCTGGAGCCGGAATGTCCGCATCAGGTGTCAATAGGGCTGTGCTCGCTCCACAGGCTTGAGGAAGAGCCTTTCTCTGGTCTCTCACGGCTTCTGACCGTGCCAGGTATTTCTTAGCTTGCAGCTGTGACAAAACTCCATTGCCATATGTCTCCCTCGGTGTCTCGCTTCGTTTTTTATAGGACACCATTCATATGGGATGGGGACACACCCTGACTTCATATGAACATAAACAGGTGACATCTCCTAATGTCACTACTTCTAAATAAGGTCATGTTCATAGACACCAGGGATTAGGACTTCAACATCATTTGGCGGGGTTGGGAATGCGTAGAACATAATTTGATTCATAACTTTATAATCCATCTTAGTTCACATGAACTCTTTATTTGCATGTTCATTCCAGTAGCCATCCATTCTGCCATCAAGTTGATCCCAACTCCAAGCAGACCTGCCCCATAGAACTTCCGAGGTTCTAAATCTTTACGGAACCGGGCGGACACGTCTTGCTCTCAAGGAATGACTGGTGCACCTTGCTGGCAGCCTGATGCTTTAACCACATGCCACCAGGGCCCCTTTACGTGCACAGTTATCGAGCACTCCTATGCCAGGCACGAGGCTTACCTCTGAAAACATGACCTCGTGGAATCCTCCCAATAGGAAAGGGGGCCATGTCACTGACTCCGTTTTAGATGAGCAATTGCAAGAATCCTGACCAAGGTTGGGAGGCCAATATTACAAGGTCAAAGCCAAGCCTGTCTCACTCCAAGCCCATCTCCCCAGCCTCCCCCTTCTCCACACACCACCCCCGTCCCTGTCTGGTCCCAGTTCCATGGAGTGACACATTGCGTTAGGTAAGTCTGCTGCACAAGATATCTTCAATGTGTTGAAAAGCAAGGATGCCCCTCTGAGGACTAAGGCGTGCCCGACTTCGCCCTTGGGAAGTCTCTAGGGACTCTCCCTGTGTCTGAAGTTCTGTGCTGCAGGTGGGGGAAGGGGTCTCTCTTTTTTAGGGATCAAGTGGGTACGTGTTTAAGGAGCTCTGGTGTCTTGCAGCAAAAAATCCTGGCAGCCAGCTTTTTTTTGAAAAGAGTATAGCTTAGGAAACCCTATGGGGCAGATCGACTCTCACATGAGATCCCCGTGAGTCCGAATCGATGCGATGATCCCCAATCACAGCAAGGGTGCTTGGCTGTGCACTTCCCTCCCCCTTCACTTCATCTGTTTAGAAGACATGGGAAACCTTCCCAGCTTAAAACACCCCCGGCTGGGAGTGCAGTGAGCTTCGCTCCTTCCCTTTCCAGAAGTCCTCTCTGACTTGGAATGAAAGGAAGGGGACTTCTGTGTGCTGAGCATCTCTTCCTTGCAAGGCGTTCTGTGTTCTGTGGTTCACTTCACCCAGCCCTCACAACACATGTTACCGGTTAATCAAGGCACATAGAGGCCAAGGAACTCGCTCAGTCACTAAGTTCAACCCAGGGTGTGAGATACACATGGCGGGCTCTTTCCACGCCAGCTGAGGCTTCCTTGTGAGCACTCAGCTCCATTTGAGCCCTGGGCTGCGCATGTTTGGCCACTGAAACTGTTCTGTGAAGGAGGCTGTGTTCTGATCTCTCCCTCCATGGCCGTTGGCCAGGACCCCTCAGGAAGCAAGGGAAGGGGACTCATCCCCGCATGGGTGGTCCTGTCTCCAGGCTGTCTCAGCAAACCCAAGCGGCTTGCTGTGGTTCTTTGGCATCAAGCCAATTCAGAGCCGTGCTGCCCCCATGGGTCAGAGCAGAATGACTCCCTAGGGTTTTCAAGGACATGACCTTTGGAAAGATCACCAGGCCCGTTTGCAGAGACATCTCTGGGTGACTTTGAATGCCCAATCTTTCCGCTGTGGTTGAGTGCCTAATGCTTTGTGCCAGCCAGGGACTCCAGGCCACCAGCAGCACAACAACAAACATCCGCTGCCCTTGAGTCAATTCTGACCCATAGGCACACCTGGGCCCCACACTGCTTTGGAAGAAAACTGACCGGGCACCCCTCTGGCAATGAAGAATGTAGTGCCACAGTCAACAATGCAGAATAAAGTATAGGCATCTGCTCTTGCAGGCTCCGCGCCCCTCTCCCCCCAAGATCATTCTACAAGAGCTCTGGTGACAGAGTGACTATGTATTGGGCTGCTCAGGAGAAAGGTCAGCAGTTCAAAACCACCAGTTGCTCCCTGGGAGAAACAAGGCTTTCTACTCCCGTAAAGAGCTACCGTCTCAGAAGTACATCGTGGTAGGTCTGGCCTCTAGGATTCCTATGTGTCAGAATGGACTCATGACAGTGAGTCTGGCTTTGGAGTTTGAGTCATTCCAACCCCGAGGGGGAAGTCTTCCCCTCATGGGGAAGTCTCGTCTCCCTTGGGAAACGTTTCTATAGTAGGACCAAGTAGAACTGGCCCATCTGTATGGCTATAGGCTACCACACCTTTCTCCAGTGGAACAGCTGGTGAATTTCATCAGCAGCCAACTGCTTCAACCACTGCAGCACCAGGGATTCTGTTGTGTCATCCAGTTGGTCCCCCACCAGCCCCCAGCACCCCTATGCACAACAGAACGAAACACTGCCCAGTCTTGTGCCATCCGCACAACTTTCCCATGCGTCTGCCCATTGTTGCAGCCACTTTGTCGGTCCATCTTGAGAGCCGTCCTTTCTTTTGCTCACTGCCCCGCCACTTTCCCAAGCATGATGTCCTTCTTCAGGGTCCAGTCTCCTGACAACATGTCCAAAGTATGTTAGATGCAGTCTCGCCATCCTTGCCTCGAAGGAGCAATCTGGCCACACTTCTTCCAAAGCAGGTTTGTTTGTTCTTTGGGCACGTTATTTTCAATATCCTTCCCCAACACCACATTCCAAACACATCGGTTCTTCTCAGTCTTCCTGATTCAATGTCCAGTGTTCACACGCACATAGGCGACTGAAAATACTATGCTTCAGTCAGGTATACAAGACACCTCAAAGTAACCTCCCAGCTTTTCAATACTCTAAAGACTTGTGCAGCAAGTGTACCCAATTCATTGAGTGTTTTTGTGGCTTAACTGCCGCTGCCATGAGCATTGATTGTGGATCCAAGCAAGACAAAATGCTGGACAATGTCAGTCTTTTATCCATTTCTCGATGTCATCTGCAGGTCCAGTTGTGAGGATTTGGGTTTTCTCTTCATTGAGTTGGAATGCATGCTGCTGGCTGCAATCCTTGATCTTCATTGGTAAGTCAAGTCCTCCTCACTTTCAAGGTCGTGTCACCTGCATAGTAAGCAGCCTTCCTCAATCTTGATGCCACCCTCTTTTTCACAGAAGCCAGGTTCTCTGCTTATTTGTTCAGCACACAGATGGAATAAGTATGGTGAGAAGATGCAACCCCGGGGCACACCTTTTTGATGGTAAACCGTACACCATTCTTTGTTTGTCTCTTGATTCATGGGCAAGTTCCACATGTGCACAATGAAGTCTTCTGGAATCCCCATTCGTCTCAAGGCTACCTGTAGTTTGTCATGGTCCACATAGTCAAATACTTTTGCATAGCCAATGAGACACAAGTAAATATCTTTCAGGTATTCTTTGCTTTCAGCTAAGGCCCATCTGACATCAGCCATATCCCTTGTTCCACGTCCTTTTCCGAAGCCAGCCTGGATCTCTGGCAGCTGCCTGTCAATGTACTGTGGTAACTGTTGTCGGATGATCTTCGGCAAAATTTTGCTTGCCTGTGATATCAATGAGATTGGTCTCGATTTGAACATTCTGTTGGGTCACCCGTCTCTGGAATGGGTACAAACATGGATCTCTTCCAGTCAGATGGCCAAGTAGCTGTCTTTCTAATTTCCAGGCATAGTCCAGTGAGTGCTTCCAGTGCTTCATCAGCTTGTTGAGACATTTCCATTCGTATTCCACCAATTCCTGGAGCCTTGTTTGTGGCCCATGCTTTCAGTGCAGCTTGGACTTCTTCCTTCAGTTATATTGATTCTTGCTCACATGGTACTACTTGAAATGGTGGACTGTGGACTAGTTTTTTTGTTTTGGCAAGTGACTGTGTATTCTGTCCATATTCTTTTTCCTTTAACAGTTTTATTGGCACATAATTTACATAGCAAATACCACTTCACTAATTCAATCGTTCAATCATCCCAAGGAGAATTGTACAATCATTACCATGATCAATTTTAGAACATCACCCCCCCCATGGTTAAATCCCCTTTCAAATGAGTTGTGCAGTCACAGTCAGTTCTCTTGCTCTCTCCCTGCTCTTGTCTTCATTTCCCACTCCCCGAGTTCCCCTCCCTCCCTATTCCCCACTCCTCATCCCTGCATCCCTTATGAGCCCCTGTATCGGTTGTTATCACTGTGCATCCGCTCCTCCTCTGGGTCACAAACTGGGAATCCCAACAGAAACAATAAAAACCAGATTCAAAATAAAATAGTAAGGATAAAATAAGAATAATAACATAAAGATCAAACTATGCATAATGAGTAAGAAAGAAAAGACCCTCATCGACATTCCAAAAGTAGGGAAGAAATTTCTGTCTCAGAACAAGTAAGAGATGTAGAACCAGCTCAGGCCGGGTCTACAGGGAGGTCATCTGACCAAGAATCAAGGTCGACTCAGCATGATCAAGATGACAGTGGTCCCTGCCTGACAGTCAGGCTGTTCGAGACTTGCCTGTGGCTAGAGCGGATCTGCCAGCAGCTCCGTCTGACCAGATTCTCTGCAGATGGGTTTGGGGCTCCCGCTGTCCTCCGTAGCCTCCTACAAATTGGGTGTTCATAATTTTAGCTCTGATACTTTTACTATATTCAGATTTTTAAAATTCTCATTTTTGGATCATACAAGCTGGTGTGCTTCTTCTGTGTGGACTTAGTTGACTCCTTGCTTAGATGGCTGCTTGTTTGAATACAAGCCTTTAAGACCCCAGATACCATTTCATTTCACAGCGGGGCACCATCTGCTTTCCTCACCACACTGTGCTGTAGCATGCTGATCTTCAGTGACCCTCTCATGAAGGCGAGCATGGAGCAGGACTATGTTATCAGAACTAAGTGCCCTTGAATTGGGGCTAGAGTTACATAGGAGCCCAGACGCCATCTGCTTGTCCGTGGGGTTTGCCCGTCTCAGGTTTACTTTGGCGGTCGTAATATGGCAAAATCACAGCCCTATAACACCCACTGCAGCCATAAGCCAACAAGCACCCAAACGACCAGAAAACACATTGAAAAAGAAAAGCAAAAATAAAAACAAAATCACAGAAAAGCGAGCTACAAGCAGGGAAGCAAAACGCCATATAACCAAAGAAGTACAGCATTGTCAAGCACCCCCTGGGGTATAAGTGGATCACACTATTATCGTCATCAGTTTTCCCAGTGACCCAGCACTCCAGACACTGTCGGTGTGAACACACTTCCACCTTGAGCCAAGGCCCAGGAGGTTTTGCCCATCACAGTTCCATCTCACATTCGATTGGGCCCTGTGGACCCTAAGTATGGAGGTGGATGCCAGTGGGTGGGGGGGTCTTCCTGGGCCAAATGTAGATCCCTGCTCATCATCTCCCAACCCGCTGAGTGGCTGCAGGGGGGCACCAGGGCACTACATGTATGGTGACCTCGAGCCCCTGCTACCGGACACCCGCCGAGCCGAGGGTTCCCCTCAATCTATCTTCTTTTGATGTTTCCTGTATCTTTCCATATGTTGCCCATAGAATCGTTCAGTGTTGCAACCCAGGCTCCACTTTCCCTTACGTTCATTCCGTTTCAGATAAGCTGAGGGTGTTCTTCCTTTGGCTTTCTAACTCTAGGCATTTGCACGTTTATTATACTATTATATCTAATAATATAGTATTAATTATAATATTATTATACTATTTGGCTTTGTCTCCTTGAGCTTCCCTCTGAAATGTTCTGTTCAGCTCTTTGACGTCGTCATTTCTCCCCTTTGCCTTGGCTGCTCTGTGACTAAGAGCAAGTTTCAGAGTCTTTTCTTACACCCATTTTGATCTTTCTTTTTAATGACCTCTTGCTTTCTTCATGAATGATGTTCTTTTTAAAAAAATAATTTTATTGGGGGTTCGTACAACTCTGACCACAATCCATTCATCCAAGTGGCAAGCACATTTGTACATTTGTTGTCACCATCATTCTCAAAACATTTTGTTTCTGCTTGACCTCTTAGTATCAGCTCCTAGTTTTTCCTTCCCTTCCCCACCCTCCTTCCTTTACGAACCCCCGATAATTTATAAATGATCATTTTTTCATGTCTTACACTGACCAATGTCTCCCTTCACCCACTTACCTCCTAATTTTCCCCCTCCCTTCCCCACCCTCCTTCCTTCACGAACCCTTGATAATTTATAAATTGTTATCATTTTTCATGTCTTACACTGGCCAGTGTCTCCCTTCACCTACTTTTCTGTGTTCCACCCCCCAGGGAGGGGGTTATATGTAGATCATTGTGATTGGTTCCCCCTTCCTCCCCACTTTCCCCTTACCCTCTTAGTATCACTACTCTCATTGTTGGTCCTGAGGGGTTTATCTGTCCTGAATTCCCTGTGTTTCTAGCTCTTATCTGTACCCATGTACTTGCTCTGGTCTAGTCAGATTTGTAAGGTAGAATTGGGATCATGATAGTGTGTGTGTGTGTGTGTGGGGGGGGGAGCAAATCTGTTCTTGAGATGTTCTCAGAACTCAGGTGGGATAGTAGACTCAAGGTCATATTTTGACTTGAATGGACTGGTTTTCATTTTCTTTAGCTTCAACCTGAACTTACATAGGAGCAATTGATGGTCTGTTCCACAGTCAGCCCCTGGCTCAGTTTTAGCTGCTGATGTTGAGCTTCTCCATCATCTCTTCCCGCAGATGTAGTCAATCTGATTTCTGTGTATTCCATCTGGAGAAATCCACATGTAGAGTCGCCCTCTGTGTTGCTGAAAAAGGGAATCGCTATGAACAAGTCTTTGGTTTCCCAGCATTCTATCATGCAATCTCCAGCTTTGTTTCTGTCACCAAGACCATATTTTCCAACTTCTTTTCCTTCCTCTTTGTTTCCAACGTTTGCACTGAGGCTTCTAGGTAACTAGGTAACTGGGATGATAGGGGACAGCTTGTCAGGGAGCAGGGGGAGGCAGGCAACTTCCCAGGTGCTGCTCAGAGTGAAAGATCCCCAATTTCTTACCTATTTGCTTGTTTATCTATTCCTTGACTTATCTATCTACCCACGTATGCATCTTCCCAGGTAGACCCTTTGTATACAATCAAAGCACAATGGTGGCAGAACTGGCTTGTTTTCTTGCTCTGGCACCTCTCTCCCATTGGGGGGGGGTCACAAGGGGTGCCTCTGGCTCACTGTGAACTTGTTCCCGAGCCTTTTGGGAGCTAGAAGAGACCTTAGCGCTTGTATTGCACAGGTATTGAGAATTCATTGGCCAAGGTCAGATCAAGATACTAAGGTGTTACCATTCTTTTGTACAGTGGGGATGGGGACCCCAGCTCTTCTTATCTCCCAGGATTGTGGGAAGGAGCCCTTGAGGTAGATGGAGGCAAAGAGCTTGGAGAAGTTGACAAGCCAGAAAGGCCTGGAGGTACCCAGATGGCCCTGGCTGGTGACATAGGACAGATTCCACAGTGGCCACAAGGGGTCAGTAGATACAAGTACCTGTGCACTGAGCTGGCAGGAGGGATGCCGAGCCCTTCCAAGCCTGTGGATGGATACCTAGCTAACACATGACGAGCACGCAGGCCAGCCCAGTCCTTACTGAGTGGGAACGTGTTACCCTAGTATGACAATTCGGAGCCTGGAGATATAGGGGCTCGGCTTCTGTGACTCCTTAACTTGCTCTGAGACCCTGGGCAGCATCCATCTTTCCCTGAGCCATGGTGGCCTTCTGTCTTCCCTTCAGGATCACTGAGTTCCTCAGGATGAAGAAGTCAGACCGCATACCTCTCAGACCTCTATGGGCCCGTGAGGGCATCTCTATAGTGACACCCACCGGAGACCAACTCGGGAGTTCTGGGAGCTGAGGGCTCCAAAAGACTTAGACAAGATCGTGGAGGAGAAGAACCACTCCTTGTGTGTCCTTTAAAGGGGAAATATAAGACTGAGCAGGGGTGGGGGTGGGGCCCGGGAGAGGAACCAACCTTCCCAGCCTCATTTCCCATGAGCCAAAGGAATACCCGTAAATCTTTCTTCCCATGAGCCACACTGAATTCTCTCTCTTCTCCAAAGAGACCCTTTGCTTTGCCACATCTGAGCCTTGGAGCTTACTGTTTGCCCTGTTGTGAATACAGGCACGCCCTCATCCCCTGGAGACCTGGAGTGAACCCCAATGGGCTTTCTCTTTCCCAGCCTGGTCCCCCTCCTCCATTGGCCTCTCATTTCCTAGTTCTATCAGCCTGTGAGCACCTGCCCAGTTAAGGACTGGGCAAGTCAGTGAAAGGAAGGCTGGGCTGCTGCTTCCTTTGTGAAACATGCATCACGCCCCACCGGCCGTGCCCTCAGAACGGTGTTCTTTCCCTCCTGCTGCTTCAGAGAGGTGCATACTCCACCGCGGAGGCCTCACTGGTTCCCCAAAGAGGTTCCCCACAAACCTAGAGTCTCTATCGCTCTCAGCAGAGGACCGCCTGGGAGCCGATGACAGGCATGTTCAGTCTCATCAACCCCCGTGTGTGTTTGGCTCTTAATGAAATGCCATCAGCTTTGGGGAGGGCTCCGTGCTTCCACCTCCAGCTGCTAACTGCAAATCAGCGGTTTGAAACCTCCAGCCACGCGGTTGGAGAAAGAAGGACGAGGCTTTCTGGTCTGTAGGGAGTTTCTCAGAAACCCACGGGGGGTGGTGGGGGGCTGCAGTTCTACCCTGTCCAATAGGGTGGCCAGGCGTCTGCAGAGACTTGAGTAAGGGGGAGGATGGGAGCCAGGCTGTTGGAAAGAACTCAGGGGAAGGTGACAGGTCATGGTGGAGGGCAGGAGAGAGGAGTGGCAACAGAAATAGGGGGAGGGGTTGCCTCCTTTAAAAGGCTCGTGCCGCTCCTTCCAGCCAGCGCCCAGCGATGGGCATCTCTCGGGACAACTGGCACAAGCAAGACGGGGCAAGAGAAAGCCCCACCACGAGAAGCGCGGAAGTATGAGCTGGGGCGCCCTGCTGCCAACACTAAGATCGGCCCCCGCCGCTTCCACACAGTCCGTGTAAGAGGAGGCAACAAGGAACACAGGGCCCTGAGGCTGGACGTGGGGGACTTCTCCTGTTGTACCCGCAAACAAGAATCATGGATGCTGTCTAGAACGCATCCACCAATGAGCTGGTCCGCACCAAGACGCTGGTGGAGAACTGCATCGTGCTCATTGACAGCACACCATCCTGACAGTGGTGCGAGTCCCACTGTGCTCTGGCCCTGGGTCGGAAAAAGGGGGCTAAGCCGGCTCCTGAAGACGAGGAGATACTAAATAAGCAATCAAAGAAAATTCCGAAGAAATACGATGAACGGAAAAAGAAGGCAAACATCAGCAGTCTTCTGGAGGAGCCGTTCAGCAGGGCAAGCTGCTCGCTTGTATAGCTTTGAGGCCAGGCCAGTGTGGCCGAGCAGATGGCTATGTGCTAGAGGAGAAGGCGAAGGAGCTGGAGTTTCAGCTGAGGAAAATCAAAGCTCGCCAAGGGAAATAAATCTTCCCATCCTGGCACATGTATTAAAGGTGTTTATTCTTAAAAAACGGCTTCTGCCACCATGGGTGCCTTGTATTATCTTCTTAAGGCTCCACACGTATTTCACAAGGCTCTTAAGTCTCTGCTTAGTGTAGAATACATGAACACACAACCTGGGGGTCAGGGAACCACCGTTCCAGTCCACTGCCCTACCCTTTTCCACAAGTGCCAGGGAACAATATTCCCAGGCAGGACATTAAATACTGAGGGGAACTAGGACCCGTGATACAGCTCTTGGTGCTCTGGAAGAAAGCCCTGTTGACTCTGATATTCTTTTATTGCAGGAGCCCTGGTGGTGCACATGGTTAAGTGCTTGACTCCTGACTGAAAGGCTGGTCATTCACACGCTTTCAAGACACCGCTGAAGGCGTGGGAATGGCCATCTGCTTTCCACAGGTCACAGCGTTGAAAACCGAATGAAGCCATTCTGTTCTGCTCACATGGGGTCACCATGAGCCAGAATCACCTCAGTGATAACTAAAAGCAACAGTAGCATGCATGCCTCTGGCCCTCACAGCACTTCCACTTAGGGGAGGGACCAGCGTTAACCGATGCCTTCATAATAGCATCCTGTGGCAGTTGCATAATCTCATGTCAACTTGAAGGTATTAAGAGTCAATGGGGGTGGAGTCTAGCCTGTCAATCAGGTCACAGCCTGATGATGCCTCCTTGAGGGCGTGGCCTTCTCATGAGGATTCTGGGAACTTCCTCTCTCTCTCCGCCCTGGTCCTCCTGTTGACAAGCCATGAGAGACTTGCTGAGACCTGCAAGAGCGCTCTCTCTGCTTCACCTTCCTGCTGTTGAGTCACTTAAAGAGCTGCTGGAGACTCACTGAGACCCAAGAAAGCCGTGGAGAGGTTTCCACCACCACTGGATCCACAAGATTTTTCACCCACTGGCCTGCGGTCTTCGTGCTTTCAACATCATTATATGTGGCTGTGTGAGTCTGAAGAGGGAGCCATGGACTAATATCAGACTTATGGGCTAATATTGGACTTATGGACTCGATCTGGGATGTTTTCTCAAGATACAATTTCTCTTTGATATAAAGCTCTGGATTTGCTTCTCTAGTCACATGGGAATACTTGCTGAAGGTCACACACAAATACTTGCTAAAGGTCATACAGCCAGAAAGTGGCAGACCTGGGATTAGAACTGAGGTTCTTTGCTCCCTGCTGTCCCACCTCTTGACTTCTGCATCTCCCAGAACCAATGGAGGGAGTGTTGCTCCACCCACTCCAGATCTGTGTGGGAAAAAACACATCTACGTTTCTGTGGACAGACCTCCTCAGGGAACCTGTCTGGATTATAGACTGAAGACTGGATGGGAGTGGGGAAACCTGGCTTCCTATCCAATTGATGTGACCTGGGGCTGGGGCATATGGAGACAGTGGTGCTGGTCATCTCACAGGGCTGTCCTCTGGCAGAAGGGATGACCTTGAGCATCTCTGCAGGGACCATCCCAGAAGCCTTGCAGCCCACAGGGCCTTGGCTGCTTCTCATCCCGTAGCTCTCCCTGTGCATCCGACATGCTCTCTTCTGGGTGGATAAACTTTGGGACCACAGAACTTTCTGCTTGCCTCTTGCCTCAGAGTTTTGCCAGTGCTAGGACTCTGCCCAGGCGTCTTCAGCCTTGAGAGCCTCCTTTTCCTCCTGTGTAAAAATGGAGGAAACGCGGCCCACCTTGGAGGATTGTTGTAAGGCCGAAGGTGATGTATGTCAAAGGCCTGGTGCTTCTGACGCCAACACATGAAAGCTTTGAAACCACTGATGCAATGCATGTGCACGTCCTTAGCTGCCAGCTTCAACACACGCCCAGCTCTAGGCTGGTCGTGCGTGTCTCTGGTCCACTCCCTTCATTTGTAAAGTAATGTTCTTCTGAAAGCAAATCCCCGACATCACAGGCCTCCTTCATAGGTACTTCGTTATGTGTCTCCACTGACTTGGATCCATAATCAGTGGTCATGGAAGCAGGCGTCCAGATATCAAGTGACACTGGGAAAATCTGCTTGCTGCCCAAGAGCTCTTAACACTTCAAAGTGTTAAAGAGATAATATGTCACTTCTAGGACTAAGGTGCGCCTGACCCAAGCCAAGGTTGTCTCAGTAGCCACATAGGCGTATACAAGCTGGACAATGAATAAGGAAGACCGGGTAATGATCGGTGCATTTGAATTATGGTGTGGGCAGAGAATGTTGTACCATAGGCTGCTAGAAGAACAACTAGTTCTGTCTAGGAAGAAGTACAGCCAGAATGCTTCCTAGAAGCGAGATGGCAAGACTTCTTCTCACGTACTTTAGACACGTTATCAGGAGGGACTAGTCCTCAGAAAGGGATGTCATGTGTGGTAAACTTGAAGGTCCTTGAAACGAAGAGGAAGATCCCTAACAAACTGGATGGACATAGTGGCTGCAACAATGGTTTCCGGCACAGCAACCATCATGAGGATGGCAGTCTTTTGTCCTGGGGTGCACTGGGTCCCCAGGAGTCTAAGTGACTTGAAGGCACCTTTACAGATATTGGCCTTGTTGTCATTGGGTGCCATTGAGTTGATCTGACTCATAGAAAGATGTGTTGCCCATCTGTCCCTAAAATGTGTTTTTCCACACTTGATCAAATCAGGGATCCAAACGAGGTCCACACGTGGCTTCTTGTTTATATGTCTCATATTTTTTGATAATGAACCACACTTCGCTCTTCCAATCTTTTTCTCAGATCATGAATTTGCTCTGTAGATTTTCCTATATTTTAGACTTGACTCATTAACTCCTTGGGATATAACACATTCCTCTGCCCCCCTGTATTGATTTTTAACACAGCTGGATGCTTGATACAATTGAGTTTGAATTGGAGAGGGGGAAAATATGTTATATATACCGCTATATGTTTCCTACCAGAAAACATTATGAGATACATATTACCTTGTTGCAATTTTGGTGGCGCTAAGACTGATCAGTAGGCTTAGTTAATTTCAGCATGATCTTTCCTGGAGGTCATTGCCTAGATCTTTTATTAGGGGTTTTCAAAAGTTACACACACGCACACACACAACTCCTCTGCATTAGCAGGAATTTGTGATAATTAAGATTTGTTAACTTGTCTGGGTTAGGATTATCAGCAAGGCCTAGCACCCCACCCCATGATGAGATCTTGGGGATATAACCTGCTTCCAATATAGACGGATACTGTAGAAAACCTTGCTTGCTTTTTCCTGTGTCCAGATACTCATCTGCCTATCAATCTCTGGTTGTTTGGATGTGAGTCATCAGTCTGCTCTCTTGCCCATTGATCCTGGCCATCTAACTTTGCCATCTTTAGATGCATTAGCCTGTATAGCCAGAACCTGTCCCTTGACCTGCTGAACCTCGATTGATCAACCCCTGCAGCTTCGAGACCGATTTCTGACCCATAGTCTTGAAACTTGGCGGCCCCTACAACTGTGTGAGCCATTTCCTTCTTATAAATCTATCTTATCTCTCTCTCTCTCTCCTATCTATCTATCTATCTATCTATCTATCTATCTATCTATCTATCTATCTATCTATCTATCTACTATCATCTATCTATGTAAGCAACTGGGGTTGCATCTCTAGAGAACCCAACCAAAGACAGAATTCTTCTAGAATCTAGTGAGTATGAAATGCAATGAATACAAGAATGCATTTTTTTCTTGATCAATTTTCAGAAAATGAATTGGTGCTACAGCAACCTTCAAAGGTGGCAATCAGATTTGTGTTTGTAACTTTATGAACTTGTGGGTTTAACTTATGGATTTTTACTTGAACTTGGGGCAGTTGATGCTTCAATACACTGCCCTGTTTTTTAAGGCTCAAATTGCTCTCCCATGGGCCGGTGGAGCCCCTTCAAGTTGGCTCCTGAATTCTTTTGACACAACCCTCTCTGGTCCTACAAGACGTCCTATGCAGACTGTTCTTGTCCATTTCTGACCCAGTAAGAGCCTGGGACTCATGAAGAGGTCTCCATGTCTCACGTACATTAGTATGGCGTCCATTCATTTCCTGTTAAATTCTTTAAAACATATATCGAAGCTTGACATTCTTCAGACAGGGTGTGCTCTCCTGATTTGGGACCTTGTGTTGTTGTTCGGCGCCATGGGTTCGGTTCTGACTCATAGCGACCCCAGGCACAACAAAATGCAACCCTGCCTGGTCCCATGCCATCCTCATCATCACTGCTGAGTTTGAGCCTGTGGTTGGCAGCCACTGCGTCAATTCATCCCGTAAAGAGTTTTCCTCTTTTTTATTTTTGTGGATCCTTTACTTTTCCAAGCAGGATGTCCTTCTCCAGGGACCGGACCCTCCTGATGACATGTCCAAAGGACTGGTTCCTCGAGGGCAGCGGTTCTCAACCTGTGGGTTGTGACCCCTTTGGGGGTCAAACGACCCTTTCCCAGGGGTCTCCCAATTCATAACAGTAGCAACATGGCAGTGATGAAGGAGCAACGAAAATAATTTTAGCTTAAGGGGGGGGGTGTCACCACAACCTGAGGAACTGTATGAAAGGGTCGTGGCTTTAGGAAGGTTGAGAACCACTGCTTTGGGGTCTTGAATGCCTCACCACTCCACCACCTCCTGATTAAACACACACATTGGCCCCTCTTGGGATGCCTTCTTTCCACCTCTGAGAGCAATAAAGACTTAAGCCAAGTCATCCTGGGAAGCCTTCTTTTCACAATGGTCAAAATATATTAATATTGGCGAGTCTGCTTCTCTCCCCAGGGCTGCAGACACCACTAGCACCTACATAGTAGGTATTGAACTTTTCCAGTTGTGGCGGTTCTTGATGCTAAGCTCAGTTTCGCCCCTGGCCTTTCATTCATTTTGTCCAATATTTCACCAGCGTGTCCTCTAGTTAAACAATGCTAGGTTATTTACTCAGCATGCACTGTACCTAGCGCGACTTGGCATTCACAACCTGGGAGGCAGGCAGCCCCTGTGACGTAGGCACCATTCTCCTCATTTTATCGATTAGCAAGTGGGTACCCAGGGGGGTGGCTGAAGGCCCCCCAGCTAGGAAGTGGAGGAGCTAGATTTCCCCAGTGGGTCTGGCTCTCAGTGATCTGAAATGTTCTCCCCATCTCCTTGTCCTTCAAAGTGGGCACTATCCCTGGGAGTTTGTTAACATGCATGTTCTTAGATTCGACCTCAGACCTCTTGCATTGCGGCCTCTTACAGAGGTGGGTGGACACTGAGTTTCTAATAAGCTTCCCTGGGGCGATTTAAGCAATTATTATTGCTTTTTGAATAGGTGTGATAGTGGGGTTTACCATGGCAACTAGGTCAAGGGGAACATGTGGGCGGGGTTTGGTTGGGCTGCAGCTTGATTGGAGGATGACCGAAATAAATAAAGACAGCTGGCATTCCATCTCCCTCTTGCTCCCTGGTGATCAGACCAGAGTGCTGCTGCTGTAGCTAGTTCTCTGCCTCAACCTGTGAGCTACACTACCTGTGGGCCAAGGGAATCCGTGGATCGTGTCGCTAGAGCTTGAGGCTCCTTCGAGACCTGCTAGTGCATACATTGCTAGAGCTTGAGGCTGGTGGATCCTGTCGCCCTTTTGAGATCCCATCGGGCCTGCTTGGCTAAACTCTGACTGTAAATAACCTAGAACTATTTAACTACTGACTCTTACTGACCCACTCTCCTGTCTCCTGCCTGTGGGCAGACTGTGCCTGCCTTGCCCGAGGGAAGATTCTGCTGTCTGCTTCCTTGGCCTTGGACCCGGCAGCCCACGAGTTGAAGGACTTCCACTATATTAGCTTTTTCACAAAAGTGAGTTGAACGAAGCCCTCTGTACTGCTGTGTGGACGAAATAGCTGCTATATTCCTCTTCACTGTATAAATCTTTCCATATATGTGTGTGTGTGTCTTGGTTTTGTTTCTTTAGAGAACCCTGCTTAATGCAATAGGTAAAACACACACACAACAAAACATTCAAAATGTCTAAAAAGGTACAAGTGAAAATTTCTCCCCAACCCTCTGCTCCTGAGGGAAAATTATTTCTCCGGTGGTGTGACTTAGCACACTGAGTCTGAGGGCTACCACTGGATAGACTAAGAGGGGGAGGTCTCCGTCCTCCAGAGTTCACTGCAAAACTGCAGGTCAGACCACCATTCAAAGGCAGGTATCCTAGAAAGGGGCTCCAGGGTCACCAAATGAGATGGCAGAGACTTCTGCTCACCGAAATGTCTACACCTCCAATTTCTAGGACCCTCCAGTTTGCTCTGTTGTTCATTGTCTCTCAATTCATGGCGGAGACTCATCCCAGCACAGGTTTGTCCCAGGCAAAGAACAGGAAGGGATGGGTGGATCGTCGGTGGAGGAGAGGGGTGGGGGGGAAGAGAAATGAAGGAATGGGGGTGTGGGCTATACAGAAGTCTAAATCTGGAAGTGTCTTGAGATTAGGCCAATATCCAACCTCTTAATTGGTCTTTCCTCTTATTTATGGTAACCATCGACCTTTCCCTTTTTGATTGTTGGTAGGTGCATGTCGGCTGGCTCCGCCTCAGAGTGACTCTGTGCACCACAGAATGAAACATGGCCCAGTCCCGCACCCTTCTCCTCTCAGCGGTTGCTCTGTGTGGCCCATTGCTGTGCCCCTCACTTCTTTGAAGGTCTCTTATTCACGGCCACTTTACCTGCATGATATCCTTCTCTGGCCAGTTGTCCCTCCTGAGTATGTATCCAAAGTAAGCAAGATGCAGCAGCGACAGCCTACTTTGATGAGTAGCTACTGGGGTCTTACAAACTTTTGAGGGGTCATCCTGACGACAACTATTGGTCTCTTTCCTTAGGGATCAAAGAGTGAAGAAAACCAAAGACTCAAGGAACCAATTCGCCTAAACTTGAGACCAGAACGAGGCAGCTGGTGCCTGCCTACCACTAACAATCACTCTGACCAGGATCACAATAGAAGGTACTGAATAGAGCGGGCGCAAAAGGTAGAATAAAATCCCCATGCAGAAAAGTGACCAGATACTGGTGGCACTGCCACCACGATGGCCCTTAGCCACCCTTCTAGCAGCAGTGAGACACTGCCAGGGATCGCCTCGCAGCCACATTCAAGACAGGCCTGTAACGTGCATACTGAACGCACCGTGGAGTCCCTGAAGAACAAACAACCACAAAGAGTAGGACAAGCAGGATGCTGCTTCATAGCCAGGGTGGTGAGCGATGCTTTGGACATGTTAACAAGAGAGACCATTGCCAGGAGAAGGACATCAAGCTTCGAGAAGTGGAGGGTCAGCGAAAAAAAAGGAGGGTCTCCACCAGATCGATTGACGTGTGACTGTAACAATGCGCTCAAATGCCATCAGCAGCATTTTGTTCTGTTGAGTATTGGGTTGCTATGAGCCAGAACCAGCTTGATGGTACCTAGAACATGAAGTGAAACCCGCCCCCCCCCCACAGAGGAACGTGTTCCTCATAACAGCCAACTGTACAAGACCAAAAGGGCAGCATTTGCCCAAAAGCAAAGTTAAGGAGGCAAGAATGGGCAGGAAAGCCAGGTTAAAAAGAATGGAGAATCCGCAGAGGAAAGGGAGAGAGTGCTAACACATCGTAGGGATCACAACCAATGTCACTGAACAATCTGTACACATGACTGGATGGGAAACTTATTCTGAAAACTTTGACCTAAAACACATTACAAACAGACAACAAAAAAGATGAAGTCTTGCCATATGTGCTAGACTGGGTTGACTAGAGAAACAAATCCACTGATAACTCATATCTGTGTAAGGAAGATCTTTCTATCAAGAAGCTTTTATATCAGGAAAAGGGTCCAGCCCAGTTCAACTCAAGTCCATAAGTCCGATGCTAGTCCATAAGTCCCTCTTCTGACTCACACAGTCACAGCAATGATGCGGAATGCAGGAAGATCACAGGCTGGTGGGTGCAATGTCTTGTGGAGCCAATGGTGGACACATCTCCAGGGCTCTGGCAGGTCCCACAGTGGCTCTCCTGCAGGAAAGTGAAGGGGAGGGAAAGGGAGAGGGGAGAGAGGGAGAGGGGAGAGAGGGAGAGGAAGAGGTAGAGAGAGAGGGGAGAGGAAGATAAAGAGGGAGAGGAGAGGGAGAGGGGGAGAGGCATAAGGGGGAGAGGGAGAGGAGGGAGAGGGAAGGGGGAGAGGGAGAGGGGGAAAAGGGAGGGGGAGAGGGAAAGGAGGTAGAGGGGGACAGGGAGAGGAAGAGGGATGGGGAGAGGGAGAAGAGGGGGGACAGGGAGAGGGAATGTTCCCAGGTCTCTTCTTATGAGATGGCCATGTCCAAAGATGGCCATGTCAGGCTGTGACCTGGTTGGCAGGCTAGACTCCATCCTTATACTTTTATAAATCTCCAGGTTGACAGGACACTATGTAACTACCACGCCACACCCACTTCTAGGGAGCCTTCTGGCTGTACTTCCTCCAGGACTGACTTGCTTGTTCTTCAGGCAGCCCGCAGTATATCCAATGTGCTTCACCAACCCCACCATTTGAAGGAGTCATTTCTTCAGTCAGCCTTGTTCATTATGCCCTTGGCAATCGAAACTGTAACATCAGTGGTGTTTAACCTTCCCAGAGTCCTTTGGAAACGGCGAAATGCGTAGCTACACGATAACTCCAGGGAACGTCATTGACCATCCCAGATGTACCCAGGTCTAGGTTCAGAACCTTGTCCTCAATGCTCTGTTGACGAAAGAACCTTTCTAGCTGATAGACAGGTGTGCCCTGCGATCCAGTGGGACACAACAGCTCTGCCACCGTGGGGTTCTCCAGGCCGTGCCACCTGGAAGGAGGCCGAGACTGCCACATCTTCTCCCCAGCGGTGGGTCCGACGGACCTCTGCTAGCAGCCGACCACTTTCACCCCCACGCTCCCTGGATCATTTAGAGAGCCTCACCTCTGGCACCACTTGCTGCCAAGCACCCAGGACTCATCAGAAGCCAGCTCGCCCAGAGGCCACGAAGGGCGGGGGCCCACCGCGCCTGGTGACCACGGGACGAAACAACTACACACTGGCACCGGCTGCGCTTCGGTGAGCCGCACCTGTCCCCTCTCCGCTCCGGCGGCGCAGGGCTGCGCTGGGAGCTGGCAAGCTCGGCAGTCACCATTGTTCCCGCAGCGCCTGGCACGGGTCGGGGCGCACGCAGGGCTGGGGGCTGAAACGCGCGGTCCCTTCTGGTCGCCGGCCCGCAAGGGTCTCCCGGGTGTCCCTCGGGGCGGATCCTAAGCCGCCCACAGGCCACGCCGAGAAGCCGGAGAGGGGGGAGAGGGGAGGGGGGGCTGAGCCGGGGCCCCTGCACGTGCGCAAACAGCCGGTCCCGCGCGCCCCCGCCCCGCGCGCCCCGACGGCGCCCCGCCCCGCCCCGCCCCGCGCAGGCCGGCCGCGCTCGGGTCGGCGGGCTCTATGGGGAAAGCGGCCGCTCCGAGTCGAGGTGGCGGCTGCGGCGGCCGCTCCCGCGGGCTCTCGTCGCTGTTCACCGTGGTGCCCTGCCTGTCCTGCCACACGGCGCCGCCGAGCATGAGCGCGTCCACGCCCGGCGCCCGGCCGGAGCCGAAGCCCCAGCCTCAGCCGCAGCCCCAGCCGCAGCCCCCGCCGCTGTCCGAGCCGGAGCCCGAGTCTGACCAGGTGTTGGAGCCAGTTTCTGAGCTCGTGCTAAGACCCGAGGTGGCGTCGGAACCGGTGATGGAGCCAGGACCCGGGCAGGAACCGGCCCTGCTGCTGGGGTCAGGGTCCAGGCCCCCAGGCGGAGGGGCAGGGCCCGTCACCAAGACCGCCTTGGAGCAGCTGGAAAACTTGCCCTTGGCCAACCCCCCGTTGGGGCCTCTGCAGGCCCCCAGGTGCGGGGCGGTGCCGCGGCCAGGACAGAGCAGGGCATCGCAGTCGGGGGCCGCATTTTCCGGCGCGGCTATGACCTCCCCTGCCCGGGCGATCCTCTTGCCTCTGGACAGTTTCAAGGGCTGGCTCCTCAAGTGGACCAACTACCTGAAGGGGTACCAGCGCCGCTGGTTCGTGCTCAGCAATGGCCTCCTGTCTTACTACAGGTATGGAAGTGCCAGGGAGGGGACCAAGGCTGATGGTAGAGGTGCTGCCTCTTGTCCGGAGGCCATGTTTTGGGTGTCCTCGGAGTTGACTTGAGGGTCATCACCACTCGCCTTGAGACGCCTGGAGGGCATGCACTCCAGCATGGGATAGGACACCTCTGGCTAGTCTCTGCGGGCTGGGGTCCTAAACTCCCGGCTGGGGTCCTAAACTCCAGGTGTGGCCTTTAGTGAACGTGGGTTTCCTGTAAGAGGGAGATGGTCCTGGGAGTTGTGGATCCTGGGGGACTTCCAGCAGAGGTTCCAGATGTCTCTTGTCTTGAGTTCCCTGCTTATTGGTTGGCTAAGCCTGCGGTGGCCTGAGATCAAGGCCACTGTGTCTGAGATCAAGTGGATATATTTTTTCAGGAAGTAGGTGAAACAGGTGCCGTCGTCTAGCCCAACTTTAGAGGCGCCCTAGTGGCATAATGGTTACACATTGGGCTCTGGTCCACCAGGTCAGCAGTTCGAAACCACTCCTTGGGGAAAAGATGGGCCTTTTTACTCCTGTAAGCAGTCCCAGAAACCCACAGGGGCAGTTCTAGTCTGTCTTACGGGGTCCCTGTGAGTCAGCATCGACTCAATGGCAGTGGTGCCTCACTTTGGCTATTACTGACTGGAGTCAGCCCCAAAGTCCTTGTCCTTTTGATCCAGGAGCTGAAACCATTGGCAGTTTATTCCCTCTCCCTGTCGGCCATTCAGTTTCCCTACCTTTCCTAAGGCTGCTTGCCTTGCCTCGAATCCAGCAGACCCTCAGATGCACCAGCCACCCTCTGCCCTTCAGGAGCCCACCTTGGCCTTGTGTGGAGAATCAGGAAGCATCTTGTTGTTCCCTTACTTATTAAAAATGGGATTCCAGGTGAAGTAATTAACACTGTCTTCCTGCTGAGGTGCCCTGGTGGCGGAATGGCCTGCACATTGGGTTGTTAACCGCAAGGTCAGCGATTCAAAACTACCAGGAGCTCCTCCAGAGAAAGCGGAGGCCTTTTACTCCCATGAAGAGGTAGACTTTCGGACACCCACAGAGGCAGTTCTGCTCTGTCCTCTGGGGTCGCTATTGGCTTATTACTTCATTGAGTAGATACTTAAATAAGGATAAAAAAGAAGTACATACAACTAGATTATCTTATAGGGCAGTTTTAAAATATTAACGAACTATATTAAATAATACCTGACAAAACAATACATCTGTTATTTAGGATACCTCCATATTGCTTCTTGATTGGTGCCCTCACTTACAATATTCTTCACTTTTCTCTGGGCATCGTCAGCTGTGCGCTCGCTCTTAGCCATCTTTTCACTGTAGGAGCAGGATCCCATTCCTTTCGAGGTGACCAATTAGACAGTAGTCATTGTGTTTGGGATGTTAGAAACAGGCGACTTCTCTTCTCTGAACATACCATGTTCATCTTTGAAAAAGCCCTTTCGGCTGCTGCTAAACTTGCAGCAATTGCCTGACAATATTTTAGCTCGTTGAACGCTTTCAGGAATTGCGTCATTCACTCACAGCAGCTCGTGGGCATTTGGAGGGTAACACAAAGCTAAAACAAGGGGCACAGCGTGTCACCCTCTGGGTGCTTGGCCCTTTTACCTTCACGTTACATGGTTGTTTATGGAAGTAACAAACGAAAGGGGGAAAATGTAGCCGTTGATCACAAGTCTAACAACTTTTACAAAATGAATAAATACATATGACAAGCTTGTTCCATCTGATTGTTTATACCTCTAGATAGAATGAACGTTACTGCAGGTGCTTAGCATACACTGTTGCGCCAATGAACATTCACAAAGAGGAAGGACATGGGTGAAGGGGACAGCGGTCAGTTAAGATATGAAAATAATAATTTATGAATTATCAAGGGTTCATAAGGGAGGGAGGGTGGGAAAAAATGAGGAGCGGATACCAAGGGCTCAAGTAGAAAGAAAATGTTTTGAAAAGGATGATGGCAACATAAGTACAAATGTGTTTGATAAAATTGATGTATGGGTTGTTATAAGAGCTGTAAGAGCCCCCAGTAAAGTGAAATGAAAAAGAGAGTAAGGAATTTGAGTTTGCGTTTCCACATTGGGCATCAGGGTCGGCCACCCACCTTAGAGACAACCCTGATTACACGGGCCATTTTAACAACCAGTTTGCCAGACTCAACAAAAAATTAGGTGTCAGTTCTGCTGAACCTGTGTGAACTGGATAAATCCCACCACTGGATGGTTCCCACTCTAAGATGGATGGGGACCGACCCTCCTTAGTTACTGCAGGGGAAAAGCTGACATGTGTTTCTAACGTGCTCTTCTCATGGGGTGACCAGATGCCCCTCGGTCCCCTGATCGGAAGAGGGCAGATCAGCACCTGTCTCACATCACATTGTGCTTAGTGTGCAATCTCTCTGAGCGAAAAGATCCCCCTGTCCAAAGGATATCTTTCTTGCACGGCCAGTCTTAGGACAGCCCTTCCGTCTGGTCTGTAAGCATTCACTAAGCCCTTGCCACCCTCTATCATTGTCTTGTCCCCAAATGATTTCTTAATAGTGAATTAGGTTTACGTTTCAGACCATCAACTCTGCATTCAGCAGGTCAAATCTCTCATCAGCCACTTTCCCCCAACCCCCACCCCACCTCTGCTCCCATATCCTCTTCCACCTTCCTGCCTCTGCTTTTTGTTCTTCCTCTTGTGCGCCTCAATCCCTCTTTCACCTGAGTCCATACCTTTCAGTCTTCAAGCCTGTTGCTTATCTCCCCACCCTTGTCGTCTTCCTCTGGGGACCTCCATAGCCTGTAGGCACATCCTTGTCACTTGTTTAGGATGCATATGTGTTTCTCTGGATAGGAGTGGTCCTCTACAATATCTGTCCTGTGGTTGACTGACACCACTCAGCATCATGTCCTCCAGGTCCGTCCATGTCACCAGGTGCTTCATGGTTTCATCACTGTTTGTTAGTGATGCGTGGCGTTCCGCTGCGCGCATGCACCAACCTGCCTTTATCCATGCGTCTACGGATGGACATTTGAATAGCTCCCGGCTTCTTGCCATTGTCACACGTGCTGCCAGGAACGTGGGAGGACACTTGTCTGCTCCTGCTGGGGCTCTTACTTCTTTAGGGCTTATGCCCAGCAGAGGGATTGCTGGCTCCTGTGGAATTTCCAGTCCCAGTTGTTTGAGGTAGTGCCACATGGCTTTCCACAATGGTTGTACGTCTGTCTCTTTGAATGCATGGGGAATGTTGGTCGTGGACCCCACTTCCCACTGGATGATGGCACATTCACCGATGGTACCTTTGCAGCTGCATATTTAGGGGGTTCCAGGATTGTCCTGCTGTGCCAATGAGAGGTTCTGAGGTTTCACAGGGGCAAGTAGCTTCTCTGAGATCACCTGCCCAGTAGGTGGTAGAGATCTGACCTGTGTCAGTTCAGGTATGTCCCAAAGCCCACCCTTGAATTCAGCCTTTCCCAGTTCTATGTATTAGCTCATATCCTACTCACCTGTAGAGTCAAGGTCATGTCGATGCCTTAGGGCCCCACGGTGTCAGGAAAACCTACATGTAATGCAAGTGAAACTTGACCTCATGGGTTTTGTTTGTATTTTAAAGAGAAAGAACAAAGGCGCCCCACTTTCTTTTCTGACAAGAATTATATATGAACGGTTGATGCTGAAAGGTAATCTCAAATGTGCAGATTCTCTGGGGAGCTAGGAACGATTCCTACTGTCTGTTGATAAGGTTGTGGGTACAGATACTGGCGTAGGAGGCGGAGTGGGTGGGGACACAGCCGGAGCTCTGTAGTTGGGCTTTTCCATCTTCCAGCGCAGGGACATTTGTGAGGATGGCGCAGGCCTGGGCTCGTCCCTGCTGTTGTGCATGAGGTCGCTGTGGGTTAGCACCCACTTGATGGCGCCTCACAACGGCCGCAGATCCTGGTCGCCAACCCCTTTCTTTTCTGTTCCTGTAAGCAGGTTTGGTTGTTTTTAATGTCAGCCACTTTCAGGAATCCATAAAGGGGTGTTACACACTCTCTGGTTAAAAAATAAAACCTTCTTGGTGGGGAATCGGTGATGTTTTAATACAGCGCATCAGTTTCCATTCGGCGTCCGTACGCATTTTGTTTCATCTCATCGGTTGCCCCCTCTCGGCAGGAATGTTATGTTATTTACAGCTTTCTTACTTTCTCCCTGGGTTTCCGATTTCCTCTCTTTGTTTCCTAATCCTTCTGAGCGCTGTCCTCTGGCAAATGCTGTTCTTTTGCTTGATGATTCTAAGACGTGTGCGCCTCCCGAGTGTTACTGTGCTTAGATAGACCTGACCATTGTGTGTCCGAAAATTGAGTTTCATTTCTGTGTCCGAAAATTGAGCTTCATTTCAGAGCCGATGGGTCATGAAGGGCTATAACCGTGGAGGTTCGACTGGTCTTTGTCAGAGCGGTGACTTGGTCATTTTTTATGATTTTGAGTTTGTTCACATTTTTCATCCACTCCTCCCAGGACCCTCTAATGCGGTTGCTGGCAGGGCAGTAGGAAGGGGTAGCCAGGCACCATCTGGTTATGCTCCCAGGCTAACAGGTGGGCGTGGGGTGGTCCATGAGTCCTTTGGATTTACTGTTTTCATGTCTATGATTTTCATCACCATTCTTCCCTCTGCTGGGGAGGGACCAACTGTTACAAATTAGTAGCCCTTCGTGAGCTTTCAGACCCCATCCTACCCACCAGAGTAAGGTTACAACATGACCTTTGTGGACTATGTTAGTCGATTGACCTTGGTGCCTCTGTAGACCAGCGGTTCTCAACCCTCCTAATGCCGTGACCCTTTCATACAGTTCCTCATGTTGTGGTGATCCCCCAACCATAAAATTATTTTTGCTGCCACTTCATCACTGTAATTTTGCTACTGTTATGAATGAATGAATGCCCCACATGGGTCGCGACCCACAGGTTGAGAACCACTGCTGTAGATGATGGTCTTGAGCCCCCAGGTCCAGTGACTCCAGAGGTTTGGATGTGGCTGAGAACCACACGCCCCATAGACGTCCGCTCATGTATATATTTACAACAAAGGTAAAGAAAATGCCCACGTGTAAATCTCCACGGTGAAACCTATATATTTTGTGGGTAGATGATTTTTATGGGACTTACATTGACGGCTGTAACAAAGTGTGATGTACACTGCTTTAAGTTGTGGAGAAATCTGTGTAAAAAGACAACGTCAACCGCTTTTACCAGTAGAATTCAGTGGCATTCACTGCAGTCACCCTGCGGAATGCAATGACCACCACTCTCGTTTTTGTAAGTTTTTGTAAGAGCTCTGTACCACTAAAACAATAGCCCCAATAACGATGTATAAGTTACCAAGGGCACATGAGGGAGGGGGGAGAGGGGAGGGAGGGGAAAAAAAAAGAGGACTTGATGCAAAGGGCTTAAGTGGAGAGCAAATGCTTTGAGAATGATTGGGGCAGGGAATGTATGGATGTGCTTTATACAATTGATGTATGTATATGTATGGATTGTGATAAGAGTTGTATGAGTCCCTAATAAAATGTAAAAAAAGAGGAGAAAAAAATGATTAGGGCAAAGAATGTACAGATGTGCTTTATACAATTGATGTATGTATATGTATGGACTGTGATAAGAGTTGTATGAGCCCCTAATAAATTGTTTAAAAAAACAAACAAACAAAAAAACAATAGCCCCATCCCCTCTTCTCAGCCACTTCCCTCTTCTCAGCACACGTGCCCGCTGCAGATACTTCATAGAAGTGGGATCATGCGGTATTGTCCTCTTGTGTCTAACGCCATTCTCTCAGTATAATGTTTTCACGGTTTCTCCATGGACACTCATTCCAGCACTTCACTTCTCTTTACGGCTGGATTCTCCATTTGGATCCGTGTGCCACATTCGATTCATCTGCTGATTGGCACTGGGATTGCTTCACCACGGGGCCATTTTGAACAGTGTAACAAGGAATGCGGGCAGACAGACGTCTGTGTGTGTTCTTGCTTTCAGTTCTTTTGCACAGATGCCCAAGAGTGGGGTTGCTGTGTGATACGGTGGTCCAGCTTTGTGGGGTGTTCCTAAACTTTTTCATAGTGCACCTCTTCATTTCTCAATTTTTCTGATGGGCTGCTACAGAAATTCTTGTGTATGTGCAGGGGCTTCTTTTGGTGAAAGCTCTGGGCTGTTACATTGTATATAAATATTCACTTTACATAATGCCTAACTGTTATCCAAAGTGGATGTACTGGTTTACATTCCCATCAACAAGGAATAAGGGATCCCGTGGATCTGTATCCTGTCCCATACTTGGTATTTCCAGACTTCATAAATTTTGCCCATCAAATGGGTATGACATAATATCTCATTGTCTACCCGGATTTTATTGACTATGCAAAGATCAGCGACCGACTGTATCAACAATTTATGGATAACATTGCAAAGGAGGGGGACTCAAGAACACTTAACTGTGCTCATCCAGAACCTTGAGATGGAAGCCATTCGAACAGAACAGGGGGGGCCTTCATGATTGAAATGAGGAAATGTGTGTGTCAGGGTTGCATCTTCTCCCCATACTTATTCAATCTGTATGTTGAACAAGTAAGCCAAGAAGCTGAACCCACAGGAGCAGGAAGAAGAATGTGGCATCGCAATTGGAGGAAGACTCCCGAACAACTTGTGATACGTAGATGACGCAACCTGGGACGTTGAAAGCAAAGAGGACGTGGAGCGTGTAGCGATGAAGATCCATGACTACATCTTCAGTGTGGATGACACCTCAACATAAAGAAAGCAGAAGGCCTCTGAACTGGATCCAGAAGCAACAGCAATATTAAAAAACAAACAAACCACTATTTAAGTTTATCAAGGATTTCATTTTACTTGGATCTACAATTCAGGCCCATGGATGCAGCAGTCTAAAAGTCAATGATGGGTTGTTTGGGGGAATCTGCTGCAAAAGATCTCCTAAAAGTGATAAAAAGCATAGATGTCACTTTGAAGGAGCACCCAATGCAAACACGATACTTTCAGTCATCTCATATGCCTGCAGAAGCTGCACACTGAATGAGGAAGACCAAAAAAGAGACGCCCGTGCCAGTTACATAATCTCCTGTCAACTTGCGAAGGGGTGGAGTCTAGCCTGTCAATCAGGTTGCAGCTTGATGACCTCATTTGGAGGCGTCACGAAGATAAACAGCTGACTGGAGGTCAGATACACACTCCTCTCCCTGTGAGGCATTCCTGTTGACAAGCCACATGGGGCTACACTGATGGCAGCCAGAGCCCTGACGCTGGAGGAGCCACGTGGAGACCCACCCCAGTTCTGAGATGCTTCCACCGCCACTGGATCCCCAAGACTCTCCACCCACTGGCCTGTGATCTTCCTGCATTCAGCGTCATTGCATGTGTTATGTTGCGTGAGTCTGAAGAGAAATTTATAGGCCGGTATTGGACATATGGGCTAATTTAATCAGACTTATGGACTTGATCTAGACTGGGCTGGGGTGTTTTCTTGATATACAATTGCTCTTTGATACAAAGTTCTCTCTTACACACATACGAGTGTCTCTGGATTTGTTTCTCCACTCAGCCTGGACTAACCCAATGCCTTTGAATGATTATGTTAGCCAAGAATAGACGTGGACTTGGGACATGCCAGGAGGGACTAGTCCCTGGACAGGATACCATGCCTGGTAGAGGATTAGTGAGGAGAAGATGGCCATCGATGAGATGGGTCGACACACTGGCTGCAGCGATGGCCTCAGACGTGAGAGCGATTGTGAGGATGATGTGGGTTTGGGTGTGGTTTCCATTGTACATAGTTTGCTGTGAGTGGGAACAAAGCGTTGGGACCTGACAGTGGGAATCTCTCTCTGTAGTCTTGCCTCGCATTTCAGTCTCCATTACTTTTACTGTGATAGAACGGCAGTGAGTGGTGTTTCAAGTAGAACGTGTCCTTTCAAGGTGGTTTTCTTAGTTACTTCTGCCCTGGGTTTTGTGGGAGAAGCTCATTTGAGTGCTTACGCTGACTCTATGGGGGGGGGGGGGGAGTCCTCAGTTCCACCACGTGAGCTTCGTCACATTCCTATGGCCAGGAATGAAAAAGCGTTCTTTGTAAATACTGTCACACACAGAAAATATTTCTGGGAGGGACGGGTAACCGTCGACAGGTTTTAAGTTTACTTCTTTACAGTAATGTGCTGTTGTTGTGGTGAGGTTCTGTCAAGTTGGTTCCAACTCATAGTGACCCGATGCACAACACAACAGAACAGAGCAATGACATCGGTGTCGTCCTCACAATCGTCCTCATGCTCCGATCCCATCGTTGTCGACCAGGCTCTGTTCGCTGACCCTTCATGTTACCGAGCACGGTGTCCTTTCCTGGGGATTTATCTCTTCTCACAACACGTCCAAAGTATGTGAAACCACGTCTCGCCACCCTCCTCTCCAAGGAGACTTCTGGTTGTACTTCTTCCAAGATGGATTTGTTTGTTCCTCTGGCAATAGATGGTCCTTCCCAAGATTTTCACCGACATCATAATTCAAATGCACCAATTCTTTTGTGTCTTCCTTCTGCGCTGTGCAATTCTACATGCATATGAGGCATTTGAAAATGCCAGGGCTTGAGTAGGGTGAACTTTAATCTCTAAAATGACACCTTTGCTCTTCAACACTTTAAAGAGTTCTTAATGCAGCGCATTTACCCAAGTCAGCAAGTATTTTGATCTCTTGACTGGTGCTTCCATGGGTATTGATTGTGAATCCAAGCAAGACAAAATCCTTTCTCCATTTATCATGACGGTACCTATTGGTCCAGTTGTTGAGATTTTGATTTTCTTTCTTTCTTTTTCAAATGTATGATTCCATTCTTGGAAGCACTTTTCTTTTTAAAAATAATTTTTATTGGGGGCTCTTACAACTCTTATCACAATCGACATTTACATCCATTGTGTCAAGCACATTTGTAAGATTTTGGTCTTTTTGCTATGAGTTGTCATTCATACTGAAGGCTGAAATCCTTGATCTTCACCTGCAAGAACTCCAAGTCCTGACTTTTAGCGCGCGAGGTCCTGACTTTTAGCACGCGAGGTTGTGTTGGCTGTTGTTCAAAGATTGTCGAGCCTTTGTCTGACCCTGATGCTGCATTCTTCTTCATGGGGCGATGCCTAGCTTCTCAGATTTCCCCCTCAGGTTTCAGATTGAATAAGTGTGGTGAAAGAACACAACTCCGACACACACTCTTCTTGATCTTAAACCATGCAGTCTTTGCATGTTCGATTCAAATGACTCCCTCTTGGTCCATGTCCAGGTTCTCCGTGAGCCCAGTGAAGTGTTCTGGAACTCCCACTCTTCTCAAGCGAATCCAGGGTTTGTGATGCTCCACAAACCATCGAGTGTTTGGCACAGAGTAAAACCCAGCTCAACATAGTTTTAATAGTGTCTACTTTCAGGCAAGATCTATCTAATATCGGCAGTGATCCGTGGGAGTAATGCGCTATGAATATAAAGTGGAGATGACATTCTTATCCCATTGCTTGGTGCTCTTAGTTGCATGCCGAATCATTTACCGTGTTTTACATCAATAAGAAGAAGATGGTTTTGTGTTCAGCTTTTTTTCTTTCTTTCCTCCCCTCGGTTTTTTAGTTCCCATTTGAGGATTTTGCTGGTTCTCTGGTAAAAGCCTTGTCATCCATGTGGGAGGACTGGGCGTGATTCCCAGCTGTCGCCCCTCATGTGCAACCACCCCCCATCCATCAGGGAGGCTGTGGGTAGTGATGCTGAGGTTTCAGACGAGGACTGAGCACCTGTAATCAATCACGAGGGCCGATGTGGGACTGGACAGGGTTTGAGTCCATTGTGCATCCTGGCCACCATCAGTCAGAGCCCAACTCGATGGCCGTTAACAGCTACCACAGTTCCTGTTTTTAAAACGTCGCCCCTATTTCTTATCTCAGAGGGAATATGTAATTACATGGAGTGAGGAAAAGATCATAAATGCTACAACAGTTTTTTTTAAATTTAAATAATTAAAAATCATTTTATTGGGGGCTCATACAGCTCTTATCACAATCCATCCATCCGTTGTGTCAAGCACATTTGTACATTGTGCTACAATCCCTTCCAGGGGCCATGTGAGTTCTCCAGAGGAAGATGTCCCAAACACAATCTTTACACACATTCATGACCTACTGGCTTTCGTAAGCAAAATTCTGTTTATTTTATTTTTTAATTTTTGATAGACCAATAGTCTGTTTGGTAATTGATCTTATAAATGTAATTTGTCTCACAGGACATTATGTTAAACAGATTTTTTGTTTTGTTTTGTTAATTATTCAAACTGGTGTATGGTTAGGAGTGGCTAAGCCAGCTCGCAAGAAAGACCTCAAAGGAATTAACCTGGGTCTCTTAGCAGACGCAACATCATTATAAACATGGAGACTGAAAGCTAGACAAGGAATAGGGGAGGCTGGAGGAGAAATACAGGGACCTCTCCAGGACCTTTGACCAAGTGATTAACCCTCTGTTGATTCAGAGACACATTTCTGATTTAGGTCTTCCCCGGGCCCCCTTGCCGGCTCAGTTTTGCCATCGGACCGGAGTACTGTTTGCCCCCCGAACCCCCGACCCTCACTCCAGGGGTTTTGGGCTTTTGCTAGAATGTCTGGTGTGAGATCTGTGACCGTGACGATACACTTGCCTTGGGTGTAACTTTTCTGGAGGGCCAACCATGGACAAGCTGGTGTGGGAGACACGGGGTGACTGACACCATCCACTCCAGCATCGAAGGGGAGGGGGCTGTCTACACAGGTCTGGTAGTGTCCTCAGAGGTCAGCAGGCTCAGAAGAAGTGCCGTAGTGGGAAGTGCCCAGTGACTGGATTGTCAGGCGCATGAGTTCATTCCTCTTGTAATGCACTGACTGGAAGGTTGGCTGTTCTAATCCACCTGAGGGTATCTCAGAAGAAAGGCCTGGCAGTCCTCTTCAAACAGGCCCCAGCCATCGCAGACCCTGGAAGATGCCGTTCCATTGTGAAACACACAGGGCCGCCACGAGCCAGCCAGAATCAACTGGACAAGCGGCGGGCTTGGTTGTGGTTTTGTAAACGTGGAGATGTCGTCGGCCCGTTACGTCGGCAAAGGCAGACAGACCTTTGAAAAGAGTGTACAGTTCCTTAGGCCGAGAGCATCTTGCCTCAGTGATGGAGGAGATGAGCTTGCTATCAGAAAACTGTGCTGTGCACAGACACACGGGGAGGAGGAGATGGTAAGAAAGCCCTGAACAAGAGTGATGTTGGCAGCGTGGCACGGCGGGGTGGGTTTCTAAGGCCCTTTTGATAGTTGCGCTCGGGACGCTGAGTGCCAGGCACGCCTTTCTTTCATGTGTGCATCCTGGGCTGCTGTGAAGAGTTCTTGGCATATTCTGGTGGCCTCATAATGCTTGGCTTGGCATCTCATCAGACGCTTGGCCTCAGCCCTACATTTCATGCCCACTTAACAGCCCTGACTCACACCATCTGCCTGGCACTGCCAGGCCATTGCCTGACAAACCAGTGGAGGGCCAGTGGCATTGTTGAGTTGGTACAGAGACTGCCAGAATGGGCTTACTTTTGAAGTAGCAGTAGGCACCATCTTCCTGAAATAGAGTAGGATGGCTTCCCTGGGGTCACCAGAGGAAGCCCCAACCCCGGCCACAGGCCTCCCAGCTGCCTCTCCTATCCCTTCTCTGGTCCCTCCTCTGTCCGACCCTTGACCCTTGCTTCATACCGCTGGCCACGCGTTTCCTCCACGAACCACATGCCTTGGGTTTGCCCCTCCAGAGCTCTGCACCTCCTGGCTGCTGAAAGCCCAGCTGGGCCAACTTGGCTGGATCTGCCTAGGCGTCCCCTCAGGAAGCTGGGGGAACCAGTCAACCTTCCTCTGGGTGCCATTATGGCTGTCCCATCCCCTGGCTGGTCACCCTGTGAGCTGGGTGTTAATCCAACTCTTCTCTGACCCTACTTGCGGATCGACGGCCATGTCTTCTCACTGCAGCATCCCCTGCTTGGCCTAGTGCCTTTGACTCAGCAGACACAGTCGATTTCAGGGATGACGCGTTCAATAGAGAACACCCTCTGCGGGCCGGCCCCAATCCCAACTATGTGGACAGCCCCTCTCCTCCCAGAAGAATGCACTTCAGAGGACAGCACTGGAGCGACAGCTCAGGGAGAGGGGTGCATCTGATCAGAGCACACGGGAACAAACGAAGAGGGAAGGAGAGAGAGTGGAACATATCCTGGCCCACCAAACTCCGAGGACGATATTCCTGCTCAGAACAGCCAGTGCACAGAGAGGACCATAGGGCCGGACCCACCATGAGGCAAGACATCCCTCACTGACCCTTAGCACTAAGAGAGACAACACTGGAGGCACAGGGTGTGACTTGTGCCTGATCTGACCCCACCACACTGGGGCGAAAGGCGTGTAACAGAGCCACAGGGGAGCAGAGCAATGAAGTCCCCAGGGAATATCAAAACTAGACTCTGGGGTCAGGGCATGGCACCCCATCAGACTTGACCGGAAAACACTACTAAATTAAGGTGACCAGATTTTAACATTGGTAAAGTGGGACGCCAGCGGGACACCCTTGAGAAAACTCATATCCTGGCGAAATAGCCACAGGGCAGCCGGAAACCGTATTCCCTAGCTTGTCGTGCATTCTTTCCAGAAATCGGGACTTTTAAAAAATGCTGCGGGACACGAGGAAAATTGTTAAAAATCGGGACGTCTGGTCACCTTATGTCACCAGACAGACATGGAGCAACTATTTATAGTCCTTTTTTTGGTCATTGGTTTTGTTGCTGTTGTTTGGTTTTGATGTTTTCATTTGTTTTGTTTTGCTCTGCCTTGTTTGTGTGTTTACTATTGTCTCTGCAGGTCTATCTAGATAAGCTAGGCGGGATAAACAATCCGGAGGAGAAAACAACAGGACCAACAGTTCCAGAGGGACATGGGAGAGGGGAGGCAGGGAAAGGAAGTGGGAGTTAACAAACCCAGGGACAATGGAACAATAAGTGATCTAAAATCGATAGTGAGAAGCAGGTAGGAGGCCTGATAGGGCCTGATCAAGGGCAATGTAACAGAAGAATTGCTGAAATTCAAATGAAGGCCAAACATGATATCGGGACATGAGGACAGTAAAAGGAAATAACTGGGAGGTAAAGGGCATTTATAGAGGTCTCAATACAGGCATGCACATATGTAAATATATTTATATATAATGATAGTGAAATAGATCTATGTACATATATTTATATGCTAAGTATTAAGGTAGCAGATGTACATTTTTCCTCTACTCAAGTCCTCCCTCAACGCAAGAACACTTTGTTCTAATAACCTGGCATGCTGTGATGCTCACCTTCTCGACACAATCATTGAAGACAAAATGGGTGCATAGCAAATGTGTTAAAGAAAGCGGATGGTGCACGGCTATCAAAAGATATAGCATCTGGGGTCATAAAGGCTTGAAGACAAACAAGTGGCCATCTATTGCGAAGCAACAAAGCCCATGTGGAAGAAGCACACCAGCCTGTGTGACCATGAGGTGTCTATGGGCTCAGGTATCAGGCATCAAAAACCCAGAACAAAAAGTTATATCAATGTGAATGAGGGGGAGTGCAGAGTGGCAACCCAAAGCCCATCTGTAAACAATTGGACATTCCCTTACAGAAGGGTCACAAGGAAGAGATGAGCCAGTCAGAATGCAGTATAGCACCGACAAAATATACAACTTTCCTCTAGTTCTTTAAAGCTTCTCCCCCCACCCACCCCCACACACTATCATGACCCCAATCCTACCTTACAAATCTGACTAGCCCCGAGCATGTACACAGGTACAGATCAGAGCTGGAAACATAGGGAACCCAGGACAGATAAACCCCTCAGGACCAATAATGAGAGTAGCGATACCAGGAGGAGAAGGGGAAGGTGGGGAGAGAAAGGGGAAACCAATCACAGTTCCTCCCTGGGGAACAGACAACAGAAAAGTGGGTGCAGGGAGACAGGTCAATGTGAAGGGAGACAGGTCAGTGTAAGACATGAAAAAATAATGATAATTTATAAATTATCAAGGGTTCGTGAGGGAGGGAGGCTAGCAGAGGGAGGGGAAAAATGAGCTGATACCAGGGGCTCAAGTAGAAAGAAAATGTTTTGAAAATTATGATGGAAACAAATGTACAAATGTGCTTGACACAATGGGTGTGTGTATGGATTGTGATAAGAACTTTATGAGCCCCCAATAAAATGATTAAGAGAAAAAAAGACCACACAACAAAAACCTAAATTTAAAAAAGAAAGCACCCTTTGCCCTTTTAATCTCTTCCATATCATAAAGAGCCAGTATTTCGTCCATACCTCTACAGGAGTCCTGGCAAATCAAGTGACCCCAAAGGGCTGCACCTGGTCAGATGTTTTCTTATCCTTATCAGGAGCCAAGAAGATGTGAAGGTTTTGAGAATTCATTGTATTCTTTTTAAAATTGATCACTTCATTCATGAATTAATTTTATTGTAGAGTAATTTTAAGTTGGTAAGGAAATTGAAAGTACCACGGACTGCCAAAAGAACAAACAGATCTCTCTGGGAAAGAAGTACAGCCAGAATGCTCCTCAGAAGCAAGGATGGGGAGACTTGTTCTCATGTACTTTGGGCATGTTGTCAGGAGAGGCCAGTCCCTGGAGGAGGAGGAGGAGGAGGAGGAGGAGGAGGAGGAGGAGGAGGAGGAGGAGGAGAAGAAGAAGAAGAAGATTGACAAGATAGGTGGGCACAGCAGCTGCAGCTATGGGCTTGAGCCCATCAGAGCGATTGTGAGGCTGGTGCTGGACCAGGAGGTGTTTCCTGTATTGTGCAGGCGTTGCTATGACACTCAATGGCTCCTCAGAACAACAACAACAACAACAACAACAACAACAACATGGAGTCCTGGTGACGCTGTTGACTAAGCATTGGACCTACCTCAAGGCTGGTGGTCCAAACCCACCTGCTGCTCCGTGGAAGAAAGGGGAGGCTGTCTGCTTGTATAAAGATGCACAGCTCTGGAAACCCTCTCCAGGGTGGATACGAGTTGGAATTGACTAGATGGCCGTGGGTTTGTTATGTTTGTCTCCGCTTTCAGTTTTCTTTAGTTTACAGACAGTTCTGCGGAAAGGACAGAGAGTTCCCAGATAGACCTCTCCCTTGTACATTATCTAATAGGATCAATATAAAAATCATATAATCCATCATGCGATCAGGAGGTGTCGACAGGAAGAGGTATCAGAAGTTCAAAAACAAGCAAGCAAACTGACATGAAGGAACTTCGTCCAAGTGGAGACCCAAACCCCCCTGTAAGATAATTGGACAGTTCCTCACAGGAGGGCCACGTGGGAGGGACGATAGATCCAGGGTGCAGAAGAGCACTCATGAAGCACATAATTGCCCTCTAGTTCTTTAATTTCCTTTAATTTAGTTATACAATTTCCTCCTCATTATTATGGCCTTCGTTTTGCCTCACTAATCTCACTAGGCATGTGTATGTACATTGGTACAATCAAGATCTTTCAATGCACGAAATGCCTGCTAGATAGACCCCTGAGAGACAGTAAGGGGAGCAAGGACTCCCTGAAGGGCAGGGGAAGGGAGAACTGATAGCAACGACGACTGTAGGGAACAAACATCAGAATTTTAGGTGAATGGAGACATGGGATGGTGGAAGTTATGGGAAAACAGCAAGCATATAATATATTGAGGACTCAGGGGTGTATGGTGGGGAGGGAGGGAACAAAGGGGAGCTGTTATCAAGAAAGTTCAAAGAAGAAAAAAAATGTATTGAAAATGATGATGGCAGCAATTTTCCAGTTAGTTTTGACCTAAGGAACTTATGGATTGTAAGAATATCTGGTACAGTGTTTTTAAAAACGTCCTTGTTGTGAAGAATTGTAAGTGCATATTAGAGTTGACTGTTGGCTCAGTGAATCCCTATGCATCTACAGGCCCCCCTTGATTCGTCTAGGTCTCCCTCTTAGATCATTTTGTTACAGATCCCAAATACTATGATTTCATTTTAGTTTTTTATTGTGAATCAGGTGGGAGTTTACGTAGCAGATCATCAGTTTAGCATTTAACAACGCAAACAACCAATCCACCCTCCCCATTGGCTTGCCCTTTCCCCCATCTACCTCTTTTAAGATGGTCTCCCCTTCCACTCCAGTTTACACGGACCCTCTGCCTACCTTCTGGTTTCTTACTTTCTCTTCCCCCACCCCCCTCCCACCCTTGATAACCACGAAACTTTCTTTTTTCATATCAGTGGCCTCATGCAATATTCGCGCTTTGTGATTGACTTATTTCACTCACCACACTGCCCTCCAAATCCATCCGTGGCCTGAGGTGCTGCTCAGTCTCACCATTCTTCTTTTTCATGTCCCCTCGTCCTTATTCTTTGGCGATGTGCACTGTGTGTGTGTACCAAAGCCGCCTTCTCCATTCAACCGCTGTTGGGCACCCAGCTTGCTTCTGTCGTCTTGCTACTGGACGAACACTGCACTGAGTGGGCGTGTGCACAGATCCCTGTCCGTGCCGTAGCCAGGTGTGTAGCGGGTGGCCCGATCGCTGGGACAGAAGGAACTGCTATGCCCTGCTGTGTGAGGAAGCGTCACGGTGACTGTGCAGACCTACAGTCCCACCAGACATCATCGTTGATCTGTAACCGTTTCAGCTCTAAAGGACGGGGACGACCTGCTTCCCAGTGAGGGCGTGTTTCAAGGGCGAGCTGAACGTAGGGCTTGCAGTGTCTCTGACTGGAGGGGATTAGCTGCCTATCTTCCGAGACACCTTTTTGGTTGAGCGCATTAACTGTGTCACCAATGGGTTTCATGCAAATCGGGTCGTAGTACCTTATGGGCTGAACTGCAGCACTAGCTCATTAGGGGAGGGATGGTTCCCTGAGGACACGGAAAGGGGCCGGGAAAGGGAGGAAGGGGAAACTGATAGCATTGAGGACTACATAACCCCACTCGAAGGGAACATCAGACTTTTAGGTGAATGGATACCTGAGATGGTGTAAGTTATGGCAAAATAACCACCACAATAATAATCTATAATATATGGAGGGTTCGGGGGGGTGTAGGGTGAGGGGGATGTCTGGACTGTTGTGGGCCTGCTGTTTTCAGCCTTCCTAATGGGAAGTGGGCCCTGGCCTACCTGGTCAGGTGAGGATTTTGCCCAACAGGGAGTTCAGGCCACCTCCGCGGGAAGGTCCTGCCTCTCACCACCACCGCGTCATCTGTAAGTTGCAGAGAGTGAACCGAGATGTCTGGCCGAGCACCCAGATTTCACTCCACTCCCTTCCACCCTCTCCTAATAGGAGACTCGATGCTTTCTAAAGCCACTGAATGACTAGGGGGGGCAAGGAGGGGGGAGGAGCGGTCGCCGTAACGTGTTGATGAGTGATGGCTGAGTGCCATAAAGGAAGACGAAGAAGAATAAGGGTATATATATATATATATATATATATATATATATAAATATATATATATATATATATATATATATATATGCCCCCGGATACTGTGGTTACACGTCAAACGAAAGAGCACAGACTCCTAATCCTCATCCACATCTCACGAGGAGTCAGTTTCTATTGTCCTAAATAACATCACAGGTTTTTTGATATCTTTGTTTCTAGCTGGACCCAGTAAGGTTTAGATGTTGAGCTGGATGGTATGTCTTTTCTTTTACTGTTTATAATGGAATCTGCTTTTCTAGAGCAATTTTAAGTGTGCAGAAAAATTGAGCAGGGAGACGGACAGACTGCAAATATTCCTCTGTCTGCCCAGTTTCCACTATTACAACAGCTCACATTGGCAAGGCACATAATCAGTGAACCAGCACTGACACGTTGTTACTAACTAAAGCTCACCATTTACATTGGACGCACGCCCCTTATTGAAAAGTGTAGTGGGTTGGCAAGCACACCCACCCATCATTACAGTGTCATTCAGAATGGTATCACTGTCTTAAAAATGTCTTGTGCATATATATAGGAGGATGGGGAAATAGATCTATGTGTCTATATTTATAGGTCAAGTATTAAGGTGGCGGAAGGACCTTGGGCCTCTACTCAAACACTCCCTCAATGCATGAATACCTTCTTTTATTAAATTGGAACTCTATGATGCTCACTCTCCCAACACAACGGCTGGAGCCAAAGTGGGTGAACAAGTAAATGTGGTGAAGAAAGCTGATGGTGCCCGGCTATCAAAAGAGATAGTGACTGGGGTCTTAAAGGCTTGAAGATAAACAAGCGGCCATCTAGCTCAGAAGCAACAAAGTCCACATGGAAGAACACACCAGCCTGTGTGATCGAGTGGTCCCAAAGGGATCAGTTACCAGGCATCAAAGAACAAAAAATCATATCATTGACTGCACACCTCCATGATAGGATCGCTGAAGACAAATGGGTGCATAAGCAAATGTGGTGAAGAAAGCTGATGGTGCCCGGCTATCAAAAGAGATAGTGTCTGGGGTCTTAAAGGCTTGAGGGTGAACAAGCGGCCATCTAGCTCAGAAGCAAAAAAGCCCACATGGAAGAAGCACACCGGCCAGTGCGATCACGAGGTGCCCAAGGGACCAGGTATAAGCCATCATGCAAAAAAAAAAAAAAGATATGTGTGTGTATGTATGTGTATATGTATATATGTATGTGTATATATGTATATATATCATATTAAATGAAGGGGGAAGTGCAGAGTGGAGACCCAAAGCCCAAGTGTCGGCCAATGGAGATCCCCTCATAGAGGGGTTTAGGAGAGGAGATGGGTTAATTAGGGTGTGAGGTAGTATCGATGAAGAACACAGCTTTCCCCCAGATCCTGGATGCTTCCTCCCCCCAACTACCATGATCCGAATTCTACCTTGCAGGGCTGGATAGGACAGAGGCTGTACACTGGTACATATGAGGGTTGGAGGTACAGGGAATCCAGGGTGGATGATACCTTCAGGACCAAGGGTGTGAGGGACGATGCTGGGAGAGTGGAGGGTGAGTGGGTTGGAAAGGGGGAACTGATTACAAGGATCCACATGTGACCTCTTCCCTGGGAGAGGGACAGCAGATAAGGGGGGAAGGGAGACTCCAGATAGGGCAAGATATGACAAAATAATGATGTATAAATTACCAAGGGCATATGAGGGAGGGGGGAATGGGGAGGGAGGGGGGGAAAAAAGAGGACCTGATACAAGGGGCTTAAGTGGAGAGCAAATGCCTTGAGAATGATTGGGGCAGGGAATGTATGGATGTGCTTTATACAATTGATGTATGTATATGTATGGATTGTGGTAAGAGTTGTATGAGTCCCTAATAAAATGTAAAAGAAGAAAAGAGAAAAAAATGATTAGGGCAAAGACTGTACAGATGTGCTTTATACAATTGATGTATGTATATGTATGAACTGTGAAAAGAATTATATCAGCCCCAATAAATTGTTAAAATTAAAAAAATTAAAAAAGAAAAAAAGAAAAAAAATGTCTTGTGCTCCACCTGTTTTTCTTTCCCCCCTCCCCAAGCTCCTGGCAACCATGATTATTTTACTCCTCCAGAATACCACATAGTGGGAATCAGAGGTACGTAGCCTTTTCAGGCTGGGTTCTTTCTACTAGCGATAGGTATAGAAGGTTCTTCCGTGACTTCTTATGGCTTGATAGCTTATCTCTTTTTATCATCAGACAGATCCCAGAGTTGAGAGCCCCTTCCACACTGCTTCATAATATAGGTCAAGGGGCCATATAGAAAAAGAATGTTTGGAAACTGTGGTAGCAAACGTACAGTTCTGCTGGACACAGTTGAACTATGGAAGGATTATGTATTAATCCTAATTAATAATAATAATAAAACCCGGAAACTTAAATACATCTTCCCAGGGGACTTTGTAGCTCGTGCAAATATTCATATTTAGTGTTTGCCACGCCAGTTAGTTCTAAGCCCTTTACATGGTTCTTCAGGTTTTTCCTCCCAATAAGCCTTAGAGGCGGAGGTGCTGTTATTACCATCTGGTTGTCACCGTCAGAGAAATGGGTGTCCACAGGTTAAAAAGATGTGCCCAAGACGTCAAAGCTAGTAAGTTGCACTGACACGTCTGACTCATTCCAGAGCCTTTGTCCTTAGTTAGGATCGTGTATTAATCTGGGTACTTCAGAGAAACAAGTCCACAGAACTCATATGTGTAAGAGATATTTTAACTAAAGGTTAAATGCGCATCAAGGAAACATCCCAACCCAGTGCTGCTCAGCCCACAAGTCCAACATTAACCCATATGCCCGACACCAATCCACAAGGTCCTCCTCCATCTCACAAAACAGACGCAATGACGCCGACTGCAGAAGGAAAGCCGAGTCAGTGAATGTGTAAGCATCTCAGCGCTGGCAGGGGTCTCCACACAGCTGCTCCAGCACCCAGGGCTGCATCAGGGTAGGTCCATGTGGCTTCTCCTTGGGGATGTCTTGCAGGAAGTGAGCCTTGCCAGCTGAAGCAGGGAACTGGCTAAGGCAGCTGCACCCTGGTCCGACGATCACAAAGCAAGAGACCCGAGAGTTGGGAAGATGAGGCTCACCGAGCCATTTATCCCTCCACCCTTCAATTGGCCCCACACTAACTACCTCACACAGCTGCAGCTGTCATTTGAGATCAAGGAAAGATAAGATAGCTCTCTAAGGCGCCTTCCACATCTCGAGGCTCTGTCACAAGCCAGCGCTCTACATGCGGAAAGGATGATGGTGGCAGCCTTTGAGGAGATGGGTAATGAGCAAGCAGAGATGGCCGACGAGGCGCTGCGTTCTGACACTTCCTCACCTTCTGCCCTCCCTCAGGATCAGTGTCGTCTTTGCCACTCCGGCCCTGTCGCTTGCTGACCTCTTCCTCCCTGTCACTCTCGTGACAGGGAGTTCTGTGTATGGGTGCTGACAGCAGAGGGGGGAGGCTGGGTCCTCAGCCCTACTGTTCTCCTGGGCCAGCCTCCCCAAGACAAACCACCCCCAAACCCAGCATTTACAGCCACAGGGGCTTATTCTTGCACGAGTGTTGATAGATTGGGCAGCGGGGTGTCCGTCAGCAGTGTCTGGAGTGCTCCTGGGTGCAAGCGGGCTTGCAGGTAGGTCTTGTAGCGGCAGAATTGTAGAGGTGAGGCGTGACCACATTGCCTTGGCCAAGCGTGAGCATCCTCATTCTGGCCCCCACCCCATCGGTCAAATCAAGGCATCAGGGCACATGCCACGCCGATTCCGTCAAGTTCTGTGACAGAGGTCAAGGACTCGTAGTTGTAATTTAGGATTGGGAGTGGGTGGATGGGCAGAGGTAAGAATTGTTGGTAAGTGTGTCAGTCTGTCTCAGCCTCTGCCCTCCTGACTGATGATCGTACCTCTTCAGCTATAAAATCAGAGGGTCGGACTAGGTGGTCCTCAGGGTTCCTTCTGGCCTCAACTTCCAGAGCACTTGATGGACAACCCACTGGAATGCCAGAGAGGAGAAATGGGATGCCCACCATGATTCTGCCGCCTGGTCCTGGGCTGGCTCAGGGAGGTGCTTAGGAAATGTCGTCGACTTTATTGTGGGAAGCTAACACCGAGGGAAATGTGACCAGGACTATATTCCCTAACTTATAACAGGGAATCTGGAAAGCTAAATTCGAGATAAAGTCCAAGCACATTTTCCTGCTTTAAATGTCATTCCCACGGATTCTCCCCTGATAGCGACGCTGCCTTCAAGTGAGCACATGGTTGACTGTGTCTCCCTGTAGAGCTCCTCCCACTGAGGCACCCATCCCCCCTCAAGCCTTCCCCTAATGCAGGTATTGGGTTTCCTCACCTGTGAGCTCAGGGACTTTACTGTGATTACCACCCACCTTGTGATGTATGTAACTCCCTATAAAAACCCCAACACAATAAAGACGCTCTCTCCCCTCCGGGACCTCCAGTCCCCTCTCCTCCAGTGCTCTCTCCTGTGGTCCTCCTTCCCCCTCCCTCCTTCCCCCCTCCCTCTCTCTCTCCTCCCCATCCCCACGTGGACCACCAAGAAGGGCTGAGGTGAGCATGCTACCATGAAATGTGTCGGACTCCTTCATTTTACTTTCTCTCCTCTCTCTCTTATTCTCTATGACTTCACTGTAGTCTCTCTCTATATAACACAGCTGTACAATTGTGCCTACTGGACCCGTGATAGCGGGAGGGACTGATTTTCCCCCTCCCCCCCACTTAATGGCGTAGCTAACTGAGTGTGATGGTCTAGAAGCGTGTGGTGTGGCTTGCCCAGTAGTCAAAGATTGGGAAGAGTTTGCTGGATCTCAGCTGTTCCGTGGTCTTCCTGATCCTGCAATGGCAGCCCCAGGCACTCGGCTTTCTCTCTTTCCCTGCTGTTTTAGTGGGCTTAGTCCCGTGGTCGTGACGGCCCTGGGCCCTGGGTCCCAGGCAGCAGAAGAGCTGAGCTGACGGTGTACGTGTGGCTGCCCATTTTGAGAGACTTACAGGGGAGCGCAGGGGGGTCCCCACCTTTGCCGAGTTGTTCATTTGTTGTGATGAGAAAGACGCCTTCCCTGAATGCTCCATTTATAGAAAATGAAATTGCTTGGCTGGATGCAGGCACAGAAGTATTTTTATTCTTCAGAATGCCCCAGCTCTCTTGTGCTTAATTTATTTCGTCTATCGACAAGTGTTTGCCAGCTGGGAAGGAAAGTAGGGCTGCTTCGACACCATCTCTGACTTTAAGCTGTGGTCACCCCATCGCTTATGTTTTGTATATTTCCTCCCGGAAACCCTAGCGCATGGAAAACGGAGTTCAGTGAATGTGAAGCAGCTGTGTAGGTGCTTTGTCATTGGCACCTGGTTTGTCATTGGCACCTGGCGTGAGGTTTCTGGAGTCCGTAATACGTTGGTTCTTGCCTTCGCAGGATGAAAGGATTCATACCTGAAGCCCCTTTTGTGATCCAAGTGTTTTTTTATGAAGGACTGGATAAGTTTTGGGCTTTACTGTCTCCAGGGGGTTCACAACTGGGCCCAAACAACCACGTGGAAAAGAGCACCCACACGTGTGGATCTTGGGGGGATCCTGGGAGGCCAGAAGCCCAAGAACCCTAGAGGCTGAGCGCATGTGGGCCCCGAGGCTGTGAGTCCCAAGTAGGCCTGGAGCGGACACAAGTGCGCCCGCATGTGGGAGGGAGACCCTACCCCTGTCTGCCTCTGACCAGGAGCAGGGTAAGAGAGCACCCCAGAGCATGCTCCCTGCCTCTGTTCTAGCCCACCCCCTGGCTGGGGGAAGGCGTGGCTGATGGTATTGGTTGATCCCATTGGCTGAGTTAGGCCCACCTGGGTGACGTCATGAGCGTGGGCCTAGTTTGGCCCTCCCAGGTGTACCTCTATCCTGGCTCGAGGACGTACAAGCATGCTCAGTTTGGGGTCATCATAGGTGTCTAATGGTCACCTGACGTCTTTCCAGCCTCCTCTGTGGGGGCCTTTGCGGGCACGGGAGGGACAGCCCCCTGTCCTTAAGCTAGCTCCCTAACACTGGGCAGCTGGGCAGATTTTCCAGGCCTGTGGTTAAGTGGCATAGTGCAGCAGTCGAGGACTTTCTTGTCCAACCATCTCTCTGTCTTCTAACTCCTTTTTATAGCATCTCTGCCCCGTTATCATCAATCTCTGAATAGGGGGCAGAGAGAAAGCATCAAGCTTCCTTCTCCCAGATGGACTGGTCATTCTCTCCGTAACTCCAATGCTAGAAAACTGCTTCTGTGTTCAGTTAAGATGGGTTCCCAGACAACATCCACCCTACTTGGGATGCTTCTCAGTTCCTCGCAGCCGGTCTGGCGCTCCGTCCACACGGCCACACCCTTGATCTCAGTGTCCCTGTGTATTAAGTTCCTGTTGTTGCCTACGAAACCACTCTCAAATTGATCAGCTTAAAATAATAAAAAGCATTAGCTCATTGTTTCTGTGGCTAGGAATTCATGAATGAGTGATTCTGGCCTGGGATTTCTCCTGAGGTTGCAGGTAAGATGTTAACCAGCAAAGCAGCCATCGGAGGACTTGGCCTGGGAACGGAGGCTCTACTTCCAAGGGGGTGGCTAGCTGTTGGCTGGAGGCCTCAGTCCCCACATAGCGCTCTCCAGAGAGCTGCTTGAGTTACCCCCCTCCCGCCCTCCGCCCAACATGGCTGCTGGCTTTTCCTAGAGAGAATGAGCTAAGAAGAGAGCAAGGCAGAAACGATGTTGTCTTTGATGATCTCGCCTCCAATTCATACTCTTCTTGATTCCTCAATCTCATCCTGGTTGTGGGAGTTAGAACCAAAGCACTTAGAGCGGGACCCTCTTTGGGGCAAAGAAACAACCTCCACTTTCTTGCTTGGCTGTTTTGGAATAAACCATTTCATAAGTGAAAGATGTTTTTGAATGTAAAAGTTTTGCTAGTAGTAAATGTTTAGTGGAAACTCCTGGGTGTGTTTTGTTTGTTTTTTCTCCCTATCCCCCTTTTTTCACCAGAAAGTGAAGGGCACACTTTTGAGGCCCCTTTGGGGGATTACGGCCTGATGGCCATCCTTCTCTGTGTTAGTCTGGGTAGACTAGAGAAACAAATCCAGGGAGATGCATGTGTGTATAAGAAAGAGCTTTATATATAAGAGCAATTGGATATTGAGAAAACATCCCGGCCGAGTTCAGATCAAGTCCATAAGTCCGATATTAGCCCATACGTCCGATAATCTATAAAATCCTTTTCAGACTCATGCAACACATGCAATGACGCTGACTGCAGGAAGCTCACAGGCCCGTGGGTGGAAAGTCTTGGGGATCCAGTGGTGGTAGAAGTATCTCAGCACTGGCGTGGGTTTCCACCTGGCTCCTTCAGCTCCAGGGCTTTGGCATAGCTCCATGTGTCTTCTCATTGGGAATGTCTCACAGAGAGTGTGTGTCCCGCCTCCAGCGAGATATTTATCTCCTTTGCACCTTCAATGAGGTCATCAAGCTGTGACCTAATTGAGAGACTAAACCCCACCCCTTCACTCTTAAGTCTCAGATTGACAACTGATGATGTAACTTATAACTGAGATCTGTGTAACTTATAACTGTGTAACCACCCTGTGTAACTTATAACTGAGATCTGTCTCTCTCTGCTGACAGGGCCCTGCCTCCGTTCAGTGTGGTGGTTGAGGTGGTGGGTTGTGGGAGTGAGACAGAAGGTCACATAGGACCCTGTGAAGGCAAAGACCTCATAGTCCTGTTGGCTGCTCTGGGCTCATCTCCAGGCTGGCACGCAGATTCCCTCAGTGAACTCACATTGCCATGTGAAAGCATGGATGTTCCTGAGCATATGAGGGGATTCATGGGCTGTGTCTTCTTTGAGAGCCCGAGACAGCATGCAGAGTGGGACCTGTGCTTCCTCAGGCGGTTGTCGTGTTTTGAGAGGTGAGCCTGTGGTGTCTACTTCAACTCAAGCTTGGTGGGAGTCACTTTTACATCAGATTGCTTCAGCTAAGATTCATGCCACTGTCTGGGATTCTAGACGTCATGACGGGAAGGAGAACCCAGAATAAATGACTGGAGTCACTGTGATCTTCAAGGCTATGTTATACTCGGGGGTTAAATTTCTAGTTAGGCGTGTCCCTGATTGATCCTTAACTTGTGCTGTTTGTCACTGGCTTTGTCTGGTATAATCTTACTTGCTTAGTGCAGTACTGAATTCACTCATTTCTTTTCTTTAGTTCTGCGGGAATTTCAAGTAGTAGGTCACTTGTTGAAGGAAGAATCTAGGTTGCTTGAACCTTCTGTAGATTGTGGCCCCAGCTACAGAGATTGTGTGGTGATTTTTTCAAAATCTCTTCCAGTATCCTGAATTGTTCTGTGTAGCAGAATCTGACTTCACAGGCTCATGACTGTGCTTGAAATAGACGGAGCCCCGTGCCCTGGAGACCCCATCATCTCCTTACTTCTCATCCAGCCTCATTCCTGGACCTCTAGAGGCCCTCTCCAACACTGAAGTAATCAGCATGGCTGGGGTAATTGTAGGGCTGCAAACCACACAAGCTCAGAAGCAGCTAAGGGAAAGATCAGTGGTTCAAACCCACCAGATGCCATTGTGTGGGCCCCTGTACAACACGCAGCACACTGCCCGGGCCTGCCCCCTCCCTCACAACTGGTGGGTTGCAACTGCTGTGCCAGTCCATCTCCTTCCAACTACCAATTCCATTGATCCGGTGGCTGTGCTTTTGATGTTGTTTGTTCGTCATGGCTTTCCAGAGGAGATTTAAAATACAATTATGGATTTTATTATGGGATTTCAAACAAGTATGAAAATAGAGATGCTGGTATAATTAGCCTTCTGTTCTTACCAGAAAGTAAATATGTGTCCTTCCAGCCCAATTTATTTATTTTATTGTCCATCCACCTATTTATTTATTTATTAAGGTATCTATTTATCTATTCACTCACTCATCCACTCATCTATCTACCTACCTACCTCCCTACTTACCTATCTATCTATTTTTCACAGTCATCTGCCCATAGTTTGTTATTTTGTAAGTTTGTTTTCTTGCTGTACACTTCATGCATCATACAATTTAATCATTCAATCAAATTAAGAAGCTGTGTGCAATCACCCCACAATCAGTTTCAGAACATGATTTTGTCCTGCTCGTTGTGGTTAGCTCCCCCTTCCTCCCCTTCCAGGCCCCACCCAGCTACTGTTTCTATGGATCTACCTATCCTGGGTTTCATATACAGAAAATCATACAAAACACAATCAGACAAAATCATACAAACAAACAAAAAGCCCCAACAATGACTAGACAGCCCAAAAACCTCAGAGAAAGCAGAAAATATTGCAAACTGAAACAACTTAAAAAATCTCTCAAGATCCAATCCTTTAACCTAGTTGCATCTGCCACCATCCACTGTATAGTGTGCTTTGTGTGATAGAAAGGCTATGCACGAGTGGAGGGAGGGTGGGTTGGAAAGGGGGAACTGATTACAAGGATCCACGTGACCTCCTCCCTGGGAGATGGATGGCAGAGAAGGGGGTGAAGGGAGACTCCGGATAGGGCAAGATATGACAAAATAACAATCTGTGGATTATCAAGGGCTCATGAGGGAGGGGGGAACAGGGAGGGAGGGGAAAAAAAAAGAGGACCTGATGCAAGGGGCTTAAGTGGAGAGCAAATGCTTTGAGAATGATTGGGGCAGGGAATGTATGGATGTGATTTATACAATTGATGTATGTATATGTATGGACTGTGATAAGAGTTTAAAAAAAAAAGGCTATGCACATCCCTGGGCTGTGGCCAGGGGGAATCACTGGAGACTTAATCCATGGGGGGACCCTGCAGATGGATTTGGTTTTCCGCTGTCAAACTGAGTGCTCACCATTTAAGCTCTGATATTATCCCCTCCTTCAGATTTAGATTTTATTCTTTACAATCTGTGGATTGAAGCACAGAGGCTGGTATGCTTTTTCCATGTGGACTTGGTTGATGCCTCACTTAGATAGTTGTTTGTGAAGACAAGCCTTTAAGACCCCAGATCACATGAGCCTTTCTGACAGCCGGGCACCATCTGGTTTCTGCACGTGAGACTTTCTGACAGCCGGGCACCATCTAGTTTCACACCACACTTTGTTATAGTACCTGCATCTTCACTGGTTGCATGAGGGGAAGCATCGAGCGGGGCTATGTCTTAGAATGAATTGCTCTTAGATTGGGGCTAGAATTAAGTGTGAGCCCCAAATCCATATACATACATATGCATATGTATACATATCTGGTTCATTTTAGAGACATCATTATCATTTTATGATGAGAACATTATAGATCCTCCTCCTGGGGTCCAAGTTAATTCTATTAATTGTGTCACTAATCTAGCCAAGGGCATAGCATTTAAAGCACTATTGGTAAAGGGAGATTATACAAGTGCAGGCCAGTTTCAGACTGCAGTACGTGAATTGTTGACTTACACAGATTAAACTCTGAAGTCAGTGGACACTGTGCAGACGGTGGGGGTTCATGGTAGGGGACAGCTTTCAGTAACACGCATTTACAAAAGCAGGACCATGCTGACCAGATCAATGCTTGTTATAAGAAAGCAAAGAAGACATGACAGTAGTAAATGCATGGCAGCCCCAGGCCACCACTTACTGGGTCTCCTCAAAACAAGAGATCCAAACCAAACTTCAACCACCACCAATTCCACCACCTTGGGATATCATTCATCTGCTTCTTCTCACACTAGGGCAGTGGTTCTCGACCTACCTCCTGCGGCCATCCTTCAATACCCCCAACCATCAAATTATCTTCATAGTTACTTCATAACTGTAATATTGCTACTGTGATGAATCGGCTGACCCCTGCGAAAGGGGTCGCGACCCACAAGTTGAGAACCGCTGTACTAGGGCATTTCAACCTTAAGTCCAAGGGAGCATGCCCATGCCACATATCTGTTATAGGTGAGTGTGAGGTAAAGTCCAATTCGCTTAGTGGGGTTTTCCGTTCAGCTCCTTCTGGTGTGTCCTGTGAAGGATGTTAGATGCCGTACAAGAACAGCTTGAAGCTCCAGTAGTATGCAGCACACAGCCTGGGTCACCAGGGGCTTGATAGGCACTAGGCCCAGAGCATCCTTAGCAACGCGGTCCAGGCATGTTCCTCCCTTGGGGAATGTAAGTATTGTTGAGCGGGTTTTCCCCAAGGAGGCTGCTCCTCTAGGTTCCCTCCCAGCAGGAATGCAATTGGCTCTCCTTTCATCTGGATTGGATGGAGTCTCTAGTAAGGTTCATTTATCCCTCTGGTAGGAGTGTCTGATGATTTGGGGCGCCCTTAGCACCGTGTTGTATGAAAGCAGCTGAACTGTCTCCCCCCTTCACCACCACCACCCCCCGCCCCATCTTGAACAACCGACCCCAGCTGACAGGAGGTCTGCTCTGTGGAGATGCTCCTTAAGAGGGTGATAGATGGTTCGTGGGCGAAGGCAGGCTCTCTACCTTATTGCTTGGGAGACTGGATCAGAAGATTGGAAACCTGCCTCTTCTTGGTGTTGATCCTTAGACTCATGGCCTCATGCAGTCTTCGCTCTTTTGTGATCGACTGTCTTCACTCACCACGATGGTTTCCTGCTCCATCCAGGTCACGAGGGGTCGTCACTGTCTCTTTAGGCGCGCAGAGTGTTCCATTGTGTGTGTGCACCAGAGTCTGTCCATTCTGCTGATGGGCATTTGGACTATTTCTAGCTTCTTCCTATTGAGAATCGTGCTGCACCGGACATGGGAAAGCAGTGTGCTCTATCTCTTTGGGGGATATGCCCCGCAAAGGTATTGCTGGATCCTAGGGTACTTCTACTTCTCAGCTGTTCTAGGTAGCGCCGTATCACATATCACATGGTGATGGCTTGTGTGTTGCTGCGATGCTGGAATCTGTGTCACTGGTATGTCAGATCGAAGCAGGACCCCCAAAGGGAGCAGGTTTAGCAGAGCTTCTAGACGAACACACAGTGAAGAACTCAGCTCCCCAATTCAGAGGAAGGAGCTGCCAAAAACCTTATGCATAGCTTTGAAAAATTGAGGAATACCATCTTTTTGTTTCTAACTTTTTATTGGGAAATAGGTGGGGGTTTACATTTCAGATCATTTGTTTGTATCTAGCAACTAAAACAACTTGTCAAACCTCGCAGTAGTTTGCCCTGCCCCCTTCCCTTCCTCCTCTTCTTCCTCTTGTAGGATAGCCTTTCCCTTTCTTGTCCATGCTAGCACCCGTCTACCATCTAGCCTGTTGCTTCTCCTGCCCACCAGCTCCACCCCACCATCAACTTGTTTTTGAGCATTGACAAGTGTGCGAAGCCATGAAACTATGGTTACTGACTTACAATATTTCCCCTTTTATGTTGTTGATCTTTGTTCACGATTGTAACTTTGAAGAAAAGAAACTCCCATGTACTAAAAAGTGGTTGCCTTTTAAGAGGACTGTCTGCTTGAAGGCAGGAGCAATGCTATCTACATGTTTCACAGATTCTACAAAGCATCTCTCAAACATCTCTAAGTAGAGCTCTACTTGCTGGCAAAGACTCTTGGTAGTGCCACGGGCTGCCAAAGGACACACACATCTGTCTGGGAAGAAGTACAGCCAGAATGCTCCTCCGAAGCTAGGATGACGTGACTTCGTCTCCTGTATTTTTGACGTGTTGTCAGGAGAGACCAGTCCCTGGAGAAGGACATCCTGCTTGGTAAAGTGGAGGGACAGCGAGAGAGAGAGGCCCTCAATAAGATCGATTGACGCTGCGTCTGCGACCGTGGGTCGAACGTGACAGTGATGGATAGACCTGGGCGGTGGTGCCTTGTGTTGTACACAGAGTTGCTGTGGGTCAGAACCGACTCGATGGCACCTAACAACGACGACAACAACAAGATGTGTTTGCAGTCAGCATGTATGACCTGTATAATTGGAAAATGCAATGCAAATGACTTACAAACATACCACTGGCATGGACAACTTGACCATGTGTGGTAACTTTCAGAACAATCGAAGACATGTAATGTGTTAATGATGTGCAAGGTACCAGAAGGTGGCTGCATTACAAAGTATCAGCTTGTACTGCAGAGACTCATTATACTTAAATCTCAGCAATCCCTTTCACTTTCTCTCTCTACATAATAATTTTATACAAGACACCAAAGTTTGAATAGAATATACCAAACTGATCATTAAAAATTTTAATTGCTCCTGAAAAAAAAAACCCCAAAGCAAGACACAACAGTGTGATAAACTACTGGCAAATTGGACAACAGGAAAAGTGAGAAAATGCAAACATCACAAAGAAGAAATGAAAGGGTGACATCAATGAGTTATAGCCCATTAATATGGCCCTTCTACCCACAATTCCTTCTGTGATATAATTATGGCCTCTATATGCTTGTGATTGTAGTCTGATTTTGGAAGGCCTCTCTGCTAAACTAATGGACAGGTGGGAGTAAGACCTGGCATTCGTAGAGCGTATGAATGACATCACACCTGTTGTCTCTTTGGTGGCATCTTGGCTCTACCTCAGTAAAGAGTAAGTCTCTCGATTCTTCGAATGGGGTGTGTACACTGTACAGTTCTAACACACATCACCTCACCCAGAAAACCACATCTCTGCTTCTTGACTGTAAGCAAGAAGACCTGATGTGACTTTGGGGCATCTTTGCCTTCTGGCTCTGGACCCTGCAGTTGGCTCGATTCTGCCTGATGTTTAGATTTGTGAGACATCTTGTCAGAGTTTCGTGATTTTTTTTTGTGGGCTGTTACAGTGAATTGCAGAACCCGGGGACATGAGGGAGTATACTCCAGGGAGGAGTGAGGGATGGGGGAATGGAACAGACTAGCATCTTGGAAGAGTTGGGCATGTGGGACACATCTTTAATCTCCAACTCCTTGGGACTAGTCTGGTATTGATTCTTCTAAAAAAAAGGACTACACACTATACCAGAACTACCTGAAATAAAACATGTAATGACACAATACTTCGAATGTCTTTACTCCGACAACTTTGGAAGCCCCCCCCCCAAAAAAAATGAATACATTTCTAGAAACACACCACCCGCCTAAGCTAACAGAAGTAGGAAAACAGAACTGACTCATAACAAAAGAAGAAATTGATTTGATCATAAAAATAAAACATCTCAACGACCACAACAAACCCAGGATCATATGGCTTCGTTGGGGAATCCTACGAAATATTCAGGGGAGAGCTGGCCCCACTTCTACTCAAACTGTTCCTGCAGATAGAAAAGGCAGGCCAACTCCCAGATTCATTGTTGGAAGTGAGAATGACCTTGACATCAAAACCAGGCAAGGACATCACCAGTGAGTTTAGTTTGGTTTTATACATCTGCTTGCCCGAGAATCCTTTGCCCCCCTGACGAACTCCTCTTACCTAACCGTGCTCATTTCTAAAAGCCATGGGGGGGGGGGGGAGGCTTTGTGGTTTCTTTGCAGTGATGCCAGGATGTGGAAGGACTCCACTCCAAAGAAAAGGGAGTTTTGACACAGATACTTTGGTACAAAATAACCTGAAAAATATGCCTTTTCTGGTAAAGAGACAGAAACAGGCTCCAGAAGAAACCTTAGACTGTCACCTTTTATCTAAAGTTTTCTAGACGATCAAGAAGGTTTCACCCGAGCATGCAGTGTCTTTGAAAAAAAAAAGGGGGGGGGTGGGCTTTGTCATGCCATCTTCTGTTCATTGCGTTTTGAGGAGAAGCAAGAGGAGATTTTAAAATTCATTCTAGCAGTGCAGAAATGACAGCACTGTGCGCACTGGCACAGAATCCCCATAGAAAGAAGCCTATAACTATAACTGCATGCCTTTATTATACAGCATCAAAAACTGAACTTTTTAATGACAAATCAGAAGTTGTTACCTTCCTACAAGTATTCTGTAATAAACCCACTTTTTCTTTTTTAAAAAAAATCATTTATTGGGGGCTTGTACACTCTTATCACAATCCATACATCCATCCATTGTGTCAAGCACATGTGTACATTTGTTGCCATCATCATTCTCAAAACTTTCTTTCTACTTGAGCCCTTGGTATCAGCTCCTCATTTTCCCTTTGCCCCTCCCTCATGAACCCTTGATAATTTACAAATTATTGTTTTTTCATGTCTTACACTGTCCGACGTCTCCCTTCACCCACTTTTCTGTTGTCTCTCCCCCACGGAGGAGGTAATATGTACATCCTTGTAATCGGTTCCTCCGTTCTACCCCACCCTCCTGGTAGCACCACTCTCAGCACTGATCCTGAAGGGATCATCCATCCTGGATTCCCTGTGTTTCCAGTTCCTATCTGTACTAGTGTACATCCTTTGGTCTAGCCGGATTTGTAAGGTAGAATTGGGATCATGATAGTGGAGGGGAGGAAGCATATAGGAACAAGAGGAAAGTTGTATGTTTCATCGTTGCTACACTGCACCCTGACTGGCTCTTTCTCCTCCCCGAGACCCTTCCATAAGGGAATGTCCAATTGCCTACAGATGGACTTTGGGTCTCTACTCTGCACTACCCCCCACCATTCACAATGCTATGATTGTTTGTTCTTTGATGCCTGATACCTGATTCCATCGACACCTACTGATCACACAGGCTAGTGTTCTTCTTCCATGTGGACTTTGTTGCTTCTCAGCTAGATTCTCAGCTTGTTTATCTTTAAGCCTTTAAAACCCGACACTATATCTTTTGATAGCCAGGCACCATCGGCTTTCTTCACCACTTTTCTGCTGTGTACCCACTTCTTGCTTGATTTGTACTGAGAAAGCAGCCTTACTGGTTCTTCTTTCTTTTTTGTAGGTAGCATTTCATTTTTTCCCATGCTGCTCTCAAGTTCTTAGGATGTCTTTGATTGGAAAGTTTGATTATTGTATGATGATTTTCCTTTGCGCTCTATCCTCTTAGGATTTCGTCGATTTAATTATTTATTTTTCCATTGATTTATTGAATGAGCATTTCTTGCGATTCATATTGGGGAAATTTTCTACCAACAAAAATCTTGTGACAATTTCCTCTGTGCTTCCTGTTCCCCTCTTGTTCTGGGGTTCTGATCACATGTACGTTATTCCTCTTGATGGTGCCCCAATAGGGTTTCTTTGTTATTCCTTTCTTCTGATTGTTCCAAAGAGATTAACTTTAAGGGATTTTTGTCCTCAGTGTTGCTGATCCTGTCTTCCCTTCATTCAATTCTACCACTTTGTTCTACTGGTCTTGGAAAGCTGCTGAGGGTAAGCTGGGTTCATGTTGGCCATCGACAAGAGATGTATTGCCCATTCAGTGAGACTGGAGTGGGTGGTGGCATCCATCTGGTGAGTACGGTGGTAGATGTGATAGGAGTGGGTAGGTGGTGTGGATATGGTTGCTGCTACCTGCTAGATGGGGTCAAAAAAGGGGTGGGGGATGAGGGTAGAGGGAAGAGAAAAAAATAGGTGAACTAAAGCTACGTAGCATGAGGTGCAAGCATGCCTACACTGTGCTCTGTCTCATTGGGGATTCCGTGAAGTTGATGTTGGAAATATATCCATCCCACAACGTCTACCCATTTACTAATTCCCCTTTTTAACATATGTATAATGTACTGATATCAATGATAATAACTGGCTGTAATAATCTAGCTTGCTCACATTGGTAGCAAACTCTACACAGTAAGACGTGTTGCCCGTGAGCAGCACTTCCAGCTCCTTGACATTCGGACCGGGAACTCGCGGAAGCCACAGGCAGCAGGTGTTCCGTTTTCTCGTTGCTCCTGTAACCAGTGCCAGACATCAAGATCTGGCCCTTGCAGGTCTCCAGGTTGCAAATAGCCAGGCATTGGGGTCCTGTAGTCAATTACCCTGCATTAATTACCCTTAATAAGTAGTTTTCTCATAATCACTCTTCCTTACTTCCGTCTTTGGCAAACCCTAAGAAACGTTGATCTTGATACATTTGTGTATTCTTGTCTTTTGATATAAGTGACATCACATAATATTTGTCCTTTGGTGTTGAACTTAGTCCCTTAGCACAATGTCCTCACACTCTATCTACATTGTAGGACCTATCAAGACATCGTTTCTTCTGCTGGCTGAGTAGTATTCCGCTTTATGTTGTCCCACACGTTGTTTATCCATTCATCTGTTGGTGGGCAGTTGGGTTGTTTCCACCTTTGGGCTCCTGTGAATAGTGATGTGGGCACCCTTGGTGTGCAGCCTCTGTTGGAGACTCTAATTTCAAGTCTACTAGGAATGGAATTATTACATCATATGGTAGTTCTATTTTCAGTTTTTTGAGAAACTGCCACATTGTTTCTTACAATGGCTGCACCGTTTTGCATTCACAGCAGCAATGGCCAAGGGTTGCAATTACCCATATCATTTGCCCACATTTTAATTAAAAAATTTTTTCTATCTCAGTCATACCGGTGCGAGTGAAATGGTATCTCATTGTGATTTTGCATCTCTGATGGCTAATGCCATGGAGCATCTCTTTTCATGTGGTTGGTGGCCATTTGAATGTCCTTTGTGGTTGAGATAGTTAAAGTTTATTGTGCCAACCTGGCTGATAAACAGATGTGGGGTTAATTGAAGGGTGGAGGGATAAATGGCTCCGTGAGCCCCTCCTTTAAGAATCTTGGGTCTCTTGCTTTCAAAAAGATTGATTGACTAAACATGTTTGGATTTAGTTCTGGATTCTCAATTCTATTCCATTAGTCTGTGTATCTATCGTTTTATTGGTGCAAGCCTGTTTTGGTTATTGTTGCTTTACGATAGGTTTTTAAGTCAGGAAAATGTGAATCCGCCTACTTTGTCACTTTCAATATTGGTTTAGCTATTCAGAGCCTCTTGACATTCAACAAGAAATTGAGGATTGCTTTTTCCATTCTTGTAAAGAAGACAGGCAGTTAGAATTTTAATTGAGATTGTGTTGAATCTATAGATCACTTTGGGTAATGTTTACATCTTTATAATATAAAATCCTCCAGTCAAAGGTTATAGAACATCCTTTCATTTATTTATATTACCATTATGTTACCATTTTTCACCATTATTTTACAATATTCTTTGTATATTTTTCATATCTTTGGTTAGATTTATTACTAAGTATGTTATTATTTCAGATGTGATTGTAAATGGAGTCGTTTCTCTAATTTCTATTTCGTATTTCTCATTGATAGTGTGTAGAAATGCAGCTGATTTTTCTTTGTTGGACCTTGTACCCTGAAATGTTCCTACCATCCTCTGTTAGCTCTAGTTTTCTTGTGGAGTTTTTTGGGATTTCCTATGCATAGGATCATAGATTTTATGAATTAAAAGCTCAGCTGCCTTCAGAAGAGGCAGCGATCTCCCTGTGACATCATGACCACCCTCAGACCTCATGGGAAGCCCAACATTGTCCAGAAGAGGACTAAGAAGATCATCCAGCACCAGCCAGACAGTTACATCAAAGTTAATCAGAACTGACACAAGTCCAGAGGCACTGACAGCAGAATGTAGAAAAGATTCAAGGGCAGACCTTGATGCTCAGCATAGGTTACAGGACTAACAAAAAAACAACATCCCTCACTGATCCATAGCCCTACAGGGGACAACACTGGAGCCAGGTGCAGGAATTGTGCCTGATCTGATCCCATCACACTGAGGCGAAACACTAAGGGTGTGCAACAGAGCAGCAAGGGGAGCAGAGCAACAAAATCCCCAGGGAATACCAAAATATACTTTGGGGCCAGGGCGTGGCACCCCATCAGACTTGACCGGAAAACACTCCTGAAGGTCAACAAACAGACCTTGAACTATTTATAGGTGTTTCTTTTTTCTGTTGTTGTTTTCTTTTCCTTTGTTGCTTTGTTTTTCTCCATCTTGTTTGTGTGCATATTATTATCTCTGAAGGTCTATCTAGATAAGATAGGCGGGATAAACAATCTGGAGGACAAAACAATGGAACCCATGGTTCCTGGGGGATGTGGGAGAGGGGGGGGGAAGGAAGTGGTGTTAACAAACCCAGGGACAAGAGAGCAAGTGATCCAAAATTGGTGGTGAGGAGGGTGTAGGAGGCCTAGTAGGGCTTGATCAAGGGCAATGTAACCCAGAGGAATTACTGAAAACCAAATGAAGGCTGAACATGAAAGTGGGACAAGAGGAAAATAAAAGGAAATGGAGGAAAGAGCTAGGAGGCAAAGGGCACTTATAGAGGTCTAAATACAGGCATGTACATATGCAAATATATTTATATGACAATGGGAAACTAGATCTATGTATATATATTTATCAGTTTAGTACTAAGGTAGCAGATGGACATTGGGCCTCTACTCAAGTACTCCCTCAATGCAAGAACACTTTGTTCTATTAACCTGGCATTCCATGATATTCACCTTCCCAACACGATCTCTGAAGACAAAGTTGGTTCATAAGCAAACATGGTGAAGAAAACTAATGGTGCCCGGCTCTCAAAAGATATAGCATCTGGGGCCTTAAAGGCTTGAAGAAGAAAAAAAAAAGGCTTGAAGATATACAAGCGGTCATCTGAGAAGCAACAAATCCCACATGGAAGAAGCACACCAGCCTGTGTGATCATGAGATGTCAATAAGATCAGGTATTGGGCATAAAAGAACAAAAAATCATATCATTGTGAATGAGGGGGAGTGAGGAGTGGAGACCCAAAGCCCATCTGTAGGCAACTGGACATCCCCTTACAGAAGGGTTGTGGGGAGGAGAAAGAGCCAGTCAGGGTGCAGTGTAGCAACAATGAAACACACAACTTTCCTCTAGTTATTTAAAGCTTCTCCCCCACCCCCACTAACATGATCCCAATTCTACCTTACAAATCTGGCTAGACCAGAGAAGTACAGTGGTACAGATGGAAACGGGAAACACAGAATCCAGGACAGATAAACACCCCAGGACCAATAATGTGAGTAGTGATACCAGGAGGAGAAGGTGAAGGTGGAGGATAAAAGGGGAACCGATCACAATGATCTACATATAACCCCCTCCCTGGGGGACAGACAACAGAAAAGTAGGTGAGGAGAGATGTCAGACAGTGTAAGACATGACCAAAAAAATAATAATTTATAAATTATCAAGGGTTTGTGAGGGAGGGCGGCTGGGGAAAGGAAGGGAAAATGGGGAGCTGATATCAAGGGCTCAAGTAGAAAGAAAATACTCTGAGAATGATGAGGGCAAAAATGTACACAATGAATGTTTGCATTGACTATGATAAGAGTTGTACGAGCCCCAAGAAAATGATTTTTTTTTTTTTAAGAAAGAAAGAAGGAAAACTCAGCATGTGATGCCCAGTGGCTTCTGCAAGTCCCTGGTCCATCATGTCAAGGAGCTGGAAGTGCTGCTGATAAGCAGCCAGTCTAACTGGGCAGAGATGGCTCACAGCGTTGCCTCCAAACAGCGCAAAGCCCTGCTGGCCATCAGAGCCACCAATCCCAGTGCCAGGTGAATAAATTGAATAAATGGCCCACTGGCAAGTTTTATTTGTGCTAAATAGAACCATAAAGTGGTGTCATCTTTCATTCGGGAAAACAAAAACCCCCAAACGTCAAACAAACTCACTTCCATTGAGTCGATTCCACTCCGAGTGACCATAGAGTACAATGAATCCTGTAGGTTTCTCAGGCTGCAACTTTACCGGAGTAGGAAGCCTCATCTTTCTGCTCCGGTGGAACAGCTGGAAGATTTGAACTGCTGACACTGTGGTTAGCAGCCCAATACATATAACTTACTACTCCACCAGGGCTCTGTCTTTCATGAAGATATTTTAAATTCTTCTCTTCTGACCTAGATTCCTATTCCTTTATATCTGCCTCCTCCCCAGTTTCTACACAGTTCCTTCACACAGAAGGAAGACATGCCCAGAAGACGTGCTTACGGAATTAGAATTTGCAAAGTTAGAGGGAATTTACCAAATGAGTCAGATCAGTTCAAGCTGGTGTGGAGTGAAGTTACACAGTGCTCAGTTCCAAATCAGTAGCTTTAGTCTTTCTGGATGTCCAGTTGCAGTATTGCTGTGCTGTCAGTGGTTTCCTGGTGTGTGTGTTGGTGTGTTCCTGTGTGTGTTGGTGTGTTGTGTGTGTGTGCGCGTGTTGGTGTTGGTGTGTTGGTGTGTGTGTGTTGGT